>NC_041404.2:114067229-114411604 GCF_900747795.2 Erpetoichthys calabaricus
AGTCCTTAAATATAGAATTGTTTTTTAAGTTTCTAAATTACAGTTCAATGATATAGTCAGATGGTCATGGTCAACAGAAACAGAAAAATTAAAACTCCAGTTAAACTGGAGAACAAAAAACAAAATCTGTAGGGGTCCTAGGTCAAAAGATGGCCTAGCCCCCACTGTGCATTCTGCCTAACATACATGTTCTTAAGTAATTCTTTATTGGTTCTTTTTAGGCTTCCTCTTAGAGCAGTGAATCTCAAACTCGGTCCTGGGAACCCACTGTGGCTGCAGGTTTTTTATTCCAACAAAGTTTTGTTTTTCATTGGACTCTTAGCCTAATTAAGTGAATTATTATTTCCCAGTTTCTTTGTTTTGGAGTCAATGTAGAAATTACAAACAAAGTTTGGCAGGTTTTTATTAAAATGTAATAAACAGTTATATGGGGAATATGTAGTTTTTTTTAAGTCATTAACAGTATTTTCAACCTAATTTTCATTCTGCTTTTCCAGGTGTTCTGGTTATTTAATTCATTATTTACTAATTAGCAGGTCTGATACTAAAGTCGCTGCAGCTTTCATCATCCTGGGTGTCTTCTCTGCTGGTTTTTAATTGTCACTATTAGGTTTAAATAAAGGGAGCAAACTACACAGGAAAAGGGGAAAATAATAGGAACAAAAGCATTTATAGCTTTAGAAAAAACAGAAATATTTCTAAATGATTTATAAATGTAAAAAACATACTGAATGCAGAATAACAGAAGAGTGGAAAAGACCAGCTGATTAAATGAGATCAGTTGTTTTCGATTATTCTCACCAATTGTGAATCTGGTTGGAACAAAAGCCTGCAGCCACAGTGGGTCCCCAGGGCCGAGTTTGGGAACCACTGTCTTAGAGCAGGGATGTCGAACTCCGGTCCTGGAGGCCCGCAGTGGCTGCAGGTTTTCATTCTAACCATCTTCTTCATTAGTGACCAGTTTTTGCTGCTAATTAACTTCTTTTTGCTTTGACTCAGGCCCATTAGTTGTTTCTTTTTCCTTAATTGGCAACCAAACAATAATGAGACACAAAACAAGCCACCATATGACCAGCTCACCTGTGCCCATTACACAATATCTGAAAATAAAGACAGGTGAAGGTCTCAGTAAGGTTGATCTCTCAGGTCACCAAAACATTTTGACAGTGTTCCTAGAAAGAACAGAAAATCAACAGTTTTGGAAATGTCTGCCGTGGCAGAATGAGAGAAGCAACAAGCCAAGGAATTAAATAACAGGTTTAATTTACAGCAAGAATCAGCTTCTCATTAAGAACCTGAATGGAGTGAAACTGGTTGAAGTTTGAAGACCCAATTTAGCTTGTTATCTTTTGGCTCGTTTCACATCTCATTTCTGTTTGGCTGTCATTTAATGAAGAAAAGAATTCAGAGGACTGAATCCTTAGAAACAGGGTTACTAAATTGAAGGGCAAAGAAATTAATTAGTAGTGAAAACTGGTCACTGATTAGGAAAATGGTTAGTGTGAAAATGTGCAGCCACTGTGGCCCTCCAGGCCTGGGGCCTCATGTATAACACCGTGCGTAGAACTCACACTATAACATGGCATAAGCAAAAAAGCTGGAATGTGTGTACGCACAGAAAAATCCAGATGCAGGAATCTGTATGTACGCAAACTTTCACGTTCTTCCGCTACATAAATCCCGATCAGCGTGAAAAGTAACGCACTTGCACGCGCCTTCTGTCCCGCCCCAACTCCTCCCAGAATTACACCTCTTTGAATATGAAAATCAATATAAATAGCCCTTAAGCTCAGCCTTCTGTGAAAAGACAATGGGAAAAGCACGGGGGAAAATATAAGAATTTCAGTGAATACCAAGTGAAGGCCAAGGAAAAACATACTATTTGTTGGTTTAAACAGTGATATAAACAACAAAAGGAAGTTGATCAAGTGACAGAGTGTCAGAGAAACTCAAAAGCTGAAGTTCACAAAGTTGCACAGTGCCTAAAATAAAAAGAAGTCACATATCAAAGTCGCCGTGAAAAAGCATGTCGTAGCCCACCGTCTGAGTGTCATATGAAAGCTTATTAGGATACAGACAAAAAAAAAAATAGGCACACAGTGGGGAAAAAAGCACGAAATGTCAACTTTAATCTCGAAATTTCCACTTTAATCACGTAGTTTATTTTGCCATTAAAGTAGAACATCGTAAAGTTCATCTTAAAATCGTTTAATTTACTAGTTTCTCAAATCCCATCGTAACTAAAGTCGCACGTTAAATGCTTTGTTCTGTATTTGATCTTCTTTGTGCTCTGTGTGTGAATCACTACCTGCTTCTTAAACGGGCTTTCTCTTTCTCCGACAGGACACATAATCCATTGCATTTGTGATATTACAGCTCTCTGCATAATTAAAATACTGAGATGTATACGTGATATCTTGTTCATGATGATAGGAATGAAAGCATGTTATTAAACATGGGAACACGGTGGTGCAGTGCTTGTTCATGTCCCACGCAAGAGGCTTTCTGCGCCATGCGCGACCTTTGACGAAATAATTTATTACAGAAGTACTGTCTCTTTTAAACATACTAACCTCTAATTCATGTCCTTACTTTTCTTTCTCCAAATACCCAATCGCCACACAATCAGCTCTGTAATAGATGTGAAGCCATCTGTAAGCTTAGAATGCCGATTCTTCAAAACTTTTAAGGAACATTGAAATATCTTCGTAGTACATGTTTAATTATTCTATCCATCTATCCTTCCAGTGTCGCGTCAGCCCAGCAAGAATACAACGCAAAGCAGGCACAATCCCTGAACTAGCTAGCGCTGCGGCACCGTGTCCTCACATGTTTAATTATTAACAATACAGATTATTTAAATAAAGTTAAAGTTTTATCTGTATAATATAATCAACATATTTTGCTGCATTTCATCTTAAAAATGATATTGTCATCATATGTAAATACGCGCTTTATAAAGTGGCACAGGTTGTGCAATATTATAACTCTAGTGCAAGTTTACAGTGGGGTAATTGTACTAATAAGTACAAACAGTTCTACAAGGAGCACTTGATGGACTGATTGAGTGCGTTTATAGTTCTTGGGATGAAACTTTTCCTGAAACACGAGGTCTGTACAGCAGGAAAGGCTTTGAAGCGTTTTGCCATGGCTGAGGCAGCGTCTGCTTCATGCTGTATACCGATAATTCTCTTTCCAATCAGCTGCTGCTGTGATTCCCCACTCAGATACAGTGATATAAATACTTTGAGTGGTGCAGTGAGAGTAATATGGAAAAAGATGATCTGCTGTGGCAACCCTTAACGGGAGCAGCTGAAAAAAGAAGAGGATGCAGTGAGAGTAACAATGCTAAAGCAGTTATGGTATCTGGAAAACTATGGCTATTCCTTGGACCATCATATTGCTGCAGGTTAATTACAATCAGATGCATTACACTAATAAAAAATATGCAGTTAGTTTCAGTGTATTTATAAAGCCGCATCAGGAATGTGGATCTAAGAAAGAAAGGGTGACCACACAGGAACAGTAGCACTGCTTTGACACTGGGTGCCGCCAGTCTGCAAAACCGAGTGGAGAAATTGCGTACGCCAGGGTATGAGGTACCGTGGAAATGTGCGTGGCTTTACGCCAAGTGTAGGTTTTATACATCGCGATTTGAGCGTGGAAACGTTTGTACGCAACATTTCTGTGCGTATGCACCGTTTATACATGAGGCCCCTGGAGTTTGACACACCAGTCTTACAGGATTCAATTCAGTTGGTCTTGTGAAAAGTTGGGGTATCCGCTTTCATTCATACATCACTGACGGCAAAACAGGACTTTGATCAGAATGGAATAACCACAAAAGAAAACAGAGAAAAGTAAACATTAATTATAATTGCAGATTTACTGAAGAGAACTATAATTCTTTGGATATCTAGGAAATTAAGGGTAAAACTAAATTGAAACGGCAAAAAGCAAAATTAAAAAAGTGGGTTTTAGGTGTTTCTGAAAATGTACCACAGCATTAACCTGGTGTATCACTATTGGTATAATATTACAGATTTTTGGTGCATAATAGCAAAACACTTCTTCTTTTAAGCTTGGTTCTTACTATAATAAGCAAACTACCATTAAAAGATCTAAAGTTACCTGGAAATGTATGGGGGCAGGCACTTCAAGACATAGGAAGGAGCAAGATTATTTCAGACTTTATATACCATTACTAGTAAATATTTTAAAGTCAATTCTGAAGGATATGGGTAATCTATCCAACAAAACGAAAGCTGGTGAAATGTGCTCCTAATTTCTTTTTCTAGTTAGGATTCTTGCTGCTGCATTCTGGGCCAGCAAAAACTGACTGATGTCTTTCTTAGGTAGCCCAGTTAGGAGTGCATTACAATAATCTAGTTGACTAAAAATAAAGGTATAAAGTAATTTTTCAGCATCTTGCAATGTTACAAGAGGCACAACTTTTGTGATATTCCTTAAATGGAAAAACTTAGTCCTAGTAATATGGTTAATGTGCGATTTAAAGTGTAGATCAGAATCTAAGATTATACCTAAATTCTTTATTTTCTGCTTTGAATTTTAATGCTCTGGGGTCAAGTTTATTTCTAATACCCTCACTATTTTCATTTTTATTAACGACTAAGATTTCAGTTTTTTTCCCTATTTACTTTGAGGCAATTATAATTCCGAAAAACAAGAAAGAATTTGGATCAGAGAGTCCAGAGCATCAGGGTCATCAGGTGCTAAATATAAACAAAGGTGCGTGCCATCTGCATAGCTATGACAGTTCACTTTGTGTTCTTAGATAATCTGGCTTAATGGGAGAATGTGGATTGAAAATAACAATGGGCCCAGAATGGATCCTTGTAGGACACCATATACAATATAATGGACCCCTCAACTACAATCGCCACAAATAGCAAAAAATATAAACACTGTACTAAAAATAGCATTGCCTGTGAAAAAAATGGTACCAAAGTAATAGTAAATACAATAACTAAATTATGAAACAGGGCGGCACGGTGGCACAGTGGGTAGCGCTGCTGCCTCGCAGTTGGGAGACCTGGGGACCTGGGTTCGATTCCGGGTCCTCCCTGCGTGGAGTTTGCATGTTCTCCCCGTGTCTGCGTGGGTTTCCTCCGGGCGCTCCGGTTTCCTCCCACAATCCAAAGACATGCAGGTTAGGTGGATTGGCGATTCTAAATTGGCCCTAGTGTGTGCTTGGTGTGTGTGTGGGTGTGTTTGTGTGTGTCCTGCGGTGGGTTGGCACCCTGCCTGGGATTGGTTCCCTGCCTTGTGCCCTGTGTTGGCTGGGTTTGGCTCCAGCAGACCCCCGTGTCCCTGTTTGGATTCAGCGGGTTGGAAAATGGATGGATGGATGGAATTATGAAACATTAACACAACGTTATTTACACAATTCTGACAAAAGACTCTGTTTGGACTATTGTCCTCAAATAATTCTTACAGGCAATATGTAATAAAGTACTGTCCATATAGGTTACTTATGCTGTATCTTAAAGAAAAACTTAAATTGTTTGTGTCTTATACATCACATGCTTTAAATATTAAAAAATAAGTTTCACATTTTTCTAGTCTAAGTTATTTCTTCACAGCCATGGTTTATATTAATTTACAACATAAAACTGTGATCTAAAGTGAAGCTATTTTTTTATTTTTAAAAATACCTGTCTGTTCTTGCAGCTTACAATAAGGCATAAGATAATCCGGGTCCAAGCATGAAAATTTAAATTTGCCAAATACGTACACTTTGAAGCAGTAAAGGTTTTGATTTAATAAAACATGCCTTCCACAGTTATAAGAAATAGTAGCTGTGTTTATCCAAAAAAACTCGTAGATCCGGCCCACCTTAAAACCATTCGCACCTCTCCACCAGCGTCCTTTGTCCTCTAAATGTGCCAATAAAAACAAGCTGCAAGCAGCCGGCTATTCCATCCCCCCACCGACTTAGAACGTGCACGAGCATCTCCCAGCTCATGCCTTGATTGATTATCTAGGAGTGAAGTGGAGTTTTAGAGTAGAAATAATAGATCGTTATTTAGAACACATGCATTTCATGTGCGTTCCGTTTCTACAGTAATCTGTGTAAACACATTGTTTAAACAGAACCTTTTTCATATTTTAGCAATAAATGTTACAAAATGTAGGCATAAACTATAGAATGTGTGAAGCATGAAGTCTAAACATCAAATAAACACTTTCACAAAAGGTTCAGGAACAATACAACAGCTTCTGTGGTGTAGGGGTAAGATTTGCTGTCTCAGAGTGCAGCAGGTGTACTGTCTCTCAGAGACCTGAGTTTGATTCCCCGTTGAGGAGAAAGTGTTTTTTTTTTCTTTTTAATCTCAAACAGACATAAAATTTATAACTTGGTATGCACTGTCATTTAATGAGATCATTATATTTTCATGTGGGATGCTCCTTTTAAAATATTTTTTAACAATTGAGACTGCAATTAACATGAACAAGTGTCCTTATAACTGTTATTTTTAAGATCCATAACACACAGACAGAGCAGTGTGTAACAGAGAGACAGACAGGCAGAAAAGTCATTTTGCGGATTTAAAACAATTGCTTATATGTCTAAATCCTAAAAGAAAATGTATCTGAAAGTAGTTCATTCTGAAAATGAAAGTAATGTGTGAGGTAGGGGGCACAGATGGCATAATTGGCCCGTCTCAACCCCAATCAAGTGGCCTTTACAGAGCCTGGGTCAGGTAAAGCCTGTGAAGGAATTTTGATTGAGTGTATTGTTAATTAGGCCTCTTCAGCAATGTTTAATAATATCCATTTAATAAAATGTTAATGTTAGGACAGAAGAATTGTGAGATTCAGACAATAATTTGGCATAGTAGACATACAAATCCTTGATAATTATTTGTAGGTCATTGAAGACAGAATCTGATTTAGTCATTAATGGCAAGTATACAGGCCAGAGAGTCAATCTGGTACAGTTTTAATGCCAGCAGTATTACAGGTTTGTAAGGTCATTATCTTCATGTGTACTTGGAGAGAGAGGGGGTGAGAGTAAGGACATACAGAACTATGAAATGTGAAGACCATGTGATTAATTTCACAAAGTAGTCAATGATAATGAGAAATCAAAGTACAAAAATAACTGGTTTTAGAGCACCTGTCAACCAAGTTTGATCAGCCACATGCATACTTGTGCAATCTACCAAAAAATTTTCCTTATCAAATCCCTATCTCTCACACAGCCATGACCAATCCCCCTAATAACTGAGCCTTGTAAATGGTCAGCTTTTAAGATGTTGATGTCAGGATACTGAATGAGAGAGAGAGAGAGAGAGAGAGAGAGAGAGAGAGAGAATTAGAAGGTGAAAAGGAGAGTGTTTGGTGCTAAATATGTTTTAAGCAGTCACAGATAAACTGATAGGGATTGTTACTTGTTTACCTTTCCTAACATAACATTTTCAAATCTACTTAATCCATTGAGAAAAGCGCTATATAAATGTAATGAATTATTATTATTTTTCTAGGGTTGTAGGGTGCCAAAGTCTATATTGGCAGTACTGGGCTCTGTACTGGACAAGATACCAATCCATTACATTGTCCGACTCACACAAAAGCTAATATGGAATCAACAATCAGCCTAATCTTGCCAGCAACCATACCACATGCACTTCAGAAAAGGTAATCCACCTGAAGCTTGTAGCAGTGCCACCAATGGAATGACTCCATTTCCTAACAACATGAGGGTTGTCTGATTTTTGTTGTTTATATTTGATTTTCCACATAATATATTTCACACATTTGTTTGATTCATGTCTCCGAAAAAATACATAAATCACCGTCACACCATCAGTGATTTGAGTGGCCCTGGACCACTACAAGCTAAGCATGTTCAGGCCTGGCCAGTACTTAGATGGGACACCATCTAGGAAAAGCTTACCCTATGGTTTGAATGTGAGCAGTGATGGGGACACTGTGCTGTAAAAATGATGCTGACCTTCATATGAGACGTAAAACCAAACTCCTGACTCTCTGTGGTCGTAAAAGATCTCTGAGCATCTTTTGTAAAAAGTAAGGTGTTTCCCGATGTCTAGTCTAAATTGCCCATTACAGCCTAGTCATTCTGGCCTCCTAATCATCCCCTGTCTTTAACTGGTTATCTATCTCTTCTTTTCACCACATAATAAATAATGTGTGGTGAGCGTAGTGGTGCAAAATGGAGGCCACTGCATCATTCAGGTGGATGCTGCACATTGGTGGTAGTTGAAGTGGATCCCCCCCTCTTTATGTAAAGCACTCTGAGTGTCTTGAAAAGTGCTATATAAATGCAATGTCTTTTTTCTTCTAGTGTGTATGTCATAGGAAATGGTGAAAGAAAATAGAGTACCCTAAGGAAAACCTACACAATCATGGCAGAATGGGCACACTCAGCACAGACAACAACTGTTTACAGATTCTGTGATATGGTGGCACTAGCCAATGCACCATTTTGCCTTTCCATTTAGCTTTGCTTGTCAATATTATTCTCTTTCAAGTGCCTTGTGGAAGTGCATACTGGTGCTATAGAAAGATTGATTGATGGCAGGTGTCTCCTTTATAAAACCATCATGGACTCAAATAGCCTCAGAAAGGGCAAAATAAGTGTTTAACATTGTGAGACATTTAAGGAAATACAAAATGGGCAAACAGATAATTGCATGTTTATTATTGCCCTATTAAAAATGGCTTTGATATATGGAATGTTATGGGATCTGACTCAGCTGAAGAGTTTTACACCAGACTTAACCATAATAAAGCATGTCCTCACATTCCAGCATATACCACCAAACCAAGGGGTGCATGAATACCCAGAGTACCTACAGTAGATTGTCCAAAATCTTGAATTTCACTTGCATTATGTCTTAGACCATGTTGTTCATTGATATATGTCAGACTGGTTTTCTATACTCTATGCTCTAGTCTGACTCCAGTTATAAGATGCAAGAAAAATCTTCCAAACAAAAACAGTCATTAGGTGAGTGCTATGTGGATTACAGGAGAGATCATTGACATGCACATATAGTGGGTGTTTAGTATGAAGCCACCGTCCATTCATCCATCTATCCAGCGATTCGTGCATCCTACTATAGCTGTATCTGTTTAACCTAAAAATTGTACACTTTTAAACAAGACAACATTACAATTTTCATCCATTTATCAATTTTCCAACTGACTTCTTCATCTACTAAATACAGTCTTCCTTCTATGAAAAGAGCCACCTATGCCAAAATCCACTGCAGGCTTCTCACCCTGCTAAAATTTACATATAACATCCTGGACATGACACAATGAGCAGTGTATCTGGGCACCTTCATCATTTACATATGTGTACAATAGAAATGGACTTCATTTTTTCACCTAAGAGCTTTATTCCCTTTTCTTCTTTTCCCAAGCCAAGGTGAAAAAGAGAAAAACAGCAAGACATGTAATGGCCACTCTGATAAATTAGCATTTCCAAGGTCAGGTGCTCATCAAAAAAAAAAAAAAATCTTCAATAATCTGCTGCCTTCTAGCAAAAATGAATAACAAATATTACATAGATCAGTGCTTTCAACAGCAATTCATAATGCAGAAAAAGAAATACTGTTAATTAAACTCTCAGTAATATTACTGCTGGTCTGCAACAATAGCATAAGCAGTTTCTTCAAATCAGCAGCAAAGGAAAAAAAACTGCAGCCACAGCAAGTACACAATACAAAATTCAGGTAGTTAAAATATTTGCAATGACAGAAATGGGACTTATTTTACTGGAAAAGTGGAAAAGGTAAAAAAAATGTAAAATAAAAACTGCTGTTTATTATGTAGACTACATCCATAGTAAACCTGCATAATATAGCTTTTAAGATGCCAGGAAGATGAGGCTTGCAGTGAGACTGTCCTGCACTGGACAAGAGCCAGTCTTGAATGGGGGGCACTGGTCAGTCACTCACAACATCACACACACTCTCCTAAACATGGGTAATTCTGAATTATCTGTAACAGTGTTAAATTACAGACTAACTTAACATTGTGGATGCTAGAGACGCTGTTGCCCTGTGAAACCCACCAGACAGACGTCCAAGACACACTTGTAAAAAGTACCAAGAAGAATTTTAATATTTTTCTTCAGATACAGTGCACAAAGCACCACACTCGCCACAATTCTTCAATAATCATACAATAAACAATAATCAATAATCCCAATAATCCTCCACTCCTCCCAGCAGCTCTGTCACTCTACCACTCAACTCCGGCTCTCCCTGCTGGGTCTTCACCAGTCCTTTAAATAGTCCATGACCCGGAAGTATTCCTCCCGGGTTAAACGCCACTTCATCCTTCTCAAGTAGCCCGGAAGTACTGCGGGCTTCCGTCCTCGTGACTCCAAAGTACTTCCATGTTGTCGTAACAGTAGGAGTCCCCAGGTTCTTTGTGAGCTCCCCCTGGCGGCACCCACGGCACCCAACAGGGCTGAGGAAATGAACTCCATGTCCCAGGATGCCGTGACCACCATAAAAAACCTCACACTGTTCCACTCCATCTGAACTAGTGTGGTGCTGAGGTGTTACCCATTGCATGGCTGCACTCAGGTCCTAATCTGGATCCTGAGTTGGTTTGTCATGTGGTGAGTGCGGCAATGCGCTGTATCAGTGCATGCTGCTAACCCCTCTCTCTCTCTCTCTCTCACTCTCGAGTATAATAATAGCACTGATTGGTGCTGTTTTATTAATATTTATGTGTTTTTCAGATTACTTTTAAAATCAATACACATTCAGTGTATTTGGCTTTCCTCAACACTCAGCCTGTCATTTTGCCCATGAGTGCTATGTACCATGTATGCAGCCGAGACTACAATAAAGTAGAAAGTTACTCTAAAGTGTAAAACAGAGATGAAGATTGCTCAAGAGTAACAAGGGTCAACACAACACTGACTTCACAAAATTTGAGCTAAGAGAATACCCTTTCAGCTGAATTTGATAAAAGCGTGAGTGTTTACTTTCCAGGTGCATTCATTCTGATTTAGCTTGCTGTATATATCTGTTACATAAGTAAGCAACAGAAAAGATGAGGTTATTTATTAATTACGTACTTATTTTATTAAATGAATGTTTTTAAATGCAGCTTAAAGAAAGAAGAGAAGGCCAGGAGTTAATTACAATCTTTAGAGACAGGACAAAGTGTCAGTCAGGGTACTTTAGAATTTAGCATTGATTCCAAACAAATCCAATTTTGTTCTTACATAATAATAATAAAGTTTTATTTAATGGATATTTTTGTTTTTTATTTGTTTTTGCCAGCAACCTTTATTATTAAAACAACAGTGTACTTACTCAATATTCTCTTCTGGGAAATCTATATTACAATGGTGCAATTGTTTGGAATCCTTCACAGAAAATGGACCTGTTTAAAGGGTTAATTCCAAAATATAGAAAAGAACACAATAATAAAGTTACAATTAGTAACTGGAAGACAGAGGTGCTCATATTTGTATGAATGGTGAGTGCATATCTGTGTGTAAAGCCAGAGGAGGCATATCCTCTAAGGGCATAAAATCAGCAGCTGTGTTGTGGTGGATGGGAAAAATACTGGTTGTGTATTTTCCATTTTTTATTTGGAAATATAGTGCTAGAGAGGAGTATTTCAAGGGTGCAAAGCCCAGAAGCAGTTCCATGTCCTGGCACTTTACATAAGTATAATAGAGTGGGGTGAAGAGAGACCTGGAACTAAAGTTCATTTTGTTGTAGGATCATGGCCCAAGGGAAGAACATAAAAGCCAATCTACCTCCTGAATGAAGTTGGGAAGAAGCAGACAGTAGCTCAAAATGTTAAGGATGGGAATTATTATGAATATGCTATATCTGATAGTTTTCAACCTATCAAATCTATCATGTGCTAGATGTTGTAGTCAACAAAGTGTTAACAGCAAAAATGTCACTTGTGTTCTGTGAGGTTTCAGACCGAAAAAACCCACACTGGCCCAGCTATCCAAACTATTCAAGCAGCTGACATAGAGAAGAACCCAATACTACGATAAAGCAGCTTAACAAAAAAATGAAAAAGGACAAGCGGGAATTCCTGGGTCAGGCTATCATAGGAGAACAGGTGTGATCTAAAACAGTTACTATATGTTTTGAAGCAATTGGGTGCTAAATCCTACTCTGTTGTTTCCAAGTTTGGTTGATGCATGTTCATCTTTTATAACTTACAACCTATAGAACCTGTATAAAAAAGCTCTGGCAGTTGCTGGACCTTCGACGCTCAGCCCCGATGGATTGATGATGTGGCTGCTGCCTGTTTCTCATTGTTGAATTTGATGACTTACACCATTTCTTGGGCCACCCCTCCAAGACCGGGCGTTGTCAAGTGCTTCATTCGAGTTTTGATTTGCAGTGTAAGCCAACATTAAATAAAGCCAGGTTATTTCTCCTATGTGATTTATTTAGCATTATTGCCATATCACTAAGAAAGGGGTATCGTCTTATATGTTATGTCTGTGTAGATTTGGGTTAAGTAACATGCTGCAATCACTAAAAAACTCATTCCCAGGGATCGAGCACCCCCTGCTGGACACAGATGTGTAGGCTTGAAACAAATCTCCCATCTTGGTGCCCACAAACACACACACTATAACAGTGTGTTGTTGCCCATAGTAACCCTCAGTTGGATTTGTCAGGTTTAAAATAAAGTTCTATCTATCTATCTATCTATCTATCTATCTATCTATCTATCTATCTATCTATCTATCTATCTATCTATCTATCTATCTATCTATCTATCTATCTATCTATCTAAAATGTTGTGATGTTATTTTGTAACTTTTGCAAAGCTGTCTGCTTTGCTGTATACAGATTTAAACATAAATCATGTTTTAGACACATGCACATACATATACATTTTCGTATACACCACGCATACATAATTTTGCACCTTTGTCATATACAAGTTTTAGTGTTCATTCATTGAAATACCAAAGACTACACAGAAGGTAATTGACCAATTAAGTCAAGGACAGACATTGTGAGAATGAGAGCTAATTTAACACTGATGACAGCAGAACTACAAAGATGAGGTCAAGTAATATCTGGAGAAAGTGCCTAATTGTTGAGAGATGATTTTGATGTTTTGTGAGAATACAGGAATGCTTTAACTTACAGCAGGGGTATTTAATTGTGTTCCAGAAGGACTGGCTGAGGCGGAGTGGAGTCCTCAGATTTCCTTTACAGTCTCTTAGCCAACAATTAATTTCTATTATCAGATGTGTTTGTTACCTTTAATATCCTTTACCAACTGCATTCATTTTTCTAGTTCTAATTTTTAATGCACATTTTATATTTGCTATTGACATATGGATGTTTCTCAAGGATGAAGGCAGTTCCTCAAATTAATTGTCCATCAGTATATTTAAAATGGATCCTTTTAGTCCCTTAAGATTAAATTAGGGCATTAATTAAAGAAATAAAAAAGGCCTTAGACCAGAAAGCTACATATGGTGTCACTGATGGAACAAACAATCTCATGGTAAGGAAACTATATTGTATACATTTTAAAAATAGTTTAGAGGATGTTTCTAAATAATGATCCTCATTTTCACTAACTATTTTACTCAATGTAGAACAACAACAACAACATTTTTATATAGCACATTTTCATACGAACAAAAAGAAAGTTATATGAAATGAAAAACAATTAATATTAGGCAATGATAAAATAACAAAGAAAAAGGTAAGGTCAGATGGCTGGGAGGACAGAAAAATATCCATTGTACTTCTAGCATGTCAAAATCAGTGAAATTGTCTTTTAATCTCTCATTTAGTCCGTTGATGTCTACTCTTTGGAACGTCTATTTATTTGGATATTTTGATTTCCAACATCAACCACAAAAAAAATGCTTGCATTTCTTCTCAGTTGAACCCATTGATATTGTTTTGTTATTATCATAAAAATAATATTCATCTATCTAATTTTTAACCCTCTTATTTGTATTCACGGCTGCATGCTGCTGGCACCTATCTTGGTATCAGCACATGACATGGTACATTAGTATATACAATACTCCCACATTCTCACATACTTAAACAATTGTCTAATGAGCCTAACATGCCTGTCATAGGTGTATCTATGGAGGGGCAATGGGTCAATTGTCCTGCAATCTGAAAGTTAGGGTACTATGCCACTCCAATCCATGGAGCACTGCTAGGCAAAAGTAAAACTGCACTTGTAAGTCCAAAGCAGATGTGTCTTGTAAGTCTATCAGTTGCTATAGGCTATTTATAAAGGCAAACCTGTACTTGACCTGACAGCCTAAACAGTAGGCTATGGCAATGATGTAAAATTGTCTTCTTCTTCTTCTTCTTTCGGCTGCTCCCGTTAGGGGTTGCCACAGCAGATCATCTTTTTCCATATCTTCCTGTCTTCTGCATCTTGCTCTGTCACACCCATCACCTGCATGTCCTCTCTCGCCACATCCATGAACCTTCTCTTAGACCTTCCTCTTTTCCTCTTACCTGGCAGTTCTATCTTTAACATCCTCTTCCCAATATGCCCAGCATCTCTCCTCTGCACAAACCAACACAATCTTGCCTCTCTGACTTTGTCTCACAACTTTCCAACTTGAGCTGACCCTCTAATGTACCCCTTTCTAATCCTGTCCATCCTTGTCACACCCAATGCAAATCTTAGCATCTTTAACTCTGCTACCTCTACCTCTGTCTCCTCCTTTCTGGTCAGTGCCACCGTCTCCAACCCATATAACATAGCTGGTCTCACTACCATGCTGTAGACCTTCCCTTTCACTCGCTGATACCTGTCTGTCACAAATTACTCCTGACACTCTTCTCCACCCATTCCACCCTGCCTGTACTCTTTTTTTCACCTCTTTTCCACAATCCCCGTTACTCTGTACTGTTGATCCCAAGTATTTAAACTCAACCACCTTCACCAACTCTACTCCCTGCATCCTCACCATTCCATTGACCTCCCTCTCATTTACACACATGTATTCTGTCTTGTTCCTACTGACTTTCATTCCTCTCCTCTCTAGAATATCTGTCCAACTCTCCAGGGTCTCCTCAACCTCGCTACAGATCACAATGTCAAAATGATGTAAAATTGTAATATAATAAAAAATAGCCCAATAACCCTTAAACATAATTTTAATTTATGAAATCAGCTGGCAAGCCCAATATTTTCATAACATTTAAGTCAGAAAATATAATAATAACCTTAAATCAGTAACCCATGTTTCCTGCTTACTGTGCACATACCAGTGTGAGTAAAGAATTCAATACCGCTATCTGCTCAAAGTGTGATGAAACAAACTTTTCAGTGAACCAAAAGCAAATATGAGGAGTGTCATAGAATGTAATAACCAACAGAAGATAATAATTGCCATGCTCTTATGTTATCCCATTTGGGAGACTTGTGTATTTTTCTTTAGCAATAAATTTCAAGCCTAGAATTATAGTCATGTTGCCCTTTAATCATTTATTTTTATTTTGTTGTTGCTGTGTCTTCTACGTTTCTGCCATCTGAAGATTATTATTGCTGTTGTTGTTTTTTAGTTTTATTTTTTTAATGAATGACAAATCTTTGAAGCCACGTAATGTTTTCAGCAAGTTGGTGCCCATGATGCCTATCATTGCGATGTAGGTGAAAACCAAAATGCACAGTGAAAAATGTATTGTGACATAGGGAGTATGTGTTACTGCATACAAGGTCAGTGTAAACTGGCAATGTTATCCACTGTGTCATCGTGCTGGCTAAAAATGAATAATAATAGCAATGATGAATGAAAATATATTATTATTTGATTAGTACAGTGGTCATTTAGTTCAATAAACAAATGTGCTGAAGAGGAGGACTAGTTTAAATGTAGCAGGAGACACTTCTAAAATGGGATGGCTTGTACCTCAGGTTGTTGCTTATGTTTCCAACTTCTACTTAGACACAGCACCAGCAATACATTTTTTCATAAAGCTGAATATATATATATCTATATTTATATATATATATTGTATATAATGTCATACACATGCACACGGGAGGCAGGTTGGCGGCGTGGATGGTGGCAATTCTCCACTGAGACAGGATGTGACTTGCGATAATAACAATCTCTCTTTTCCTCCCACTGCAGAAAGGAAGACTGATGGCTTTTCCACTTCTGACATCACTTTTGTCCACCTGAACCTACCTGCTGCCCCAGAATGCCTCATAAGCGGAAGAGCCACCATCTTTGGCGGTCAACTTGATCAACACAGAAGACTTGTTCTGCGTTTTCACATGTATTTTCTTCAAAATCATTTTTTGGGCTTGTCTTTATTTTTGGGGTTGGCTTTCTCTTTACTATATATATTTATGGACAAGGAATGCTTATGCCTCTCTCTCTTATTCTCCAGGAGAAAGGAAGATGATTAAATGTACCTTTTGGAACTCCAACGCAGTTACACACATCCACAACATGTAATCCACTTCCAGCTTTCGAAGACACAATGCCATGACTTCATTTCCGGTCCACCCCCGATGACTGCCTTTCCTCTGTGTCATCATCTCTGGTCCTTTTCCTCCCATTACAAATGTCATTTCCTGTCTGCCTGCTATAAAAGTCCCCCTGGTTCACTCAATCAAGGTCTACTGAAGTCTGTTATGTGCTTATTTTGTGTTACAGAGCGACGAATCAAAGTGACCTACGGTATATGGGATGGTGTCCCAAACCTTTATACGGGTCTTTGTGCTTTATAAATATATATATAAATATATATATAAATGTACAAGAGGGGACCTATAAATTACGAGAATTTAATCACCCTCAAAATACTCTCCCTGAGATATAATACACTTGTTCCACCACTTTTTCCATTGTTCAAAACTTGTCTGAAACTCTTGCAAAGTGATAGCCTTCAGTGCCTCCGTCGTTTGCTTCTTGACCTCCTCTGCATCCTGAAAACGCTTTCCTTTCCAGTCTTGGAAATAAGAAAAAATCGCAGGATGCAAGGTTAGTTGGGGGTGCTGTTTGAACCACTATCATCACGTTTTTTGTGAGAAACTGCCGTACACTCAGTGCTGTGTGGGCAGGAGCATTGTCCTGATGCAGAAGCCACTCGCCTGATTGCCGCAATTTGGTTAATTTTCTCCACACTGCATCACACAATCTCTTGAGCACTTTAAGGTAAAAACCCTTGCTTGGCTCAAAGCTTCTTCTTTGAAAGCCTCTTGAAGCATTGTGACAGCTTCTGCTACTGTTTTCCCCAAAAGGAAACAGAACTTGATGCAAATATGTTATTCTTTCAAGTCTGCCATCACAAAATCAACTAAGACAGTACCAGAGGATCAAGAATAAAATTACACTGACCTTGCAGACCTTTCCCCAAGGACACCGCTTGGCCAAATGATGCAGAGGGCAGTCTAGTACATGCACCTAGCTGGCAAATATCAGAACTAATGCCCTTCAGCCTCCAGAAAAAAATTCTTGTTATTTTTGAGTCCCTATGCGCTAAGTGTTTGCATGTTACTCTACTTTCTGTAAGAATTCTCCCAGGGTATATGCTGTTAGCAGACTGGCATAATTTCCATGGCATATTTGGGCTTAATAGAAAGCCTTAAATAATCTCTCTCCATCCTATATTTCAGAATGTCTTTCACCTTACACTCCAAATCACAACCTTAGATCTTCAAATGAGTGTTTGCTTCTTATTCTGAGAGCTAAACTTAAAAGAAGTGGTGAGGCGGCCTTCTGCTATTATGCACCTAAAATGTGGAATAGCTTGCCAATAGGAATTTGCCAGGCTAATACAGTGGAGCACTTTAAAAAACTGCTAAAAACCCATTATTTTAACATGGCTTTCTCATAGCTTCATTTTAGTTTAATCCTGATACTCTGTATATGCATTTAATTATCAATATCATTCCTGGTGGCTCCGTAATCAGTACTAACCCCTACTTTCTCTTCCATTCTTTTTCCGGTTTTCTGTGGTGGTGATCTGCTCCACCACCACCTGATCAAAGCACCGTGATGTCCCTTCATCGATGGATTAAAGGCCAGAAATCCACATGACCATTATCATCAAGTTCTTCCATGTGAACCCTGAATACAATGAGGACTGATTGTGAGGTCATTTACGTTAGGTAGAATGCCTAGAGGGGCTGGGTGGTCTCATGTCCTTGGAACTCCTGCAGATTTTTGTTTTTTTTTCTCCAGCGGTCTGGAGTTTTTTTGTTTTTTCTTCTGTCCTCCCTAGCCATTGGACCTTACTTTTATTCTATGCTAATTAGTGTTCCCTAATTCTGTTTTCTTATTTATTTTGTCTTTTTTCTCTTTCTTCATCATGTAAAGCACTTTGAGCTACATCATTTGTATGAAAATGTGCTATATAAATAAATGTTGTTGTTGTTAATACCGATAAAACGTGCACCAGTTTAACAAGTTTCTGCCCAGGGTAAGCAGGAACAAAAAACTGATGAATGTATGTTGTTTCCACTAAACCAATAAATGTTTTCCCGCTACTATTGCTATTGTTTTATTTTTCAAAAATAACACTCTATAGTATAAAACAAAAGTATGAAATGGCAAGTTCAGCTGATAGACTAATCCCCAGAGCTGATGCAGCATTCATAAGAATTATTTTGGTTTCCTACTGGTTTTCAGTATGTGAAGAGCTGAATGCTGAAATGTTGAACTAAATGAAAGCAGTAATGACTTGAGCAAATGGGATGCGCTCAATGTAATTCATACTGACAATCGCATTTCGTCTGATATGACAAACTTGATGGGAGTTTAAAGAACAATTTTACTAGTGGCACACAGCTGATACTTCATACTTGAGCTACAGATGCAAAAGGATTCTATTTATTTATTTATTTTTTCAGTCAGACCTCACTTGGAGGAGTTTAGCTATTAACTTTGCGAACATGAATGAATAAGTTTCCTTGTGATTTAAAGAATGCAGTGCACATTTGAATAATACCAGTATATTTGTTGAGATATGAGAGTCTTAAGGTCAGAATATAAAGTAAATAAGTCCCAATAAATGAATACATACACAAAATAATATTTCAGATTAGAGTAAAGTTCTTTGGACAAAAAAGGAGAAAATTCATGCATTTAAATGACACGCTTAAAAAGTTTTCTGATGTGAATGATATATTCATGTTAATATTCTACACATAAGGTACTGCTTTCGTTAAAACCATACAATTCTACATTTGTTGTAAAAGGGAACGCATCTCACACACCTCTCTCCATACTGAGAGTGATGGCATTACTAGATATACTTACTATACACATGGGAGTAACGAACAAAGAAAGACTGCAAAATATTTAAGACCAAACACAAAAGCCCTGCTGCTTCTTTGATTCTGCTCTGCCTGCATTTGCCAGGTAAGGCTGGCTTCTTCACTTTCCACATTTTGTGATTAAATTTTTATTAGAAGAAAAAGGCAATAGGAATAACACACATATCAAAAGGGATAAAAATCAAAAACCTTATAAAGATTCCAATCCCTTCTGTAATAAAACTCCATGTCCAAGGATTATTGTGAGAATGGGGGAAATTACATGAGCTTAGAAACATTTAAAGAGAGCAAACAAGTCAGTACTGAAAGAGGTAAAACAATCAGCAAAACAAAACTAAAAGGCAAAACGAGGAGCAAAGTCAAAGGCAGAAACAAGTTCAATACTAGGGCCTAGTTGCTTAAAAATTATCACTAGAATGATTTTTTTTAGAATTTTATCCAACTGAGGAATAAGACATGTTGAAGCTACTGCCATACTTATACTGTCATGTGCTGTGACATACCTGGTGAAACAATTGAGGTTGTGTGATGGCTCCTAATGCACCACATAAACAAAGAATTGAGACAGGAAACACAAAAAAAATGTTCTCAAAATAAATTGAAACAAAGAGAAAACCTTTAAAACAGGATGTGCAGAACACAAAACCATAAAATAAATCAAAATAAAAATGTATACAGAATATATTACTACACCCCCCACACAAAAATTCCATAATACAGGCCAATGAATAAGAAGAAGACAAAGTAAATCAAGAGAGAGAGAGAGAGAGTATCATTTCACTAGATCATAGACAAGCAAGCTGCAGGTAACCTATTATTGAAAGTGGCAAAAGTTCTGGAACTACTAAATTTTAAAAATTGAGAATCATAAGACTTTCAACTGGAAAATAAATTCAGTTTAGTTGCTGTGGTTCCTAAAAAGAAATGTTTACATTATATTGAAGAGAAGAAGAATATGAGGTATAAAAAGAAATATTCAAATACCATATTTTAAAAGCAAGTTTGAGACTAAAGCCAACAGAAAGCAAAAAGAGGTTGTTCCTGTAAAATAGAAAAAGAGGTGCCAGGGTCATTAAGAGAGCTAGAGATTACATATGAAGTATGGAAGCAAGCAGAATGGGAAGACACTTTTTTGGGGTAAGATATACACAGTGCATAAACATAAACTGGAAATGCCAGTAATTAAAAATTTTGGAGACCAGTGAGATATTTCTAAATTTGTTTACAAGGAAGATCAATGGGTCAGGTAGACTCAAATAGACAAGGGATAGTAGGAAGCTTTAGTGAGAAAAACATAAAGTGTGGAAACTGATTTCTTAGTATACTGTATGTAATGGAATAAAACATTTCATACAATGTTCAATTATGGAGAAAATAAGGACATTGGAAGACCACATATCTGGAAACGGATCTGAACTGAAGGTAATGAAAATAAAAAAAATCCCACAGTCATGTTATTCAGTGAGTTTAGACCCATATGTGGGGACATATTGTGCCCACTAATCATAAAGAACTGGAGTAAGAAGGGCCAAGCTGGAAAGGAACCCCTTAACTCGGTATCAAGTCTTGGGGCATAAGAAATTACAGGGCCGTGTTTACAAAAATGCTGTTTAATTTTGGGGAAGAAGAAAGGAATGGTAGATGTTAAGCTGGGAAACATTAAATGACATTGTATAGGAAATTAAGAAGTGAGGATAGAGGATTAGGTGAACAAACAAGCAGAGTGGAAGAAGAGTGCAAATCTAATGCTACAGCTCTTAATCTGGCAGTGACACCCTCTCATTAGATCAATCAGACAGAAAACAGCACAGACCAGTGTCACATATTTAATGTAAGTTTTTTTAGAGTTCCATATAAAACAGGAAAGGCAGTTTTGTTATGAAAAACCATGAAGGAAAGAGAACCAGGAGATAAACAATAGTCATAAGCAATATAAAATTCAAAACCAGAAGATCAGAAAAATACCTACCATCTAAGCCCAAACAAAATCCTAACTCAAAGTCAAAAATCCAGAAGGATAAAAGATCTGATAAACATTTAAACACACACACACTTTTATAATTTCTTTGAGCAATCCACAGACTTGAATAACAAAGGGAACCGGGGCCAAACTTTATACCTTCTGTCTCCTAATGGCAATCAGTTTCATGAACTCATTTTATGACAGATCGCCAACACAGAAAACCAGAAAAAGAACAGCAGAGAAAGTAGGAGTTAGTTTCGGAGCCACCATGAATGGTAATGATAATTAATTGAACATACAGAGTATCAGGATTAAACTAAAATGAAGCTATGTGAAAGCCATGTTAAAGTAATGTGTTTTTAGTAGTTTTTTAAAGTGCTCCACTGTATTCGCCTGGCGAATTCCTATTGGCAAGCTATTCCAGATTTTAGGTGCATGCATAACAGCAGTAGGCCGCCTCACCACTTCTTTTAAGTTTATCTCTTGGAATTATAAGCAGACACTCATTTGAAGATCTAAGGTTACAATTTGGAGTGTAAGGTGAAAGACATTCTGAAATATAGGATGGAGCAAGATTATTTAAGGGTTTGTAAACCATAAGCAGTATTTTAAAGTCAATTCTAAAAGACACAGGTAATCAATGTAGTGACATCAAAACTGGAGAGATGTGCTGTGAAAATCACAGTTTATATAATCATTTCTTATCATTCTGACCTCACTGCTCATTCTGACTCCCTTCTGCAGCTGGCCACCGGTATTTTTACTGTCTATTGTTCATCTTTATTTTTCTGCTTCGCTTATTTTTTGGTCGGCCTTGAGCTTGCAGATGTCCACTCTTGGGCTGTCTTATCTTATCATTCCTTCTTCCTTGGTCCTCGAGCTAACAAAATATATTGGTGGCTAGAACTAAGCTTTAATTAAAAAAGAAATATGGCATGTGCCTTTATTTAACCATTCATTTAGCAGGCTTGACTTGCAAAATATTTGCACTTAAGGTTAATGCTTATACATCTTTCTATATTTATTTATGCTAATACAAGAATATACTAATTTTATTTTCCATAAAACACAAGTAAGACATTGTGTCGGTGAATCAAGAGTGTCGGGGTCATGAGGCGCTATTGATAAATACAGCAAAAACGGCTCACTAATTAAGAAGATGGTTAGAATGAAAACCTGCAGCCACTGCAGCCCTCCAGGACTGGAGCTGGGCACTCCTGTTCTAGACCATTTGAGGGCAAAACATGATCTCAGCTTAAGAAACCAAGGAGTCCTTTTACATGATTAGGCAACAAGAGGGCTGTCCTGAAGATGCTTCTCTTTTAATAAATTGATTGCTGGACCATTCATTACCAGGAAGGTAATGTTCCCAGTTCCCAGTGGCCAGCAGAATGTCTATGTAGTGCTGTCCTGACTGTCGTAACAAGTTACATGTCTTGTAGCGAAGAAATGCCTTTGGGGCAGCTATCCGCATCAGTACCAGAACCAACATGTTCCACATCATCCAACTGATTATCACTATCTCGATCACTGTCATTATCATCAAAATATTCATCTGGCAACAAATCTAGTTGTTTCAAAACATCAGCAGCTTTAAACCGTTTTCATGCCAACATAACTGCGGACTGTCTATTTATAGCACTATGTTCTGTAAGCTGTACCATCTAAAAAAAAAATTAATTCTATGGCTATCCACTAGATGGCAGCAGCCTAGTAGATAACTGGGTCATGACAGCAAGGTTCACCAGCAAGCTGGCTGCGTCTACAATGGCTGTATGCCAACATACAAGTTATGTTGTATGCCGCGCCTTGATAGGCTCAATGAGATATGACTTAACTTGTACCCCATGTTCAGAGAGTTAAGGCAACTGATGGCTCTGGGGATATTGTAACCAGTACATCCTGGAAAACAGCCCCGATTGCAGTGGGACATAAATGCCGAAAATAAAAGCTGGTGACTAAGTCATAAGCTGTGATGTCAGAAAACTTGTATGAACTGAAACTGCAAACAGCAGGAGCTAAACAAGAATCTTAGAAATGGTTGAGGTAAAGGGCAGTGACCAAAGTTTAGAGGTGAAGCCACATGGCAGTCAGGGCTTCAGCTGTAGGAACAGCTTTTGGTGGGAATGTAGATGAATGTGAAGAGAGGTTCCAACCATTTGTAAATGCCTGAGGCTTAATTGGTTAATTATAGGGTTTGCTTGCTGTTAAACTACCAAAGATCCTACAAAGTAAAGCCAATATTTGCATATTATTAATTAGCATTAAATAGACTGAATTTGGTGTTTAGGCTAAAACTTAGAAAAACAATCTTTCATTCATTTTTTCAGGTTCATGTTTAAATTAAGTTAGTTCTTTTTCTAATTACAACTTATGTCTAATTATGACTCCTTGACACTTTTTGTCATTGGTAAAGGGCATTTGAATCATGCTCCAGGAAAACTGAGCTAAAACATAACTTAAAAAAGCAAGTGCCAATTGTTTTAACTATTTATTACATTAAAATGTGAGCTAGGAACATATCTTGGAATTACCAATGGATACTTAGTCAGTGTTGAGTAATAGGTCATTATCTAAGAAGGCCTTTTAGGAAAGTAAGATGATTTGTAGAAGGTGTAAAATTCCTTCAGAAAGTGGCCAAGGATAGTTTATCATCTGGTAAAGAGACATGCAGTACTGCATATTAATGTATTTTTGAAAATGTCTACAAAAGATCTAAATACACATATATAAAACTTAAAATAAAATTATAGTACTGTGATTAGCAGAACACAGGATGGCGAAAAGGGTGAGTAGGCCTTCAATATCGCTAGTCAGACCAGGACATTGCTGAGTCTGATGTCGAAGTAGACCTCGCACAAGTTAATCCCCAAACTCAAAAGACGGGCTTCCAGGTCCGTTCAGTGCCAAAATGGGACAAAAATACACAAAAGTACACCTTCAAAAGGTAGGGGAACCATAAACCAATGGTCTTTAAAACAATCCAAAGCAAAGGCAAAAAATAAAACAAAAAGGGTAAAGACAGATTTGATGAGAGGTTCCAGCTTCTCTGTGATCCTTCCCTGGATAAGCAGGTTAAGAAAATGGATGGATGAATGAAAAAAGTTGTTTAGAACTGTAACAGCTTTATCATATTTTATTCATTTTATTAATTTATTTAGTTAATTATTCATCTTTCAATTTTTATAACAATTTTGATTTCACTGTCCAAGTACTTATGGAGCACTATGCATAAGAGGGGAATTTTAATACTCATATAAATCTACTAAAATACTGTACTTTACAGTCATGATTGAACTCTTTTACAATTAATCTAAAATACAGGAAAGACAGCTAAGCAATATGTAGTGAAAAGAATTGGAAAATTTCATGGCAATGAATTCTTATTTATATACGGAAGGAGCAGCACAAAGCACAAGTGTGTTTACTCTTTTATCCAAGAATTATCTGCCAAAAAGTCACATACTGTAAATCAAAGGCATTGTAGTCTAAGTAAGTTGTCAAATGAAGTGACACAAAATGAAAACATGACTGTGAGGAACAACTCAACAACCACCTAATTTTGGACTGCAGGTTGTTTTTATTTTTCTGCTTTTCATCCCACTGTATCATTCTGCTGTCACCTCCTTCTCCCTTTCTCCCACCCATTTCTTTTCCCTAGTGTCCTCTGATTGTCCCCCACCGCCCCAGGGAAATTGGGGTCTTCAACAGCAGTCAATTCTCATCACCCCTACTGACCAGTCTGCTCCCTCCTGAACACACCACAACAGACTGCTCTCTCTCTCCTCTCTCCAACTCTGACATTTCCAACCTCCTCTCTATTTTTCCCACTGTCTGTCCACTTACTCTATCCTCTGACATCTCCTCCAGGGAATCTCTTCCTCCCCCATTTCTGCAATTACATACTGTATATTGTTAACACCTCAGCACAAGTATTTTTTTATACATTGTTTAAACAGGACACTGGAATCATCTTATGTACGTAATTAAAGACCAGTCTCTCTCCTGTCCTTCCTATCCAAAACACATGCTGAATGTGCTGTCTATAACGAAGTCTCTTCCTTTGTTGTACAGAATAGACCACACAATCTTACCAGTCAGGCATTAAGAAAGACCACTTTGCCCAGTGGTGGCTGGGCAGTTTTCCTGGCCCCAGAACCCCTGCAGATTTTGTTTTGTTTTTTTCTCCAGCCCTATGGATTTTTTTTTGTTTGTTTTTTTCTGTCCTCCCTGGCCATCTGACCATACTTTATTCTTTGTTACTTAGTATTTCTTAATCTTATTTTTATATTTTCCTTTTTTCTTTCTTCATCTTGTAAAGCACTTTGAGCTACATCATTTGCATGAAAGCATGCTATATAAATAAATGTTGTTGTTGTTGTTGTTATTGTTCACTGAGACAGCTCTGGTTATCACTGTCAATACATCACAGCAGGCTAGAACTACCATCATGTCATCTGTCCTCACCCTGCTAGATCACTCCTCTGCCATTGACACGGTCAGCCAGCAAATTCTCCTTGCCACCCTCTCTGACCTTGGCATCACTGGGACTGCCCTCAAATGATTTGAGTCCTACCTCTTGGCCAAATCCTGCTGTGTGTCTTGGCGTGGAGAGAAGCTGAACACTCTCTTCTTCTCTTTATATACACTACCTCCACCACAGGCCCTATCATTGTGTCCCATGATTTTTCTTACCAGTGCTATGCTGATGATAATCAGCTGTTCCTGTTGTTTCCTCCAGGGGACCACATGGCATCAGCTAGAATAACTTCCTATCATGCAAATGTTGCAATCTGAATGAAGGAACACCATTTGCAGCTCAAAGTGACAAAGATGGACCTTCTTGTTATTCCAGCTCATCCATCTATTCAGTCTTTATGCCACTTTGGGGTGTCTTTTAGGACAACATTTCTACAGTTTCTAAGTCTTGCAGATTCATTCTATACATATTTGAAAGATCAGACTGTATCAGATGGTCTGAACCAGCACAACTTCTGATCCATGGATTTGGTCTTGTCACAACTGGATTACTTCAACTCTCTACTTACAGAAGTACCAGCATGTATTATCAAGTCACTGTAGGTGATTCAAAATCTGGTGCTGGTGCTCAACCATCAGAAGTTAGAACATGTCACTCCTCTTTTCAGATTACTGCACTGGCTTTCTGTAGTTGAACTTAGTTAAGTTCAAATTCTTGATGATGGCCTACAGAGTAGACAATGAATCAGCACATACAGTATATATATGATCACACTTGTCAGGTCCTAAGCTCTTTTTCTCCCATTCATGTCTGATGTTAAATGGCTTCTGGTGATGCCATCTCTGTGTGGCATCAAATCTCAACTCTTTTCAAGAGTAGCTCCTAGCTGGTGGGTCAAGTTGCCCACCTTCATTTCAAATTCTGACTCTCTCAATTTTTTCAAGAAGATTCTCTTGTTTGATGAATTCCTGTATAACTGAATTTTAGCAGTTAGTTTTTGTAATCTAGGAATCATAACCGACTTGTTTTTTGTTATGAACTTTTGACTTGTGATCAATTTTCTGCTCTTGTCCTGTAACACTTGTTCCCAAACAGTCCTACAGACTGATGTTTACTCAATTATGTTGACCTCTTTTGTAAGTCGCTTTAGATAAAAGTGTCTTCTAAGCAAATAACGTAAATTTACATTGAAATAACTGGGGTCATTTCAGAAAACATCTAGCTGGAGCACAGCCAGGACATTAATGTGCACTGCCATACAGAGTATTTTGTGATTGTCCTGATTATGAAAGGAAAATAAAATCAAAATTGATTTATAGCTGGCTCCAACAGGTTCAAAAAATGCAACAATGTTAGGAGTGAGCAGGGAAGTCTTATTGCAGAATAACAAGCACAAAGCAATAAGCAAATTAATTTAATTTGATTTCTTCTTTGAAAGCATTTACTCAGATATACCAGTGGACGGTACAAAAATGAGGAAAACTGGGAGCACTTCTTTACGACAAAGGGAAGAGTGCTCAGCTGGATTGCTGAAGTAGATGAGGATGACACATGCTTCAAATGACAACTGCATTTTTCCCCAGGGTAGTTTTGCCCTGAGAACAAAATTCATTTGAAATAACTGTCACTTTGGAAGAGTGTTGTTTGTTGTGCATCAAAAAAAAAGAAAAAAGAAAAAACAATTTCCACATGAGACTCTCCAATGGGATCAGTTACCTGTTACCTAGCAAAATGATGTAGATTAAGTAGGCAGACTCCATTTGTACATGTTAACATTTTTTAATGTAAATATGTCTATCTTTGCCAGCATCAGAAGAGTAATCGTTTTTTATGCAGCTATTCAAATAACCTTGAGCTAAATTGCTTACAGATGAAAAAGAATGATTTATTATAGGGCAAGAAAGGATCTGAAACCCAACCTGCTAAAATGCAGAAAGCATGAATGTTAACTTCCCAGTAGAATGAACACTGCTTTGTTTTACCTGCCTTTAACTTTGTTAACTGTACTCTCAGCCTATATCAAAATTTCCTTTTCACTTGATGAACATGCAAAAAATGGTCCCCACTGCTAGAATAGCAAAGGATTCCGAATACCATTCACAAAATCTCATATTTCCCCATTTATTCCCCAGACAATTCTTTAAACTTCAAAGATAAAGTATTGCTTGAATCTGCAAAATTATACACTGAATTATGTAGGTGCAGGATTTGATCCCAGGATGTAAACCAATCAAGCAGCAGCACTAACCAATATGCCACCTAAAATAGTAGGTTTGAAAATGAAAATAGCTGTAGTAAGCAAAACTGGAAAAAAGAGTTAACTCAGAAGAACCCTTATCCCTTAAAGTTCAAGCATATTTCAACATAATCCATGGCAGTTTGATATTAACAATTAAAGAAATACATGAATAAATCTTAACAGATGTGAAATGCCAAACAGCAACAAGACTGTCCTTGTAAATTTTGCCATACAAGTATTGCTGAATAATGACATAGCTTAAAATGTGGCTATGTATTAAAAAACAGATATGCATGTGCTGGACTTCTATTGTGTTAAAATGAGACCTTGAGTTTAGAAAATGCTGGACATTTGCCATTGAAAATGAGTTAATTTTCAAGCCCGCTATGCCACTTGTTTATGATTTCTATGTAACAATAATTGATCCTACTGTATATCAATCTGATATGTTGGATTTCTGTTGTTCCTGGAATAACACCAGAGTTGCTCTTCCAGGTCAGTGACTTATTTATCAGCTTTAAACTCAACTTTTGACTGTTATGATCTAGTTTACTTTTTGTTTTTTTCTGCCCCCCCCCCCCCCCCCCCCTTTTAGTTTATTTCATGTTGGGATGTTTTACCATATGGGATTAGACTACCACTGAATCCAATTATAACAGACATTTTGTTTTCAAATTTAATTTTAAATAGCTCAATTATTTTCATGGCACCTTGTTGGTTTGGTATGGGTTTTGCCATTTTATAGACCACTGCTTCAGGGTTGCCATGTTTTGACAGGAGGAGTGCATAAATGTCAACATCACATTGAAAATAATTTTTTTGCAATTCTGTAGTATAGGCAGTCTGAAACACAGCAGTATAAAATAATTATGTTATTCGTCTTGGTGATATTGCTGCAGAGAAGCATAGTTATTTGCACAAATGTGACATGCTCTATAATTTTTGCATGAAGACACACTAAAATGAACCATCATGCACATTATTGTGTTTTTCTTCACAGGAAAATAAACAACATTATAACCCATCCCTTATACAGTGTTTCCAGAAAAAAAACTATTTCCTCTTTTTTGATTCCTACAGATGAGGCTGAGGATGTCAGTGATCTATGCACTATGGAGTATCATTTCTGTCTCTGATGTATCTTTAGGATTCAGACTGCCCAAGACTATCACCATAATTGTCAAAGTGAAGGCCTGAATGAGAGTAATTCCATGCCAGATCCGGGGGTGGCAGAGTGCACTAACTCTTTCTCTCACTTCTCTGCATAACACTTACGGGAAATTCCACCTGGCTTCAATGACTTCACTTCTAGTTCTGGCCTTAATGATGCCGCTTGCGGTCCCGCCCCCACTGATGACCTAACTTCTGCCACCCAGCCACAGTGACGCCACTTCCGGTCCTGGCCCCACTAATGATGTTACTTCCAGTCCCGGCCCCAGTGACACCACTTCTGGTACTAGCACTATGGATGATGTCACTTCCTCCGCTCTCCCTTAAAGCCGCCATCTTTGTCCTAGAAAATCAGTTCTGTTGTGGATTCCAGTCTGTACACATCAGTACCATATTAATATCAATTTTTCCAGCTAGAAATAATATACAGGTGGCTGTCCCAAAGCTTTTTGTGGTTCTTTTGTCGTGTTTATGACAGGGTCTAAAAATAAAAAAATTGATCTTATTAGCCTAATAGTTGTTGAATCCAGCGGGGGTGTACGCTCCCTTAAAATATGTTTGTTAGAGATTGCAAAAAATATGTTTGTTAGAGATTACTAAAACACAACTCTCTCTCTCTCTCTTTATATATTGTGGCAGATGGCTGGGGACCCTACCCAGTGGGACGCCTGGAAGGTCCACAAGAGGACAATACCTCCTCTGGGCCACAAGAGGGCAGCCACTCTGGTCTGCTTGGGGCCCACCGGAACACAGCTGGGAAGCTCATCCCTGTTGGGGCCCACGGCCACCGCCAGGGGGTGCCCGGACAATTATGAAACCCTGGATGGCAGCACTTCTGCCACACTTGGAGGTGCTGCCGGAAGGAATTCCAGGGACACCCAGAGTGCTTCCAGGTGCTCATGCGACACTTCCTTCACACCAGGAAGTGCCGCCGGAAGATCGTCACAGAGCGCCTGGATCACATCCAGGTACTGCATAAAAGAGCCATCTCACTTCAGCAGAGGAGCCGGAGTCGGGAGGAGGAAGACACAGCTTGTGGGGAGAGAAGTAGAGGTGGCAGAAGGATTCAAGGAGAAAGGAAGGAAGAAGGGACTGAGTTGGCTGATTGTGGTGTTGTTATTGGTAATAAACGTGTGTGTTTTGGACATATAGTGTCTGTCTGTCTGTGTCCAGGGGCTGGCTTTCCACAATATAGATAGATAGATAGATAGATAGATAGATAGATAGATAGATAGATAGATAGATAGATAGATAGATAGATAGATAGATAGATAGATAGATAGATAGATAGATAGATAGATAGATAGATAGATAGATATTATAAAGTATTATATCCTTCCCTAGTGATTAAGAGGTAATTCTAAGATTAAGAAAGAAAAAATAACACTAAAGAAAGGATACACTTAGTTTCTTTTAATACCAGCTGACACTCACAATAATACAATTTTAAAGAAAGCTCCTGGTAAAGCATGATGCAGTTGTGGGGTTCCTGGAGTTGACTCTTTAGATTGTGGGAGGCATTTCCCATAGGTACAGGTAGAAGCGATGTCTTCCATCCATCTGTAGGTGAGCTTCAATTTACAGTGCAGTTGTCAGATATTTTATTCTTTTCTTAGTCTTTGGCTCCAAAATGAGAACAAGCAAGGGATACAATCTTTTCCTGGCAAAGTTCAGTTTTAAATAGCACACCATTAAACCAAGGGGTACACCTACTCTCCTTTAATAGCCTGGCAGAGTTGCCTCCACTTTTCTCTTCCCATCTCAGTTTTGCCTTCTCACTGTCAGGTGGCTTGTGTGGCTTAAATTCTTCAACAGTGTCTGTTCATGGCATCTGTTGCCAATTTAAAAAAAAAAATGAATATGAATAAAATTGACAGATCACATTGTCGCACTTTAATTAAATCTTTGGCTAAAGTTGTCTGACATTTTATACCGGCAAAACAAATGGCACCTTGCCCCTGCAAAGGTTATAGCTGTAATGCTATTGACTGATAACAATATGGTGGACAATGGATGAGTAAAAAAGAACAATCAATTGACACACATGAACGTTCATGACGTAAACCAGGCTAATTCTATAGTGACTACCATGCCATTTTACCACCAAAACACTTTGACTGTAAAGAAGACTATCCAAAGATGAAAAGGCTGCAGCAAGACAAAAGGACCAGGTTCTTTTATTATACCAGACCAATTAGAAAATCCATGTATAAAACAAAAAACATGACATATACTGTATAATGATTACTTAGATTTCAACCCATCTTAAATGGGTAGTACAGCTAGTAGCTACATTAACACAGTAATTCCTCTAGGTATGTTTTAAAAGCTGGCAATACTGTATTCCAAACTTCCACTGCCCCTTCAGTAAAGAAGTGCTTTTAGATTTTGTATGCACATACTGTAGCTTCCTACATTTAAAACTAAAGAGGTTTATGCTTAATTGTTTATCAGGGTTGTCTTTTCCCTGAATGTTGTAGCTTGAAGTACAATGCTTAAGATTTCCTGAAACCCATAATATGAGTGAAGATACTGTCATGTCTCATTCTTTGGACACAACTTTTATTTACAATTGTTAGACAACACGAATTGCACCACTGTCACTTAAAACTGTATGGCTTTGATTTATGGTCTTGGTCACTGTCTCTGTGGTTGTTCTCCAAGGAGCTCTAGCTTGTTTTTCCCAAATACCATGTTCATATTATGTCAGACAGTGACATATTTTTAGAAACTTTAAGGTTTCATTAAAGTGTATATATCACAGATCATTAGCAAGACATGCATTACTGCATGTTTTTTGGCGAGTGTATGTATGTGTCTGAAAGTTAGAATGTTTGTCCTTCTATAGACTGAAATCCCATTCAAGGTTCACTCTGTTCTAGTTCTTTTAATTTAAATTATCTGAAACCAGATAATGGATAATGTATATGTATGTATAAAAATAGAAAAACACTATAAGGTTTTCTCAGGAGCACGCGTTCCTACCTTAACATTTTCTAGGCTTACATTTTTCAGTTACTTATAACTGAGGCATATGTGAAATGATTCTTAATTGCATGCTTGCTAGCTGTCACATAATGTACTATACAGTATATTTATATCTCTTAACCCCTCTTTTTTATAGTCATCTCTAAGTAATAAATAAAGGATTTCACTTTAGAAAATTAAGCTATTGATTTTTAGGATTTTTCTTCCTTTCGTTAAAAATGACTATAATGCATATATATTTTTTCAGTCTTTTATTTGCACTGAAAATAATGAAGCCACTTGAAAATAAATTCTTTTACTATGAGTATGAACAGCTTTTCCACTGTACACTATATAAGAGCTAACAGGTACCATATATGTGATGCATGCCCCAATCAATCAGCAACTTGTTTCCATTCTTTTCTTCTTTATATCAGATTCTCATGAAACAGGAGGCATAATTAGGTCAGCGTGTGCACTTGGCTGATGAAGTCCAGTGCTCCTACGGCAGCACGCTCATTATTATCAGGTAGATTGTTCGGACTGAAAGCATTGTGATTTGTGAATGCTTTCTACCACAGAGCCAGAGTGATGTTCTCTAAATAGCTAGTCCACGATTGTTCGTCAGTCTTGACTTAAAGGTAGCTGTATCATTACTTTCTAGATGCTGCCTCAACATTTCAGTGAAATTAAGAGCAAGAGTCAGGCCATTGTGTGGCATAATGATGTCTGCTTATAGTTTAAGTCTAATAACCCAGTCTATTTCAAGACGTCTGCATGCAGTAAAGTAAGGTTGAATTTAATGTATTTGTTACACAGTGCTGTTCACAACAGGATCAGCCACAAAGCATTCCATATAGGTTGTATATACTGTATACTGTAAAACATGATGTGCTGAGACAATACAATGAGCCATGTGTCAAAATGGTTTAAGTTTTAATATGTTAGGATAATACTTTGATTTATATTGCTTTATAGACTATATATTTTATGGATAAGGGGCGAGAAAGGAAATGTATTCCCTTTATAACCCTTTGGAACCAGAAAAGCAGATGTTTTTTTCACACTGAAGCTTATTATGAAAATTATGGTTCACATAGTACACAGCTGAATGACAACTTAAATGCAAGACTGATGGGTGAGACTTTATAAAGTTCATGTCCTTGTCTTAGCTTTGGAAAATAAATCATGTTTATGTGTGAAAGTAGAAGCTTCCTTTCTAGCAGAGAAGCTAGCTCTGACTCGACTGGGAAGCTGCATAGGTCAAAGTGTTTGAGATGTGACTGATGTAGGACACTGATTGTTACCTCATTTTGTTAGACTTTGCCAGTGGTGGATGTTTTATCATGGAAGGATTTTGGAGTGACCCTATCCTAAAACATAGATTCTTTAATTGCCATGCCCAGATTCTTTGTTACGTACACCCATGAAGGTGTCCTCCACCCCGGTACTTTTTTTTCCTATAGTTCCACAAACCAGGCTTTGAAGGAGACACAGCCTGCAGCCCCAGTGCACTTGCACCTGGGACTATGGATCAGACTGCACCCAGAACTGCCTGTTACCATGCTTCCCTTCTCTATTAGACGATGTCTCCCTTTTTGTTTTTTTTTTTATTTTTTTATTCTTTATTTTGCCTTATACAATTTCTTGTATTAGGAATTTGTTAGTTTTCACATACCCCTTGGGGTCAGAGCGCAGGGTCAGCCATTGTACAGCGCCCCTGGAGCAATTGAAGGTTAAGGGCTTTGCTCAAGGGCCCAGCAGAGTAGGATCTCTTTTGGCAGTGATAGGGATTGAACCAGCAACCTTCGGGATACCAGCGCAGATCCTTAGCCTCAGAGCCACCAGGTGACAAGATGGAGCAAATATTAACTGCAAGCAAGGGGAACAAGTAATACACTTTACTTCATTCACTATAGCTTTAATATTCTTAAATATTGTTAGTGTGTCAAAAGCAGAAGAAAAAAACAAATGGATGTGGCAAATCACCAGTACCACCAGCCTATTTCAGAGGCTGTCTCAGGTGATGCTGACTGACACACCCAATGTGTGTGGCGTTCAGTCTCTTAAGGTTCCTGAGCTGTGTCATGTGGCATAGGTCTTCTTGGTGGTGGTGTTCTTCCTGGTTCTCTCTCTTCCCCATTCTTTCTCAAGCTGCTGACTTTTAAAAGTTTGTCACAGCCAAATTGAACACTCCTAGCCCCTCTAAGAAAGACCATATCAGTACATGTGATAAAGAGATGTGCATGCACGAAGACAACAAATGGTTCAAGGGCTTCTCTTTTATACATGTGGGAAGTCCACAAAAATGACCACTTTACCACTTTTGTTTAAGATTTTGACCTTTCATTTCTCAAGACTGCCCTTTTGTGGCGGTATGTTTCATTTTAGCTCGTTTAGCTTTCTATCTCCCATCTCAACTAGCACTTCCTCTTTCCATGGTTTAGACAAGCTACTTTTACAAAGATCAAAAGTTCACATAAAGCAAAATAAAAATAGTAAAAGTCACAGTTCTATGTAGCACTTACTTACCTGAGTATGTGATGAGGTTGAGGGACAGTATATCAAGTGTGACTTTCTGAGGCAAATCCAGGATACACGGACACTGGTAGGAATATAACTCTAAACCTGTTCAGGAGTGCCTAAGATTTCCTGAGAGCTGGAATCTGTTTCTAGAAGTAATGTGATTTAGTTTGTCCAACTGTCCAATCGAGTAAGCAGTATTTGTGGCTCTCACTAGAACTTGTGCATCGAGGGAGAAGTGATTATCATTGAAGATTTTTTTAACCTCATGTAAATGAGTATGTATGTATTTAACTCTCGTATCTACAGTATAGCTGGAAAGTGAACTAAGGTCTTGATATAAAATAGTAATGTATTACCCTTGCTTTTTATAATATCTAGAATAGAGCTGAAAACAGAAAAAATCATAATCAGTCGGGGCTTTCTAAAACACTCTTTATTTCACTGCTAACGATTTAAATCTGTGTGTCACACAAGCAACCTGCACTGACAGTGGGCCATTCAGAAGTCCACTGAAATTTTTATGAAAAAGCTATGAAGCATTTTGTTTTGTTTTTTTTTAACACAAAACACACTCTTTAATATAAACATAGATTCTGATAGACCACAGCATATTTCAGACTGGAAGCACTGAAGCATATACTGTAGAATACATTGAAATATAGATGTTCCCCTGCAAAAGTAGACCATTTTCATTAGGAAAGTTAAATCTCATACAATATATCAAAACTAGCATTTTAGATGCTGCTCTTCATATTCTTAGTCAGGTGAGCTAGAGTTTAGTGTAATGCATTCAATAATTTAGTGTTTGAAAAATCTGGACAGACAGACAGACAGACAGACAGACAGACAGACAGACAGACAGACAGACAGACAGACAGACAGACAGACAGACAGACAGATAGATAGATAGATAGATAGATAGATAGATAGATAGATAGATAGATAGATAGATAGATCATAATATCCATGTATATTCTAATAAAAAATATGCTTGGAAGCCATGGAACAATAATATTCTTATATAATAGAACTCACAAAAAGACAAAAATCTTAAAAAAAAACTGCTCCTGTTCAGATTTAAAGACTGCAATTTGTAGCTTAAATGCGCGTATCACAGACTGAGTGGTCCTCTACAGAGATTGTAAAGGTTGTGGGCAATTCACATAAATCACAGCTGGAAAAGGCAGACTTATGCTAATGCAGGGGCTGCCCTGGAATCAGCCCCCATGGGACAATGTAATAGTTAATTTAGACATATTACTTTATTCACTTAGGCCGCCTTGCAAACCGAGACTGGATTCAATTACAAGGAGACTCTTTCTCTGCGTGCTGTCACTGGATGGCTGCTCTCTCTCTCTCTCTCTCTCTCTCTCTCTCTCTCTCTCTCTCTCTCTCTCTCTCTTTCTCTCTCTCTCTCACATACATAAACCTCCAAAGATAAAGCAAAAATATCATTTACAGGACAAAACCATCTAATCCAAACAGCAAAGGTAAAAGTCAGTGAAGACAGAGAGGTCCTATCCAAAGAGAAGTTTTCCTCTTGGGAGCCTTATACAGTATGTGCAGATTGACACTGATTAATAGGAAGCCATTCCAACATTACATCTATGCAGTTTTTTGAGATATAATTGTTACTAATCTAGTAATCTATTAATATTAAATAGTACATTCTGTATAAGGAATTCCATAAGTCCCATCACACCACAGAGTGCATGGAGTTCTGTGTAAAGTATCCATTTACCCATTATCTGAACTGGTTTAATCTATTTCAGATCAAGCTCTTGTTGGATCAAGTTAGTCACCTGACAAACTAATAACCTAATGTGCATGTCTTTGGGGTGTAGAAAGAAAACTGATTACACTAGACGATATGGGAAGAACATGTCAACACCACAAAGATAGTGTCTCAAGACAAGGTTCCATGAGTTGTAAATGAGCAGTGTTAACATATGTACAATTGTACTACCACTTGCGAAGTTTTTACACACTATGTAATGTTTTAAGGAACATTTTAAAATAAATAACTTGATGCGGGAAAACTAGCTGGGGAAAATGGTGTTTTCTAAAAGTCCAGAGAAGAGCAACTATGTTGATTTCAGGACTGCAGGGGATAAGTAATAAGGAAAGAATAAAGGAAAAGCAAAAGTAGATTAAGTGGAGACATGATTTAAGTGTTTAAAACTTTGAAGGATTTAGTACAGTGGATTGAGATTGTTACTTTAAATTGAGTACATCAAGAACACTGGGACACAGTTGGAAACTTGTCAATGGTAAATTTAACAAACAATAGGAAGTTTTTCTTCACACAGAGAACCACAGACACATGGAATAAATTGACAAGTAGTGTGGTAAACTGTAGGACTTAGGGACCTTCAAAACTAGACATGATGTTATTTTGGAAGAATTAAGTGGATAGGAGTGGCGAGCTTTGTAGGGCTGAATGACCTGTTCTTGTCTAGATTGATCTAGTGTTCTAACTCTTTTCTTGAAATTTCTTCCAGGATGAAAAATTGCACTAAACTGGCACTCAATAGGGGAAAAATGAAACGAGGTCCTAAAAGTTAAAGGTAAAACAACCTGTAAAGGACAATACAATCAGCATACTAGTACAATAAGTGCACGTACTAGGCTATTAAATTACAAGAAATTATTTTTGTGTTGGGAAAGTGGATGATTCCTCTAGGGACAGGCGACCCAGCTTAGAGTAAGACTGCTCAACCTTTTGACTAAGAAAGAGACAGGGTGACATGGATATTTGGGAAGAGGCTACAATAATTTCTAACTACTATGGTGCAGCAGATGGTTTCATATTAGGAGAACTGGGTCCATATTGCTCATTTACAGATGATGTTCATTCTTTACGAGTTACAAAGGATTTAGCAGTACAGGAACACAAGAGACATCTTGGAGTCCCTGTAGTTAAAGGACAGTCATTCTTGATCATAGAATTAACTCCAAAACTTAGAAGTTACTCTAGTAAGCCAGACTTGTGTGTAGCATGAAGCTGGGAGAAAAGCTGTGCAGATGTCTTACTAAATACACAATCAACAATCATGTCAGAAAAAGAGAGAGGGAGGGATAGAGGCAGGAGGTAAGACATGAATACTTCTTGTACTTAGGTGGGGTTAAGTGGTAAATTCATTTGTATGTGAATTTCCCATTGGGATTAATAAAGTATCTATCTATCTATCTATCTATCTATCTATCTATCTATCTATCTATCTATCTATCTATCTATCTATCTATCTATCTATCTATCTATCTATCTATCTATCTATCTATCTATCTATCTATCTATCTATCTATCTATCTATCTATCTATCTATCTATCTATCTATCTAAAAGGGAAACTAGCTGTAGAGAATTCACAGGGGGGATGGCAGTACTTTATTTATCTTTGTTGTTATCCTTGCACTGTCATTTCCTTTGTGTGCCCCTCCTTTGTGTGTTTAAAGACACATTGAGGGGGTGCCTTTATCTTGTAATAGAATATAATCAAATGTGGTTGCATATGCTTTTTCAGCATCATACATTTGAACTTTAAGCAGTGGGATAAATCAAAAGTGGGTTTTTCTAATTTCTGTGGCATTTAATTCTTAATTCATAAGCAGATATGAAAGGGCTGTTTTGTGTTTAAGAGTGTAATTTGAGGTGAAGACTAAATACAGTATCTGTTTTTGAAAAATGTGAGAAGAAGATATAAACAAAAACAGCAATTATAACCAGTGTAGACTAGAGATCAAGAATTAATGGTAAGTAATGCATTTAAAAAGTAAACATATGTAGGATGAGCAAGAATCTCCATGAGACATTAAATGAACATGATAGAAACTGATTAAAGAAAATTAAGAGGAAAACAAGTCCTAAATAACAACCAGGGAGATAGCAGTGCAGAAATGAAAGTATCCGAATTATCTTGTCCCAGAATAGACAGAACAAGTTATAAAATGTACATAAGGCGCAACATTTATCCGTGTTCTAGGCAAGTGCAGGCACAGTAGCACTCAAAGGACTGAGTTCAGTTAAGTCAGTTTGTAATGGCCAACCCCTTACCCAGACCGGCCACTACAGTACACTACCAAGACTTATACCTTGGATTACCTGAGGTTTCTTGCTCTAATAACAAGCCGTACTCCTTACAAGTTGTCATATTTTTCCCAATATGATGAAATAACCAGAAACAGTAAACAGGTATGTAAAATTAAACACTGATATTTTGGAAAATAAAAGACGGACAAACATTCAATAATAAATATATATGTGCGCGCAAACCACCAATTATCCCAAAATCACCAGTGACTAATTACTATATATGATAATATAAATATTTACATTAAACCCTCCCTTACCCCGAAACAATAAAAAAAAGCACACAACACAAACACAAACATGGGTTGGATAAACACAGCAGTTGAAAATGTGGTGAAAAATGTGTCCCAAAATAAAGTCCGGCGGTATTGAAAACTGGCTGTGGTGATATAGTGCTTCCAACAGACAACAGAACAACCTCATCGTAAACGTCCTGGCAATGGATGGAATGAATTCAAATCCCAGGGTTCCTTGGCTCTGACTGTCGTGATGTAGGATCGGTAGTTGAAAAAGCAGAAAAAGCGGTAGTTGAAATAAGCAATAAATAGCAGTGATGACTTTGTATATGGGTGGTAAATTGTTTTCTTTTCCTCTCTCTCTCTCCTCACCTCTCGACTGTTGCCTCCTCCCTTTGCTCCTCTTTTTTAAAAGTAAAATGTCCCGGATGTATCTGGTGTGTAAACAGGTGATTTCCATCTTGGGGCTGCGATCTCTCTCCATCATCCTTCCCCTCTGCACTTATGGGGACAACATTCACTGACGCACACATAACGGACAGTAAACGGGACGATGAAAACAAAACGCACTCAGCACAAACACAGAATATACTTGAGGTGTAGCGGGTCCACAGCTCAAGTCAAAAAGGACACTTTTTAAATAAATAGTCACCGCACTCGCGGCTTAGAGAGGGGGCGTGGTAGTGCGGCCGAAGCGGTTTCCCGGGTGATTAGTGATACAGACGGTCCTCGCTTAAGTGCACAGGTGAGGAGTTGTCCGCATCCGTAATTGTTGCCGGGAGCTGCTTACTGCCACACCTAATCCACGTCCCCAGATCATTTAATAGAAGTGCGAGGCAGGTGGATGAAAGGGGGAGAAGAGAAGAAAGAAAAAATGGATGGAGGAGAAGAAGAAGAAGAAGAAGAAGAAGAAGGCAGGAAGCAGGGAGGAGAAAGCCGGTGCGTGAACGAGCGAAGGTGCAGCTGAGCAGTGAGCCTGGGTGTTTGGCCGGCACCCTGGGAGCAGTCGGTAGTGGTCGCTCCCGCTGAGCATTATTGAGGAGTGGGAGTGACCAGAAGGATGATGGCTCGCTGCATAAGGCCAAGAAGGCAGCAGGAGTCGGGACTTGGGAAGTGAAAGCCCCAGCATGAGTGCCCTGGTCGCTGGGGAGCCCAAGCCATGGTCTGGTGAAGTCTACCGGAGCCAGGGATCGGAAAGGTGAACAGACCGGCAGTAGAAGGCAGTAACAAGGTCAGCTACAGGTAAGGTGGCTCCCCTGGTGCATAGCCTGGATGGGAGAAGCAGGGGAGTCACCAGTAGAAAGAAGGCACCAGGCTTTGTTTTTAAAAGGATGGCTTCCAGCCATTGTTTTAACCTCGTTTTTTTTAAAAGAATTTTTTCTATCGTGTTTTAACCTCCACCTATTACTTTTTTTTATTGGATTATTTATTTGAAGATTTTTAAAGCAGGGCAGCACGGTCGTGCAGTGGGTAGCGCTGCTGCCTCGCAGTTAGGAGACCTGGGTTTGCTTCCCGGGTCCTCCCTGCTTGGAGTTTGCATGTTCTCCCCGTGTCTGCATGGGTTTCCTCCCACAATCCAAAGATGTGCATGTTAGGTGCATTGGCAATTCTAAATTGTCCCTAGTGTGTGCTTAGTGTGTGGGTGTGTGTGTGTGTGCCCTGCGGTGGGCTGGCGCCCTGCCCGGGGTTTGTTTCCTGTCTTGCACCCTGTGTTGGCTGGGATTGGATCCAGCAGACCCCTGTGACCCTGTAGTTAGGATATAGCGGGTTAGATAATGGATGGATGGATGGATGGATTTTTAAAGCACTGTGCTTATTTATTTGAACACTGTGTTGTTGTTGCTGTTTTAATAAAAGCACTTTGCACATTTTGCACCATCCCCTTACTTCATTATTGTGCCTCACTGTCCAGTTGATCAGTGACATTACCAACGGTGTTGGAATCAAGAGCTCCCAGAACCCAGATGGGAGCATGGAGTGGAACCCGCATCATCACAATAGTATTATGTAGCCCCGCTAAGTTCTAGGATTTTTTTCATGCACGCTGTCGTAATTATATTGTGACAATGTTTGCGGTACTGAAAAACCTTATTAGATGGGCAGCCTGTCAAAACTGGGACATTTTGATATTTAGTTATTTATCAGGAAACATAACCTGAAATTGGGACTGTTGCTGTCACTGGGACATCTTATCACCCTAGTAAATTATAGTCTCATTGAAATAGTGAATCATTAAAAGCTGCATATAATGGAGCTGTGAGTCTGGTTTATTGTTAGGTTAATACAAATTAAATGTTTACTTATTTTGTGCATAATAGCTTACATGCCACAGGGTACTTTATTCTTATCTATATAATCTTTTGTTTTCCTTGCTTGCAGACAGTCCATCCTTGCACCACTGATTTCAGGGAGGTCTAGGTAATGGGCATTCTCGCAGTAAATAACCATGAGGCCATGTGCAGGTACATTGCTAGGAATTGCTAGTATGAGGGAGACTGCAATCATTAGCAGGAGTCCAGGAGAAGATGTTGATTTTCAGGAGACTTCTGGAGCTTCAGGGAGATTTGGGATGCCTATGCTTGCATTTTATACTTTTACAGTTAGGAAGATCATTATTTATTTACCTGTTATGACTTAAAACACCACATGGAGTGAAATGCTGGTACACTCGTTCTCTTATGTTTGCACTTAAGCAGTCTAGACTTGTTAAAGCAGAAACAACTTATTGATGTAGAGGATTCTGCACACATCCAGCTGGACTTGATGACAGACGATTGTCTGTCAACCCCACAAGCGCAATTAGCTTGTGACAGCAGGCTGCTGGTGTTTCATTAAGTTATATTGGGGATCTGTTTGTTCACTGCTGATCCGTCAATAGCAGCTATCAAATGTGGAAAAGAAGAAAATGTGCAAAATATACAAGTTGGTGTAACCGCTGTCAAGAAATAGTTGAAAAAGTAATGTAATTCATAGTTGAAGTTACACAAAACATTTCTTTGTTTTAAGAGACATGTTTGCAGATTAGTCAATGCTTTTCAAAAGGAGATTTTGAAAATTCTAAACTTTGCACAGCACTATCTGTTTGAGATATCTCAATGAACATTGAATTGTCTTGGCAAATTTTCTTGAAGAATAAGTGTGCCACACTTCAACAAAGCTATTCCACTGGAGACTGAGTTGCGGATACACAGATATGGAGTATTGCAATAGGTTCTTCACGCATTATATGCAAACGCACCTATAACAGGATAATGCAAAGCTTTTATTGCCACTAAGAACTCAAACGTTTGATTATAATTTACAGAAATGTACAAGAGTGAAGATCTCTGGAACAAAGCTTTATGGATACATTATTACACAGTAATTGATGCTAGTTCCTCACAGCTCCAGAAGACTGATGAAGGTTGTTACGATGTCCAGACTCGTGAAATACCAAAAACAGGTCTGAAATCCAGATAGGGTTAAAAATTGCAAGAAGGCCTGGGCCTCAAACTCAAAAGGTAGGCTTGTAGCCTGTATACTCAGAAGGGACCAAAGTCAATTAATCTCAAAATAAGAGAGAAGAACTATGAAAAGCCTGGCCCAATAAACAAGGGAGTCCTAATATAATAAAGAAAAACTTTGCTCCGAAAAATGGTCAAAAAGATAACAAAATTTTATTCAAGAAGGCAGCCAAAAGAAAACAAAGCCAGATACTCATAATAAATTCTTATCCAAAGGATACAGCAGAAATATTTAAGAAACCAATAGAAGCAGATATTACTTACAAAAATCATGAATCCAGAAAGGTGAGTTAAACAACAAAGCAAAAAGTTAATGCCTCAGCACTGACCTGAAGCATCTGTGGTCTTTAAATAGACCCACACATGAAGCAGCTGTTAGGGAATGGGATTTTATTATGAAGTATAAATAATTAAAGAAAGTAAAATATGTTTCAGTTATCTTTTTTTCATTCTAATGTGTTAAAAGCTTTTCCTGGACAATAAGTGCCACATAGAGCTGTGACTTTTACTACACAGTTTTTCTAAACCACAGCAAAAGTACCTCATTTAATACAGACTTGAAAAAAAAACCTGCATGTTGTACTTTTGGAGAGAACTACAATTTAGAAAAAGTTCAAAACCTAAAACAACAAAAGGATAATTTTTGCAAGACATTCCATGTCTAAAGAGCAAAATCATTTGTGCTAACGTGGTCTGTCAAATTATATTGAACAGCAGGGGGTTAAGGAGCTTTATCTTGTCCCCAACAAGTTTTAAGTCAGCAGCCTCAAAGAAAGGAGGATAACCAAGAAGAAGGAGAACCAGGAAGAACACAGCCATCAAGAAGACCCGTGCCGTAAGATGCAACAATGTAACCCTAAGAGACTGAACACCAAACCATTTACTGTATGACAGCTCCTGAAACATCCAGATTGTCGTATACATTTGCTTTTTGTTCTGATTTTGGCACATTAAAAATATTGCAGAATGTTAAAGACTATCATGACTGAATAAAACTTTCCCTTGCATGAATTTACTTTTTACTCTATCCTGCTGCCTAAGGTATAAATGAATAAAGAAAAGCACAGTAGCAGACAGCTTTGGGTACATAATAGATCTGGAGTCCCAGATACAAATGCATTGCAATTGCGGACTGTGTCTCCATCCAGGACCCAGTGCAAGGATAAAACAACAAGAGTTTATTGTGAAAGGCATACAGTATGTGTATACATAGCAAAGTTGAAATACTGCCACCTCAAAATCCTTCCAAGGTAAACTCAGCTACTGTTAGGGTTAATATATAGTGCATATATAATATAGTCAATAGTTTTTTTTATTAGAACTAGAAATATATTCTTATATTCTTCTGCATGAGCTGCAAAATATAGAAATGTGACTTATATTTCAATCTCATTTAATCTGTCCTAATGATATAAGTCTGAAAATCCTTTAAAAATGTCCATGAAGCTATCTGAAATTTTTCTAATGATTATAGATGTCCAACATTTACTATTTCACAATGGAAAGAAAAAGAATTTGAGGTCATGAACCCCTTCAGCCTTTACTGCTGTCATTTCTAAAGAATAATCATTCACTTAATTATTGTTGCCTGGTGCCAAATCTTGATACCACAGAGAAATATTAGTGTAGGTCTTTTTAAATGTGAACTTTCAATCCACTTGAATTGTAATGGATGAATTACAATGGGCATTATTAAAAATGTACATTCCAAGAGCCTTGTGATAATTTTGAAAGGCCCTATATAAAACAATTTTTTACCTCTTGTCATTGTAATACTATGAAAAGCTACTGTATGTATAAAATGTAGATAAGAGGACTGTGAATTTCAAATTAAATTAATAAACCAGCACATAATAAATAATGCATCTTGCCATTGCCATCTGACATAGTTTTATATATATATTTTAGAGTAAAAATATCAATTTTACTATTGTCTTGTAAAATAGAAATTTACAATCTTTCTAGTGTTTCTTGCTTTCTAAAACAGGCATCTATTTATTGAACTGAAAATTTTAATCACAGCAACTGATAATTAAAAGTGACAAATAAATATGTCTGCATCTTAACCAAGCAGTGCATATTTGTGAAGATAAACACTCAGGGTGACCAAGAAAAAATTACACCTTAAAAAAAGGATAATACAGTATTATAAATGCAGCAAAGTATTAAAGAAGATAAACACATAAAAAATAAAAAATCCTCTTCTAATTCGTTAGCTAATGTCAAAACAATCACTAGCACTAGTCTAGATAATTGCTAGAAATGTTCAACATGACTTAGAAACTGTTCCCTACTGAATCACTGCATATGAGTATATTATATGCAGACAGATAAAGAAGCTAGTGCATTGAACAGTATAATTTACAGAAACAAACAAAACACTTAGGAAAAAACTATTATCACCTAAGCGTTTTCCTCCATTTCAGCTATTGTCATACATTACTAGACATCCATGAGTCAGGTTTTTTTTCATTTTTACCATGGGTTGCCATTTTGTTTCAAATCATAATCATATTAGTTTCTGAAGCTATAATAACAGAGACATGCAGTTTACAATGCCCATGTTTTTGATTCAATTAAAGCAAAACTGTGAATCAACGTTCTTGATTAAGAAAAGAAATCTTAGTTATAAAGCTTTCTGTTATTACATTTTCAACTTTGTATTTTGACTTGTGTTTTGGCTTAGGTGATACTTGTTATTTTAAGCAGAGTCCCAATCTTCATTCCTAATTCGTTCCCATTTAATCCCATTTTCTTGAGAGACTGAAAGGTGGTGATGTGTAGTGATTGGCTTGCTGCTGAAACACATGCCTAGCGATTTGCGTGGGTTCCATTTTTGCAAGACTTTTATAAGATTTAATTGGCCAAAGTTCCATTTTCAGTTCAGAAGACCCAACTCCCCGCCTAAAATCGGCAATGTCAAGTCTCAAGTTTTCTTAAAGTGGGTAATACTTTTACTATAACTACAACTACTTAATGATGATAGATAGATAGATAGATAGATAGATAGATAGATAGATAGATAGATAGATAGATAGATAGATAGATAGATAGATAGATAGATAGATAGATAGATAGATAGATAGATAGATAGATACTTTATTAATCCCCAAGGGGAAATTCACATACTCCAGCAGCAGCATACTGATAAAAACAATATTAATTCGGTTCTGTCCTCTCTTGCACAGAGCATCAGTATTGGCAGTCCAATTTATCATCCAGCTGCACACCCAGGTATATATAGGTCTGTATCCTCTGCACACAGTCACCTCTGATAATCACGGGGTCCATGAGGTGCCTGGGCCTCCTAAAATCCACCACCAGCTCTTTGGTTTTGCTGGTGTTCAGGTGTAGGTGGTTTGAGTCGCACCATTTAACAAAGTCCTTGATTAGGTTCCTATACTCCTCCTCCTGCCCACTTCTGATGCAACCCGTGATAGCATGTCTTTTAATAACAATAGCAGTGTCATCAGCTAACTTTTGCACATGGCAGGACTCCGAGTTGTATTGGAAGTCCGATGTATATAGGATGAACAGGACAGGAGAAAGCACAGTCCCCTGCGGCCCTCCTGTGCTGCTGACCACAATTTCAGATGATACTGATAATAGTAATAATAGTTATAATAAAGCAGTGCTGCCCAGACTATTAAAAGACATTTGCTAACACTAGCCCATTATAGTGTAACAAGGTAACTTTAATGACTTTAAATGTGTTAAACATAATGGATAGTAGCATTAATGTTTATTTTTCCTTACTTACTGGTAAGAATTACTGGTTCTTGGTATCCCATACCTAATTTATAATAATAATAATAATATTACTACTATAATTCTATAAGTATTACAATTCTAAGTAGTTATAATGCTACTTCTAATACTACATAATAAGAATGATGATAATAGTAATTTAATTATAATAAAAGTGCTGCCCAGACTATTAAAAGACATGTTAACAATAGCAAATTATAGAGAAACAAGGTAATTGTTATGTCATTCAATATCTTAAATATAATGGATAGTAATACTAGTGCTGATTTTTTTTTACCCCCTTACGCTTTCAGAATTATTGGTTCATGGTATCCCTTACCATGATTTACACTAGTGTTCCAATGTGAGTCTTTATACTAGCAGTTTTCCTCTTAAAACAAACTAAGGTTTCTTTCTTGAATTGACTTACTGGTTGATCACATTATTTTAAATGAGCTAACATTCCCTGCAGTGTTTACATGTAAGTATTCATAGGTTAAATAACATTTACTAAGTTTAATTAAAAATAAACATTTTTTGGAATATTGAGCTTGGTGTATATTGCCTTGCTAAAGGTGGAGGTTTCTCATCTTTTTCTTCCCTCATTCTTTTTTGTTTTTGTTTGCTCAGTTACTCTGGTAATCTATTAGTTGTTCACTGGCGAAGGCCCATTTGTAATGTTCTGAAATTTTCTTTTTTTTCAGTTTTTTGTTAACCTAAACTTTAAAATTAAAACTCTGGCAGTTTACTGCTTACCTTTTCATCATTAATCATTTCAACTGATTAAATTTGAAGAAAAAATGGAAAAACTAAGGTGTTCTAAAAGTTTAGACTGGTAATGTAACTCTCTTCCTTTAATTTATCCAACTTAAACCCTGTACCAGAGTTCTACCACGAGACCACCAGAGAACTGACCCTCATGGCCACACCCGTGGCATTCCAAGTCGCCAAGTTGTACCATCTGGCCGGCTCTGGGCCGTTCAAGATGAAGTCTGCTGAGATGTTCAGGGAGCAGTCCAGGAATTGCGTGCGGGCAGCAGGTTGTAACTTCAAGGACTCTAAGCTGGTGCATAGCACCCGTGAGTTCTAGTTTGGACAGTACCAGGGACAAACTTTTAAATGGTTGTTTACCTATGACCTCGGCTACATGTTGGTGACCCACTAGAGGAAACATGAAGGTGGCCAGGTGTCGGATAGCCTGCTGGCGAGCAACAAGAATGCCCTGGAGGCCTATGCCAGGCTCTTTCCCAAGAGATGGGTCAGCTATGCCCTGGTACAAGGGCAACAGGCTCGGTACCTATAGTGATCATGCGCACCTGACATTCAAGGCCCTTTACAACTCAGAAGATTGGGAGGCCAAGAGGTGAGTGGTTTTTGGGTGGAGGTGTGAGGGGAAGGGCAGAGTGAGCTAGTGGGACCCACTACCAATTATTGACCCACTTTTGAACCTCAATATAGTTACATCGAGTGGATCCAGTGCCTTACCACCAAAGCCAAGTCCAGGATGGAGGCGATCCAGCTATATGTGCAGGCGAGAGACCAGGTCATGGCAGCAGCTTCAACAGTAACACCAGTAGCACATATAGTGGTTTGGCACAATTAACTGTTTTGACCAGGCACCATATGACATAATACTTTGTGGTGGTGTGAGACTGTGTGTATGCATGCGTGTGCATCTGTCACCAGTCTTGTACAGTAGATTGTGGCACACTAGTCGAGCTTTGTAATCCAGAGATTTTTTTGCAGAAGCAAACACAGAACCTCGCAATGGTCCATAAACGCATGCATGTTAACTGTGCTGGCTGGCTGGACCTTTGCTTTACTTAGGGTTAGGGTTACAGACCTGCAATGATCTCATGGATTGTGTTCGTCTTTGCTCTCCCTCTGAGCATCTGCCTCCTGGTCTACAATCAGTGGAGGGCCCACGCCACTCCAGTGCTCCCAACCAACCTCTGATCTGGCACAGTAGCCTAAGCAAACGCTGTCTGCAGCCAGGAGAGATGTGAGTCGAAAGGCTGTGCTTTTTCAGATGTCATTGCCTGGAAAAGAATGGGCTCTGTCTGATTCTTTGTCTCTTTCTCTCTCTTTTTCAGCTTCTTTCTCCTGGGGGATGGAGGACCTTTCTACCCAAAGAACAATAGGTGTGGGTAAGCCAAGTCCTTTTTACCAGGAGCAAGGACGGAAATCCTGAGCTGACCGAAAACCTGCACCTCTGGTGCCATCATCCTGGCCTCAGCAACCTGCACCTTCTGACCATTGCTGTACTGCATGTGGGCCTACAACCTCTCCTGCCAGAAGATACACAGACCGATGGTACTTCATGGCCATGAAGTTCCTGGAGTGCCGGCGCTGCAGGCAGAAAGTGGCAGGCTGGTCACAGGATGGACCAGGATGGAGCAACTGGATCCTATCCGCTGGGATGGGCTTCCAGGTATCCTGACTTACAGGTCAGACAGGTGGTCTCTCTCCTCTCCCAAATACAGGTTATCCTGTGACAAAAAGTTCATTGGACAGATGCTCGAGCTCACGCTTGGCAATGGGGTCAACCGGCTCTGCAGATATCTGCTCGAGGAGCACATCAGATCCTAAAAGTACCAGTGGGCATGCTCCAAGTTTCTGCTACCAGGTGTCCAACCAACCACAACTCCCACTCCACCTCCACTGATGAATCCGGTGCCAGGCACGATGTGATTGTGGTGTGGCTCGACATGTCGCATTTGATGTGACACTTTGGGGCAGGTGTTACCATGGAGAGCCACCCTCTGTACAGTCTCTTCATGGCACACCTCTGTTTTTTGTGTATTTGAGTGGAAACAGGGAGATGTGAAAGGCCAAGGCCAGTGAGGCAGAGAAAGGACCTTAGGGCTCCAGTGTCAGAGATATCCCTCTCAAGGAGCTGGCCCATTTCTGCCAGCACTGTTGTCATCCAGAAACTATAGAGTTTGGCCACAGCCGCTTTGGGGGTAATCCTTTTTCTCCACTGTGGCTGGCACAGTAAAGTCTTTTTTTTTTTTAATCTGCAAATTGGCCCATAATATTTTTTTGTTTTGTTTTTAAATATAGAGAACTTATTCTTAGGAATGGGATTTTGAATGTTTATGAGGAGGCCTGCTTAAAATTTTGTTGAACTTTCTTTGTGTGACTAGCACTTTGTATATTTGCAGTGAGGCCTCCTTCCTTTTCCAAGATGTTTTTTGTTTGTAAGATTTTGTTCTAAGCTATTTTTTATTTTTAAGATTTTTTTGCAATCTCTGCAAGTGACTGGCAGTTTGTATCTTTATACATAAGCCTCCTCCTCTCTGTTTTTGTTTTTTTGATTTTCTTTTTAATATTTTTAATTCTTTTAATTTTATTTCTTCATCTGCAGATTATCAGCACACTGACTGTAAAATAACTTTTGTAAATAACTTTTATATTATTGCCTTTTTATATTTTCAGACCTGTGGATTGTTGTATATAGCTGATGTCATGACTGTCTGTTTAATTTATTGATTGATTGTTTATATTGTATGTCTGCCTGTTGCCTCCCTCTGTCCCGCCTCTGTTGTGGCCCCTGCTCTCTGTTTACTAATCTCCTATGTGGTCCGGCACTTTGCCTTATTTGGAGCAGACGCGGTCAGCTTCCACTTTCTTGACAAGTCCTATTAAGATCTTCTCATTCTTCTGGTTCTTTATTTTTTTTTTCTTTTTCTATTCCTGGAACATACCACTTTTCAAATGTCTATGATAGATATGTGGTTATTTATGAAAATATCAATTTTAAGAGCCATTTGTTCTTTATTAAGGTTATGTTAAATTGATAGAAGTATTTTCTTAGTTATGTTAAAATGTTTGCCTATATATTAGACTAATCCCAGTTTGCGAACTGCCTTGCAGTTGGTAAGGCATGAAGGGCAAACAGTTTTCAAACCGTAACGTATCACATTGAACGTATTGACCATATTGAATGTGCTGTACGTATATAATGTACTGAATGTATTAAGCGAAGCATATGTAATTTACCACAAAGAAATAACACAACCTTTAAGTATAGAAAGTAAGTGAAGTTTAAAAAGAAAAAGCTAAGTTTGTAGAAGAAATATTTTCCTTTTTTGTGTAATAATTTTTGCCTCTATTTTTGTGTGAACCGTTTTGCTTTGAAATTTCACTAAACCTTTTTAAAATTAACTTTATTGGACTGAGAAATTTCTTTTGTTATGTGTTTGACTCATGCCAACTCAGTAGTTGCTTGATTTTGAGAACCTGGGAAAGACGCAGCTACATTCATTACTTGTAATCGATTTGATCAATATACAGTGTCATGGATGTGGTGGCATCCCAGCTGGGACAATAGGCCCTCCCCTAACTAGCCAGGGGAACACAAAGAATGATGAGTGTAAGGGAATGAAGTACGTCCTGAGACATGGGTTCAATGTTCTTCCTCACAGCCAGGAGGCTTTTATGGAAGGATAAAATAATTAATGGGCAGGTGTCCCTTCCACATTGCACAATGTCCCCTTGTATGACATGATGGCCATATAGGAGTAGGCTCAACACCATAGATGGATGGGCCACCCATCTTGGATGGGTGCTACTTCCTGCATCTATTGGGAGGCAGGAATAGTGGGCGGAGAGACGGAAGCTACCTCCCAAAGACACCTGTTTTCCTCATCTCCTAGTTGTTGTTCTGCTTTGGATAAGCACAGGACTGCCTGGGATTTGTAGTCCTTGTTGGGTTCCTTAGGTGGCACCATGAGAGACCTCCCTTGCTTCATGCCAGCTCCACCGACCCAGAAGTGCTTCCTAGGTACTCCTAGTTTCGACATAAAAACAGCCATTCCACACTACACAGACAAGCTCTTGTCAGTAGAGGAGAAAGACAGCACTCGACTGTGAAGGAGTGGAGATTTGAAGGAAGGAGAAAAAGAAGAGGAGAATTTGTGTTTGTGTGATTTTGACACTGCATGAAGGTATTTTGTGAAATAAACCTTTTCAACCTATGAACATCTTTTGTCCATTTTTTTCTGGGGTCTGGGACTCTGCTCTGCCCACTACAGGTCACAACAGGTACACTTCCCTTTGGAGTTTCTAGCTTATAAATGAAAATAACATGGAACCACGCTGTCAGTCGCTTGTTGTCACTGTTGTGTCTACAAAGTACGCCGTTTCTCACTTGCTAGAACGCTCTTTATTTTTTAAGTCTCGAAATCACAACAACCGAAAGTGCACACTGTTCTCACACATGCCCAAACACATATGCGCTCACTTTCCATGCGCGCATGCAATTACCATTATGTTATCCAACAGTCACCTAGTGTTAGTGGGAAAGTATAAAGCTGTTCAATTATAGTGAGACCTTGTAGTGAGACCTCAGTGTCAGCATCAGATTCACAGTCTTTTGCAATGTCTTTCTTTAACCCCACAGAGTGCTTCCGTACAACACATCGATTCTGTAGGTGAAACAGTTTCAATGATGTAGTGATACAAATTCACCAGTACTTGACCAGGCAAATGTTGTTGTGCTCTTTTGATAAATATATCAGTGCTCATAGTCTAGCTCAGGTTATCAGAGATAAGCTACTGACTGTTTCCACCTTAGTCCCATTACTATGGATTAATTTCTGACTGTATGTATTTTACAGAAGTCTACTAGCAGTTCTTTTGTTTATCTGATATTTACAGTAGGTCAAGGTTGTTGATCCAATATTACTTAAGCAGTTCCTCAATTTCATCCTGCGGCACACATTCATGGTTGAAACCGCTCCATCGAACCACTGTAACATTGTCTACAAATTGCTTGACACACTTATTGTTGTGTTATGATATGAAGTTTTTCACGCACAGGAAGTATAGCACTGGGATCAGAGAGCAGTCTTGCAGGGTACCAGTGCTCAGGATGAACTGTTTAGAGGTTTTATTTCCAATCCTATTCTCCTGTGACTCCCCACTTAGGAAGCTCATCACTCAGTTACAGACAGAAATACACAGACTCAAATTACTAAGTTTGACCATGAGTTGGTTCAGCATAGTAGTGTCAAATGCTGAAGGGAGGTCCATAAACTGCAATCAGGGCAGTAGTCATTAATGAATGATACCCTCACCTTCTTAGGAAATAGCACAGTGGCATTTTATAACCTCCTTAGTATTAACCATACGCATAACTTGGGCTCAGAATTCTATACAATTACAGTTAAATGTGAATCAGGCTCTGGGTGATGTGTAATGGTACTCCTTATTGTGTTAATTGCAATTAACTCTTGGGACAGTATTCTGCTGCAATCTAGGACGAAACAAGATCATGCAGCAAAAACACCACGAATATTTCTAAGGCTTTGCCAGTTTATGGTAAATTTAAGGTAACTCATCAATATTCATGAAAGTAGGGGAGCTTCCAACATAAAAAAACACAATGTCAAATGGAAAGTCATAAAGGCAGTTTTATAATGTACTGAAACTGAACGATTGCTATAGTCCTATAGGCTATAGTGATTACTAAGTGAATTAGTCATAAGACATTGACATGGAAAATGAAAGTGATGCATAACACAGCATTGTATGACTAAAGCACCATGATATGCCAGGTGAATTCAGTCACATGAAGCTTCACAATGGTATAACAGTAACAGGGTGATAAAAAGGCAAAATAATTGTGATGAAGTACAAGGACAAGCAAGGCGTTAGTCCTCTAAGCTGTCAATGTCCGTGTTAGTGGAAAATTGGAAGTCAGTCAGCCTTGCGCTGTTGTAACCTATAATAACACATGTTTTATGTCAATCATCAGGTGAGGCACAGCAAATGCCTCAACACCTAAAAGACAAAGAGCAAGCAATACCTTAGTATCTTTTAATTTTTAAACTGGTTTTCATTATACTAGTAACACAGAGGAATGCAGTGCTATCCAAATAGAACTGTTCAATACAACATGTTTCCATGCTGTAACAGTAAAACTTTGAAATACCTAACATGAATGAATACTTTCACTTTAACTTCACTTTCTATTATAATTCTAACTTAATGGTAAGGTAGCTATTTCAGATAAGAAAGGCAAACATTTTGAAGTTAATGAAGACAGAAGTATCAAGGTAAGGTTGTTATACATATTCTTCATGGTGATGATTGATACGAGTGGCAAAGTGCTGAGTGTTGATTAGCACATGCAAGTAAGAATTTTACTGTACTCTGTACATGTAACATTACTGACTCTATAAAAATTGAAATATTCACAGAGAAATGAAGAATACAACATTGATAGCTTTTTTGCAAACTGTCTCCATCTTGCTGACACTGAAAATGATACATTTACAATAGTCTAAAGATGCATTGGTAAAATGTTTACTCAGTGAATCAGCAAGTCACTGAAAACATCGTCACTCCCTCCATAACTGTCTGGGGTGGCAGTGCATTTGCTCACTTAAACATAAACTGCAGTGTGTCATTCAGTCAGCAGAAAGTATTGTGGGCCTGAAACTGGACTCTGCTGAGGAAGTGTATGCATCATGGCTCAGAAAACATGTTGGAAATATAATTAAAAACTTCACTCACCCAGGTAGTTACTTCTTTCAGTTATTACCATCACAGGAACTCTACGGGTCACTGAAGGCAAGAACTACTAGACGATTAAAGAGTTTCTTTCCTATTGCAGTCACTCTCATTAAACACAGGCTCTAATTCATGTCTGTTTCTTCTTGTTCTCAAAATTATCTTTACAGTATGAAGGCTTACATAACATACAGTCTTACTGGGCATGAGTGCAATTCCCCATCATCAGATAGTTTCTTTATGCAATATATTGTTATTCTCAAGAGCTGTATAAAATGTTGGGATGGTGTTACGTATTGTATATTTGGTACACTGTATTAAATCCCAAGGGGATTGTGCTGTTAATTGTATTTACTTTTGCTATGTGGATGGACCCCTCCTTTAACCGTCACCTTATCGTGGTGGAGGGGTTTGCGTGTCCCAATGATCCTAGGAGCTCTGTTGTCCGGGGCTTTATGCCCCTGGTAGGGCCACCCAAGGCAAACTGGTCCTAGGTGAGGGATGAGACAAAGAGCGGTTAAACAAACCTCCTATGAAGAAAAACAATTTTGGACGGCGTTTTCCCTTGCCCGGACGCGGGTCACCGGGGCCCCACTCTGGAGCCAGACCTGGAGGTGGGGCTCGATGGCGAGCGCCTGGTGGCCGGGCCTGCACCCATGGGGCTCGGCCGGGCACAGCCCGAAGAGGCAACGTGGGTCCCCCTTCCCATGGGGCTCACCACCTATGGGAGGGGGCCAGGGAGGTCGGGTGCAGTGTGAGTTGGGTGGTGGCCGAAGGCGGGGACCTTGGCGGTCCGATCCTCGGCTACAGAAACTGGCTCTTGGGACGTGGAATGTCACCTCTCTGAAGGGGAAGGAGCCTGAGCTAGTGCGCGAAGTTGAGAGGTTCCGGCTAGATATAGTCGGGCTCACCTCGACGCACAGCTTGGACTCTGGAACCAATCTCCTTGAGAGGGGCTGGACTCTCTACCACTCTGGAGTTGCCCCCGGTGAGAGGCGCCGAGCAGGTGTGGGTATACTTATTGCCCCCCAACTTGGAGCCTGTACATTGGGGTTTACCCCGGTGGACGAGAGGGTAGCCTCCCTTCGCCTTCGGGTGGGGGGACGGGTCCTAACTGTTGTTTGTGCGTATGCACCGAACAGCAGTTCGGAGTACCCACCCTTTTTGGAGTCCCTGGAGGGGGTGCTAGAGGGCATACCTTCTGGGGACTCCCTCGTTCTGCTGGGAGACTTCAATGCTCACGTGGGCAATGACAGTGAGACCTGGAAGGGCGTGATTGGGAGGAATGGCCCCCCTGATCTGAATCCGAGCGGTGTTTTGTTATTGGACTTCTGTGCTCGTCACGGATTGTCCATAACGAACACCATGTTCAAGCATAGGGGCGTTCATATGTGCGCTTGGCACCAGGACACCCTAGGCCTCAGTTCGATGATCGACTTTGTGGTCGTGTCGTCGGACTTGCGGCCACATGTCTTGGACACTCGGGTGAAGAGAGGGGCGGAGCTGTCAACTGATCACCACCTGGTGGTGAGTTGGCTTCGATGGTGGGGGAGGATGCCGGTCAGGCGTGGTAGGCCCAAACGTGTTGTGAGGGTCTGCTGGGAACGTCTGGCAGAGCCCCCTGTCAGAAGTAGCTTCAACTCCCACCTCCGGCAGAACTTCGACCACATCCCGAGGGAGGTGGGGGACATTGAGTCCGAATGGGCCATGTTCCGTGCCTCTATTGTTGAGGCAGCTGACCGGAGCTGTGGCCGTAAGGTGGTCGGTGCCTGTCGTGGCGGCAATCCCCGAACCCGCTGGTGGACACCGGCGGTGAAGGATGCCGTCAAGCTGAAGAAGGAGTCCTACAGGACCCTTTTGTCCTGTGGGACCCCGGAGGCAGCTGATAGGTACCGGCAGGCCAAGCGGAATGCGGCTTTGGTGGTTGCTGAGGCAAAAACTCGGGCGTGGGAGGAGTTTGGGGAGGCCATGGAGAATGACTTTCGGACGGTTTCGAGGAGATTCTGGTCCACCATCCGGCGTCTCAGGAAGGGGAAGCAGTGCAGTGTCAACACTGTATATGGTGGGGATGGTGCGCTGCTGACCTCGACTCGGGACGTTGTGGGTCGGTGGGGGGAATACTTCGAAGACCTCCTCAATCCCATTAACATGCCTTCCAATGAGGAAGCAGAGCCTGGGGACTCAGAGGTGGGCTCCCCCATCTCTGGGACTGAGGTCACCGAGGTGGTCAAAAAACTCCTTGGTGGCAGGGCCCCGGGGGTGGATGAGATACGCCCGGAGTTCCTCAAGGCTCTGGATGTTGTAGGACTGTCTTGGCTGACATGCCACTGCAACATCGCATGGGACATCAGGGACAGTGCCTCTGGATTGGCAGAGCGGGGTGGTGGTCCCCCTCTTTAAGAAGGGGGATCAGAGGGTGTGTTCCAACTACAGAGGGATCACACTCCGCAGCCTCCCTGGAAAAGTCTATTCAGGGGTCCTGGAGAGGAGGGTCCGTCGGATAGTCGAGCCTCGGATTCAGGAGGAACAGTGTGGTTTTCGTCCTGGTCGCGGAACAGTGGACCAGCTCTATACCCTTAGCAGGGTCCTGGAGGGGTGCATGGGAGTTTGCCCAAACCAGTCTACATGTGTTTTGTGGACTTAGAAAAGGCATTCGACCGTGTCCCTCGGGGAAATCCTGTGGGGGGTACTCCCGAGAGTATGGGGTACCGGCCCCCCTGATAAGGGCTGTTCAGTCCCTGTACGATCGGTGCCAGAGCTTGGTCCGCATTGCCGGCAGTAAGTCGAACCCGTTTCCAGTGAGAGTTGGACTCCGCCAGGGGCTGCCCTTTGTCACCGATTCTGTTCATAACTTTTATGGACAGAATTTCTAGGCGCAGCCAGGGTGTTGAGGGGGGTCCAGTTTGGTGGGCTCAGGATTGGGTCACTGCTTTTTGCAGATGATGTTGTCCTGTTTGCTTCATCAGGCCCGTGATCTTCAGCTCTCTCTGGATCGGTTCGCAGCCGAGTGTGAAGCGGCTGGGATGAGAATCAGCACCTCCAAATCCGAGACCATGGTCCTCAGCCGGAAAAGGGTGGAGTGCCCTCTCAGGGTTGGTAGCGAGATCCTGCCCCCAAGTGGAGGAGTTCAAGTATCTCGGGGTCTTGTTCACGAGTGAGGGAAGAATGGAGCGTGAGATCGACAGGCGGATCGGTGCGGCATCTGCAGTAATGCGGGCATTGCATCGGTCTGTCGTGGTGAAAAAGGAGCTGAGCCGCAAGGCGAAGCTCTCAATTTACCAGTCGATCTATGTTTCCTACCCTCACCTATGGTCATGAGCTATGGGTAGTGACCGAAAAGAACGAGATCGCGAATACAAGCGGCTGAAATGAGTTTCCTCCGCAGGGTGTCTGGGCTTTCCCTTAAAGATAGGGTGAGAAGCTCAGTCATCCGGGAGGGGCTCAGAGTAGAGCCGCTGCTCCTCCGCATCGAGAGGAGTCAGATGAGGTGGCTCGGGCATCTGATCAGGATGCCTCCTGGACGCCTCCCTGGTGAGGTGTTCCGGGCACGTCCAACCGGGAGGAGGCCCCGGGGAAGACCCAGGACACGCTGGAAGGACTATGTCTCTCGACTGGCCTGGGAACGCCTTGGGATTCTCCCGGAAGAGCTAGAAGAAGTGGCCGGGGAGAGGGAAGTCTGGGCATCTCTGCTCAAGCTGCTGCCCCCGCGACCCGACCTCGGATAAGCGGGAGACAATGGATGGATGGATATGTGGATGGATGTAATACCAACATTGTAAATTCAAATATAAATATTACAGAAAATTACTTTCAGCAGAGTTGCAAGTAAGTATTGTAGATATTGCAGTAAGAAAGTGTTTGTGAAAATAACAGTAATTTACTGTAATCACTGTACAGTATACTATTGTATAGTTCACAGTACACTAATGTAAACATCTCTTTTGTCAGTAATTTACTGCAAAATAAACACTTAAGAGTCACTCAATGTAAAACATTTTGCAGTAATTTTAGATATTTTTATTCCCAGTAATGGATGCAATAAAAATCAAGAGTCTGTCACAATTAATATTTGATTAAACTATTACACACATATATATTTATCAGAGATGTTAATATAAAACTAAAGCAAAATATACACTTATTTTACAACAAGACTATAATCATTATTTTACTCACTTTCACAGAAGATCTTTACACATTTTGTTGTGAGCAAAAGGATGTATATGTTATGTATAATGTACAGCAGGGTTGCCAGTTTGTCGAAAATAACCCGGCAGAGAATGAATTTACACAGGTTCTACATTAAACGTGTCAACACAGATGTTCCTGTAACGGCCCACTTCAACAGCCATGGACACTGTGAGAGGGAGTTTAAAGTCACAGTGCTTATGGGCAACTTCAGAACACAGCAAGAGAGAAAAGAATGGGAAGTTAAACTCAGGCTAAAATTTAATACATTACAACATGGTTTGAATAGAGACAAGAGTTTTATGGCCTGGTATGAGGATTGTTTACAACTCTCAGACTGACACAGACAAACTGACTACAGATCCACATTGTATGGAAATACTTATAAGAAACTTCAAAAGACTTTGTTGGACAGTTATCTTATTCAAAGATCTTGACCATACATTGTTCTTCTCTCTTGTTAAATAATCCTTAGTCTTAAATTGGTCTATTAATTTTTTACATTTAAGATTTCTCACTTAAAGATTTACAAATGTTGTTTCTTGTCCTAGTGTGTATATAAACACAGGGAACTCCAGTTTCTGTATTACATCTTGCCTGAAGAAGGGGCCTGACTTGCCTCGAAAGCTTGCATATTGTAATCTTTTTAGTTAGCCAATAAAAGGTGTCATTTTGCTTAACTTTTCACTACATTCATAATGGCTAACACGGTACAACACCCTAGTATTACTTTCCCATTGACCAAAGTTATGGAGATCTCCAGAAACCATTTGCACCCCAAAGGGGGCATTTCCATATGGAAATCATTCATCTGTATGATAATTAAGAATTCAATTTCAAGAAAAATACACCAGAAAATGTAGAAAGGGTACTGAAAAATTGCATATTACTGTATATGGCAACTGATGCAAACCTATTTTTCCTGAGGTGCACATTACTCAAAAACAATCAATCTTGGGTGAATAGTAGTGAAGAATAACTTGTGAACAATTAATTATTTTTTTTATAATTATTAATTATTGAATGACTCTTTCCAGTGAATCATCTGAACTGATTCATTAGAACAAGTAAATCGATGCAGTGGAGCCCAATGGGAGTGCTAAAGGGCATGCATTATCTTTTCTGCCTGATGTTTGAAGCATCGTGTGTTTTGTTGGTAGATGTTGTCATGCATGCACATCAAGGGGTCACTCTCCAGGTTCCTCCCAGGTATGTAATTCCAACACAGGCTGAGAGGAGGTGCTGCTGCTAAGTATGTTGTATTCTTTTGCCTCCACAGTACCAAGAAACTGCCTAGTGAGGGCAACTGACTCCGCCCCATATGGTGCCATTGCCATAAAAGCCCAGCTTCCCAGGAGGAGGTGTCATTTACTGACTAGAATCATGCAGAGATGGAGCTCCTTCATACCCCATCTGAAGTGATCCAAGACACCTATAGAGGCAGTATTTCTGTTGTTTAGAATGCCAGTTGCTATCTGTTTTGTTTGTTATTGCACCAGTACACACTATTTTTTGTTGAACTTTTGACCCGGTATTCCCTGAGATGACCACATTGTTTAAGGTGCATGCCCAAGACCTGCCAGAATCATGCATCTCGACTCATTTGATTCATGAAAGAGTCCATACCCAAGGTTAATTTGATTAATGAACCTGAGAATCAGCCTAATGATTCTCGTTGATTTGATTTATAAATGAGTCACCACCGGAGGACCAGTGTAAGTTTCTAATTCATTTGATTCACAAACGAGTCACTATGAGTTGCACAATTCTTAGTCACTTGTGAGTCTGTCATGAAATGTCTTTTTTTAATCATGCATCTTAAATGTGTTATCTTGTTTTGTGTACAGAAACAGGACAATGTGATATAACTTATCATATTAAATATATAATTATTTATATATGTAAATTACATATAATTAATTATATACATAAAATTAATTATTTATATATTAATAAACAATATTATTTATATCAAAATAATGCATGAAGTATTAAATTATACAATCATGACATGATCACAGGGAACTAACCCTCCTCTACCAGACTTCCCATATATGCCAGACTCTAAACGAATCCAATGAATCAAAATAATTGATTCACTTAAACAGATAGTTCAAAATAATTGACTCAGTAAAGGCAAACAAAATGCCCATCACTAGTGAAAGGGTATTCATTTAAGTTACATCAACTTAATACAACTGTGCCTCGGGGAAGATTGTCAAACCAGATTCAATAATAAGAAAAAAGTTAAGCGATGCTGTCTCAAAGTGTAGAAAAGGTTACCTTTGTGATATAGGGTTTATAACAGGTTTCATTCCAAACCCATTTATTTTTAAAGCTAAAAGTTAAACCTCTCAGGATACATAGCATTTACCTCCCTCTTCCCCAGTGCGGTAATTTAGTACAAAGATGTATAACTCTGAGAATGCATTGTGTTTAACAGTAAAATACTGTAAACAAATCAAATATCTATGTATCTATCTATTGTGAATCCCATGTGCTATTTTGGCTAGCTTAGGTAGTTTAGTCTTGAGAAAAGAATGCTGATTGGGGGATTAATTCCGGTTCCCAGATTTCTCAAAAGAATACCTAATAAACAAAAATTGATTCAGCAGCATTATTTCTAGTAAATACATGCAGAATTTAAAAACAGATCAGATCATCTTGGGGAGCATGCACTGGTACAACACGTTGCCGCATGACAAAACAGCTTAGGATCCAAGTTGGCAACCTCAACAGGTAAACACGCAGTCCAGTCTCATCCTCTGGGAATGACCATCTTTCTGCTGCAGCCAGGTGTTATGTGGGTGTCCTCTTGGCCTGGTCCAGCCACTTGGGTCCTCAGCAACAAGGATGCTACGAGCTGGATCACCCTTGGGGAATTGAGCCACATGGCTGTAGTGCCATAACTGATGCTCCCCGACGATGCAGGTCATGTGCCTCATTCGAGACTCTGAGCAACCGCTCTTTCATCACAATGACAAACCAGTGGTATCCAAGGATTCTCAGAAGAGACATGACACTGAAGGAATCCGGTCATCATCTCCTGTCACTGGATAGCATTCATTTCTCACAACCATATAGCAAAACAGGAAGTACCAGGACTCTAAAGACTTGAACCTTCAACTTTTTGCATAGATATTGGGAGCACCACACACCCCTTTTCCGGCAACCTCATGACTCCCCATGCTCTCCCAATCCGTCTACTGACTTGAATGTCACTGTGGCGTAAGTAAACCTCTTGACGAGGTCAACACTCTCTCCACAGACAGAGACACAGCTGACGGCTATGCCCAAGAGATAATTAAAGGCCTGGATCTAGGTTTTTATTCAGGACAGTCGCAATCCCAGACACTCATACTCCTCGCTCAGTCTCTCAGGAGCCCTAATTAGAGTCTCCATGTACTCCACGACATCACAGCATCGTTGGCAAAGTCAAGATCATTGAATCTTTCTTCACCAACAGATGAGGATTTGAGAAAAAATGTGAGATCCAGTTTGAGAACACTGGAGAAAAATTATGGGGATGTACATTTAAGATGCAAGATAGGAAACAGGTCTCACCAGCAAGGGTCATTGAGATCCTGAACCAGCTACAATGTCAAGTAACTTTATGTTATCGGGAAATTGGATTCATCTGACATTTAAAGGAGTTTGAAGTGTCAATAACACAAAATCAGAGAAACACCCAAAATTTAAATGCTCATGAAGTGAGGGTGATACGTGCAGCAAACTGTTTTAGAAAAAAGTCTGTTGACTTCTTCAGTAGGAGAAGAGCTGCATCCATCATGTGGGAAGATTTCTGCTGTAGGTGTTTCACAACTTTTGACTAAATCACATCTGAAATAAAAAAAAGAATGATGCATTATAAGACCTATACACCTTGGTTAAATTTCATATAATTTAATTAGATCATTGCCCATTTTAATACTTTTTACTGAAAAAAAAGATACTTATTGATGAAAGGTATTGAATAAAAAATTACGGAAAGTATTGAGACAGCATTTACTTTTCAAAAATATTAAGTAAGAACATACTGTAGAAATGTGCGACTTTCAAGGACATAATGAACCGGTGTTCTTGCCCTCTTGTGATGTACTTTGTATTTCTTGTCTTTAAGACTAAACACAAATGATTTAATTTTGTCCACCTATTCTGACTATTAATAAAGAGGTACATAGGCAAGACATACTATTTAAACATATTTTCTATATTTCATAAACATCTATTTTATGTTTGCAAATGAGTTAGGAAACAAAGAGACTCACACAGCAATTCAGTTATTTCTTTCCACAGGCACTTTTATTGTATTTTTATATATCCGTCTGTGGCTTAAACTGGAATCCCAAAAATAAACTTCCTCACTCTTCAAGCCATTGAGAACACCTTCTTCTTCTTCTTTCAGCTGCTCCCATTAGGGGTTGCCACAGCGGATCATCTTCTTCCATATCTTTCTGTCCTCTGCATCTTGTTCTGTTACACCCATCACCTGCATGTCACCTCTTGCCACATCCATAAACCTTCACTTAGGCCTTTCTCTTTTCCTCCTACCTGGCAGCTCTATCCTTAGCATCCTTCTCCCAATATACCTAGTATCTCTCCTCTGCACATGTCCAAACCAACGCAATCTAACGCAACGTAATCCTATCCATCCTCGTCACACCCAGTGTGAATCTTAGCATCTTTAACTCTGCTGCCTCCAGCTCTGTCTCCTGCTTTCTGGTCAGTGCCACCGTCTCTAACCCATATAACACAGCTGGTCGCACTACTGTCCTGTAGACCTTCCCTTTCACTCTTGCTGATACCTGTCTGTCACAAATTACTCCTGACACTCTTCTCCACCAATTTCACTCTGATCCCAAGTATTTAAACTCATCCACCTTCGCCAACTCTACTCCCTGCATCCTCACCATTCCACTGACCTCCCTCTCATTTACACACATGTATTCTGTCTTGTTCCTACTGACTTTCATTCCACTCCTCTCTAGGGCATATCTCCACCTCTCCAGGGTCTCCTCAACCTGCTCCCTACTATCGCTATAGATCACAATGTCATCAGCAAACATCATAGTCCACGGAGACTCCTGTTTAATCTCGTCTGTCAACCTGTCCATCACCATTGCCTGTCATATGCTTTCTCCATGTCCACAAAGACACAATGCCACTCCTTCTGGCCTTCTCTAAACCTCTCCATCAACATCCTCAGAGCAAATATTGCATCTGTGGTGCTCTTTCTTGGCATGAAACCATACTGCTGCTCACTAATCACCACCTCACTTCTTAACCTAGCTTCCACTACTCTTCCCCATAACTTCATGCTGTAGCTCATCAATTTTATTCCCCTGTAGTTTCTGCAGTCCTGCACATCCCCCTTATTCTTAAATGTCGGCACCAGTACACTTCTTCTCCACTCCTCAGGCATCCTCTCACTTTCCAAGATTCTATTAAACAATCTGGTTAAAAACTCCACTGCCATATCTCCTAAACACCTCCATGCTTCCATAGGTATGTCATCTGGACCATCGGCCTTTCCATTTTTCATCCTCTTCATAGCTGTCCTTACTTCCTCCTTGCTAATCCGTTGCATTTCCTGATTCACTATCTCCACATTATCCAACCTCTTCTCTCTCTTGTTCTCTTCATTCATCAGCCTCTCAAAGTACTCTTTTCATCTGCTCAACACACTCTCCTCGCTTGTGAGTATGTTTCCATCTTTATCCTTTATCGCCCTAACCTGCTGCACATTTTTCCCAGTTCAGTCCCTCTGTCCAGCCAATCGGTACAGGTCCTTTTCTCCCTCCTTAGTGTCCAACCTCTCACACAACTCATCAAACTCCTTTTCTTTAGCCTTCGCCACCTCTCTCTTCACCTTGTGCCTTATCTCCTTGTACTCTTGTCTACTTTCTGCATCTCTCTGACTATCCCACTTCTTCTTTGCCATCCTCTTCCTCTGTATACTCTCCTGTATTTCCTCATTCCACCACCAGGTTTCCTTTTCCTCCTTCCTCTTTCCAGATGTCACGCCAAGCACCCTTTTTGCTGTCACCCTTACTACATCTGCTGTAGTTTCCCAGCTGTCTGGTAACTCTTTACTGCCACCCAGTGCCTGTCTCACCTCCTCCCTAAACTCAACCTTGCAGTTTTCCTTTTTCAACTTCCACCATTTGGTCCTTGGCTCTGCCCTCACTCTCTTCCTCTTTTTGATCTCCAACGTCATCCTACAGACCACCATCCTATGCCGCTTAACTATACTTTCCCCTGCCACCACTTTGCAGTCTTCAATCTCCTTCAGATCAACTCTTCTGCATAGGATGTAATCTACCTGTGTGCATTTTCCTCCACTCTTGTACATAACCCTATGTTCCTCCCTCTTCTTAAAATATGTATTCATCACAGCCATGTCCATCCTTTTGGCAAAATCCACTATCCTCTGACCTTCTTCATTCCTCTCCTTGACACCATACCTACCCATCACCTCCTCGTCTCCTCTGTTCCCTTCACCTACATGTCCATTGAAATCTGCTCCAATCACCACTTTCTGTCCCTTGGGTACACTGTTCATCACTTCACCCAACTCACTCCAAAAATCTTCTTTCTTACCCATTGCACACCCAACTTGAGGTGCATATGCACTAACAACATTTATCATCACACCTCAAATTTCCAGCTTCGTAATCATTACTCTGCCTGACACTTTTTTCACCTCCAAAACACTCTTGACATACTGTTCCTTCAGAATAACTCCTACCCCATTTCTCCTCCCATCCACACCATGATAGAACAATTTGAATCCACCTCTGATCCACCTGGCCTTTCTCCCCTCTCTTGAATGCACAATATATCAACCTTCCTTCTCTCCATTATATCTGTTAACTCTCTCCCCTTACCAGTCATACTGAAAAACATTCAAAGTTCCTACCCTCAGTTCCACTCTCTTTACTTTCCTCCTCTCCTCCTGCCTCCGGACACATCTTCCTCCTCTTCTTCTCCTTCGGCCAACAGTAGCCCAATTTCCGCCAGCACCCTGTTGGCTAACAGTACTGGTGGCGGTCGTTGTTAACCCGGGGCTCAACCGATCCGGTATGGAAATTTGTATTGTTGTCCGCATATTGATTTGGCAAAATTTTACACCGGATGCCCTTTCTGATGTAACCCTACTCATTTATATGGGCTTGGGACAGACACGAAGAAACACACTGGGATTAATAAATAAATAAATTAATAAATAAAGTATCTATCTATCTATCTATCTATCTATCTATCCCCTGTGGCTGGGTTTGGCCATTGAGAACACCTTCTAAGCAACAAAACCAAAGCCCTGCTAAGCAACAAAAAAAAAAAAAAGCCCCGCTAGATAGGATACTCTGTTCTCTCTCTGCTCACACTCTCTTGTGACAAATGTTCTTGACTTTTCTTTCTAACATGCTGCTAATTCTTCACTGTCTCTCAAGATCAGTGAGTAGTCAGATTCTCTCCCAGTCTTTCAGTCTTGCCTTTGAACTCTCCTGCAGCAGGCAGGATCTCCTTGACTGGTCACGACTTCAGCTTCATCCATCCTGACTGACCTTCTGACTCCTGTACTCTATTCTCAGTCTTTGCCTACTTAACCCACCCTCAGAAATGCCATGGGGTCATTTGGCCATTGAAAAAATCCAGCCAAAAAATAACAGTCATATCAGGACCTAAAGATCACTGCCACAGCCTAGCACAGTCATACTGGAAAAGACCACTCATGCAGCTGCAGGAAAACGTTTTATCATAGCCTGAGTGATATTAATATGCCATCTGCTATAGTACTTTGGAAGAGGAATGCATAATACAAAGAAGATATAAAAATGGTTTTGGGTATTGGCATTGGTCTTGGTGAATGTTATAATGATCTTTCATGTAAAATAGGTTTAATGGACTGAGTAATTACATCTTATTTAAAAACCATCTAATGTTCTAAAAGGAGACACTCTTTCAGTACTGTGTAATTGAAGGCTGAGCAATGTCCACGTTATTAGTCATTTTTATCTTTAACTGTGTTTCAACCACACTTTCTGAGGCTCAGAATGTAGAGAAAAGCCAAGCAAAATGACACCTTTTATTGGCTAACTAAAAAGATTACAATATGCAAGCTTTCGAGGTAACTCAGGCCCCTTCTTCAGGCAAGATGTAATCCTTGAAAGCTTGCATATTGTAATCTTTTTAGTTAACCAATAAAAGGTGTCATTTTGCTTGGCTTTTCTTTACATTCATAATGGCTAACACGGTACAACACCCTAGTACTACAGAGGCTCAGAATGAAAGAATTAAAATGTTTCTTTGTTTGGTAAGTAAATACCTACCTGGGTGAATGTCAGATCAAGAGGAGATTTATACTGCCTACATTACAAATAGAAAAAAATACGTTGAGCAAATATACACATGTCTGAAGAAACTAAATAAAGGTAAAGGTGACAATGGAAGGAAAAGCAATATTAATTTTGTGTCAGTTCAGGGGCATAGGTAGGATCATAGATAGATAGATAGATAGATAGATAGATAGATAGATAGATAGATAGATAGATAGATAGATAGATAGATAGATAGATAGATAGATAGATAGATAGACCTCACTTCCAAAAAAATGCCATCTAGTTTCCAGTATCCAACAAAACACTACCTATTCCCTTGCCTCTGACCTCCACCCAAATAATTTCTCCTTTCTTTCCGAGATAGAAAATGAGAAAATCATGGGCATGAAGCTTTGGAAGGGGGAGAGGTACCTGCCAAAAATTTTTATAATGACGGAAGATAATTTGTCCAACTTTTTACTACCATGGAGACAGAGATATGGAGATACGCATCTGTCAGTTTTTGTTTTATGCGGCACACTCATGGTCTGAATTTACGTGAGTGAGAATACATTTTAGATTGCCAATTAAATTATTCTCTGTATGCTTTCTCTTTGACACACCTGCACACAATGTAAGGATCATGAACTATGTTGAAATTTCTAAATGCTAAATGATTATGAATTTGGTTGAAAAGTTAAGGACATTCATAAGTCATCACTAAGATCTTTCAAGTATATGATGTCATCTATCATATAAAATGAGCAATATTATATGTATATAAAAAGCTTGGTTTTTTATCAAGCATCTCAGAATTACTCATAGGAATTGCACTAAAAGTTTGACTAGAATAAGAATTTATCCTACTTCAGAGTAGGACATGAGAGCTGTGAATGAAGTATCCTACACCCTCTCTCAGCTGGGAGTACAAGTTCATGTTTGAGAATGAGTGACACCACAACTTTACAACACTCCAAAACACAAAATGGCACTCATGAAGGCATTTTGTAGTTTCTTTGGAAATCATGATGACATTTGATAGTTTTCTAACACTAACGCTGTAGCTGCACTACAAACACAATAATAATAATAATAATAATAATAATAATAATAATAATAATAATAATAAAGAAAAAGAAACAGAAGATAAGTAAAACAAAAGGTAAAATAAGCTGCATGTACTTGTTGACACTTGGCAACAACATTCAGAATAAAACAGTAATGAAGAATGAGGTGGAAAGATCAAGGTGTACACACCAAATAAGAGTAAAAATTAATATCTGGCACATTTATTTTACGATAAAAGTCCCACAACCATAATTTAAGAAGAATCACCTTCCTGCTGTTATGGCCAAAGGAAATGGCATAACAAGTCTGTCTCTTTCCGTGATCCCCTTTATCCTCTGTGAAGCTAAATTTATGTAATTACCTGGGAGTCTCTGCCTGCCATCTTCAACCTTCCCAGGCTTGTAAAGTACAACAGGAATGTTCTAGGGATTCATGGAATGTAGAGCCCAGGTTGCCTGTGTGACATTTTGCTGTCAATAACCCATCCAGCCCTACTTATCATCAGGGTGATATACTGTCTACTACTATACAGTTTACATCCAGGTCCACCCTTGTGTTGATAATGTGATATCACTTGTTCACACACATGCTTGCACATATACAATGATCTTTATGTTTGTGCCAATTTGCATGGGTGCAATTTGCTTTAACATTAAACTTTGTTTTAAATTTGGAGTGTAACTGTTCCTAGGATGCAAAGACGTTGTCTATGTACAGATCTCTAAGTGATTTAATCTTGGGTGTTTTCCAGACATTAAAAACTGCATACGTTTGAGAAGGTGGTTATCATGGAGAGGTGCCACAGATAAAAGCTCATCTATCTTAAAAAACTTCCTACTTGTTTCATATTCTGAGTGTGTGAAGCACTATTGGGTTGTTAATATATTGGCGATGACTTGTACTTATTGGGGTACACAGCAAGGAATATAAAGAAGTACGGCAGGATTTTATTTCTATTGCGGACCAAGCCTGTGTCTGCTCACCTATTTGTGTCAATGTCCAGGTTTTTATAGCTTGTATATTCGCCACTCAGTAATAAAATTGAAAGATGGTAAAGATGATTTCCAATGATAAAAGGGATGGTGTCCAATCTAAATTTGTGTTCTTGAGAATTCACTGGAAAGAGCACACTTTTGTTCAAATTAATTCTGAGACCAGAAAACTCTTGAAATTCTGTAAATGCTGTTAGGACTGCAAGCACAGTATTTTGTGGATCAAATATATACAGTACCATATCATTGCATATACAGAAATTTTCTGTTCAAGTCCTTCTCTGATAATCCCCTTTTACCTCATAAGCATTTCAACAGTGAACAGCCAGTGGCTCAATGGCGATTGCAAACAGCAGTGCCTAACCCTACCCCTAACCTTAAACCTATCTTTCCAGCAACACAATCCTTTCACTACCTTCAAATTAAAAACTTTGTGAAACAAAGCCTGCCCAATTTCCCTCATCTCTTATGTACCTCTATACCGGAAGAAATTTTTATCAGTCTTGGGGACTCAAACAGCATTTCTGTAATATAGAAAACATTTTAAAGTCCTTCCCTTTCAAAGATCCTGGAGTACAGTGGGAAAAGGATCTCTCACTCAACATCTCAGTAAAGGAATGGAAGGTAGCAATGCACAGAAGTCATTTGAGCTCCATATGCACAAATGCATACAATTATTCAATTTAAAATTATATATCAATTGCACCTCTCTCATTTAAAATTGTCTAAAATATTTCCAGAGCAAGATCCAACCTGTAAACATTGCAATCAAGTTACAGCTTCACTAGGACACGTTTTGGGTGTACACCAAATTAACATAATTTTGGACAAAATTTTTTAAATGCCTTTCAGACAGCCTTGGTGTCACAATCCCTCCTAATCCACTAACAGCTGTGTTTGGTGTACTACCAGATGGTCTTGAAGTGGAGAACTACTAAACAATTTGTAATTGCCTTTACTACACTATTGGCACGTAGACTTATCTTGCTCAACTGGTAGAATCCTAACTCACCTTTTTTAAGTCAGTGGATAACTGATGTAATATATTATCTAAAATTGGAAAAAATCTAATTCTCACTTATAGGATCTGTACATAACTTTTTCAAAACATGACAGGATCTGATAAATAACATTTTAAAATAATCATTTAAATCTAGGAAGTGGATTCTCGCCCCTCTTTTTCTATCTATCTATCTTTATTTATTTACATGTTTTTACTATTATTAAATTGCTACTCTGCTAACCTAGTTCTCTTTCTCATAGGTCAGGGTTGATTTATTTCAAACCAGTTTTGTTACACTTGATTTGCATGTATGGAATGTTTTTTTGATTTTAATAAAATAAAATTAAAAAAAATAAAAAAATTAACCTTTATATATAGTATACAATACTGTACTCTATAGTTTGGTTCAAAATTTGAGAAATGGCAGGTTGTAACATACCCAGATCATCACTATTGCAAAACTGCATTTTACACAAAATGTTACCAACTCTTTCATTTTGGTTGACAGCACATGGCTTCTCCACATAGATGGAGCAATCATGTGACTTACAGGATTCATCATATATATTATTCCATCTCTGTTAAATGGATATCTTTTATAAGTTAATTTTTATCCAGAATTTTAAAAACATTCAGCCCTTCCCAGGATGTATGTGTCGATTTTTACCTGAATATCATCATCTAGGAGCTCCTAGTGAGTTATGACAGTTCACAAGTTCTTGTAAATCCTCATGAAATTACAAGTAGTTTCCTAAACTGAAAACTGATAAAATGCTTTTCCTCCTACTTCTAAGAGTAACACCAAATTTTCATTGGTTAGACATTTTTGAGCTAACATTGGCGAGCTCTGTAAGCCCTGCTTTTTCTTTGAAGGACATGCATTTGGCAGATTGACTGGCAGGATGATGCCCGACCTGTTGCTGCATCCAAATGGTGCCATCTTTCACCTTTATGTCTGGAACAGCTGTGTTGTTCTTATTTGTGAGTGGACGTTGCTTGCAGGTAGGCCTTCTGTCCTCTTTCTCCGATGTAGAACCCTCATCCTCATCTGAGTTCACCTCTGTTATAGCACGTCTTTATTTGAAAACTAGCAGTGTCAGATTGAGGGGAGTGTGAACATGACTGGCAGAATAAAACTGAATAAAAAAAAATGCTAACTTTTACAAGTACCATAAATTTACACTGGCGGTTACAGACTCAAATCAAATGTATGTTTTTATTTTATAATAGTAACAATAAGAGCAGCTCACTATTCAAAATAGACAAGCTCAGAATCAAACCGGGAACCTCTTGATTACAAGTCAGCAGTTCTTACTGCTGTACCACCCAAGTGGTCATGTCAGTGTTGTATCCTAACCCAATTTCTTTTCTACAGTCATATCCTTGAATAAAAGCGCAATTGTGTTGTTATACTTGTACCTTTTGTGAAAGTATTTATTTGATAATTGGACTTCAGTCTTCACACAATATATACTTCATATCTACATTTTGTCCTTTATTACTAAAATATGAACAATTCCTGCCTCGCATTTCATCCTACATTTACACAGATCACTGAAGATATGAAATACACATGAAATGTAAGTATTCCACATGACGATGTATTATTTACCCTATACAACTCCAGGCACCTCACACTCAGGTAAACAGAGTTGAGCTCTGAGAATCTTCTCCGCGACTTGAGCTGCCTCGATCGGGGATGGGATAGCAGGCTATTTGCTGTTTGTGCTGATCGACACATTTCACAAAACAAGAGACGCTGATGAGGAGATGCGAAGGAATTTAAGGTGGCCCGAGATTATGAGTTTTTTTGTAGCCTTCAGGGATTCTAGTGTTGAAAAAAGGTTTACAATACATGTTTTGATTGGTACTTTTATGATTTTTTGTGCTTTGACAACAGTGACTCAATGTGTATTTTTGGGGGTTTTGAAACTCAAGTATTATAATTCTGAAATCAGATCTTATCAGTAACACTGCACAACAATTGTTTTGAAAAGTCTTGCTTCTTGAAAAGTTTGCTGATTGTGACAGGTACTGGGTATGCACAAATATAGTTTTCGTTTTACTGCATCACATAGTAACACTGAGAAATAGACATTTATATGTTTACTGACAATAACGTATTTAGTCACGTCTATGTTTCACATAAGCTATTAAATTCAACAGAATTAAAAGTGTTTTGCTCCTGATTTTCTTTTGTATTCAATGTCTGGTGCATCACGTTGCAGTGTCCAACAGTAGTCAGCAAGCATTGACGGATTCCAGTTGTCCTGGTATCGTTTCTCCATCGTAGCAATGTCCTGGTGAAACCTTTCACCGTGTTCGTCACTGACAGCACCGAGATGTGCTTGGAAGAAGTCTAAGTGTGAGTGGAGGAAATGAATCTTGAGTGACATGTTGCACTTCATTGTCTTGTATGCTTTGAGAAGTCTGTCTACCAGTTGAATGTAGTTTGGGGCTCTGTAATTGGCCCAAAAATTGTCAACAATGTCTTTTAAGGCTTTCCAGGCAATTTTTTCCAGACCAACTAACAGATCTTCAAACCGCTTGTCACTCATAATCTGTCTGATCTGGGGTCCAACAAAAATGCCCTCTTTGATCTTGGTGTCAGTTATTCTTGGGAACATCTGTCTTAAATAACGAAAACATTCGCCTTCCTTGTTCAGTGCTTTCATGAAATTCTTCATGAGTCCCAGTTTTATGTGAAGAGGAGGCAAAAATATCTTTGCTGGGTTGACAAGCGATTCATGTACCACATTTTTCTGTCCTGGAACTAACTTTTTACGGAGTGGCCAGTTCTGTCGAGAATAGTGCGACTCTTTGGCATGGCTGTCCCATTCACAGATGAAACAACAGTACTTTGTATAGCCGAGCTGCAGTCCTAGTAACAGAGACTTTAAGATCTCCTCAGATATTCCATTTGCACCTGCTATACTGGAAGTGCTTCAGCAACAGTTCTATATTCTCATACATTTCTTTCATGTGTGCTGCATAGCCAACAGGTACTGAAGGATAAATGTTGCCATTGTGTAGCAGAACAGCTTTCAGGCTTAACATTGACGAATCAATGAAGAGACACCACTCTTCCGAGTTGTGATCACAACCCAAGGCCAAGAACAATCCTTCAATGTCACAACAGAAACAGAGACTGTCGACTTGTGCAAAAAATGTGGTTATACAGTATCATGATGTTGGCATCGAAACACAGAAATTTTCATACCTGGTGACAGCAAACACCATTCCTGCAGTCTCGAACCCAGCAGCTTGGTTTTTGCTTTTGACAGACCCAAATATCTGACTAAATCGTTCAATTTGGACTGTGTTATCAGATGTGGATCACCTGATGAGCACGGTTCAAAATCCGGGTCAATGTCACTGTCAATACCCCGCATTGCAGTTTCTTCATCTGGTTCGTCTAAGGTCCAATCCTCTGGTGGTTTCAAAATTGGAAGACTGTTGTCATGTGGCATGGCTCTCAGACTGACAGCACATGTCGCTCAGCAAACATGAGGCAGCCATTCCTTGTCTTGATCACCAATTTTGCAGCCGAAATACAGATGATAAGCTTTCTTCACAAGAGCAGTCATCCAACGTCTCTGAGGCGCAAATGTATATTTGCCACAGATATAGCAGAATGTATCGCGGCTGTTACTACATTGACGAGACATATCGCCCGACACCAAAACATCTATAGCATCAAGCTTACTTACTGTTATATTGCTACAGATACTATACTTTACTATACTGATACTATACATACACACTGACTATCTATATTAACCAAATGAGCAGGATCGGTGTATGTAAGCCACCTTTATAGCATGCTGAGACAGTGTCAAGCTCGTTCAGACCTGCCCAGGATGTCAACTTCCACAGAACAGCTTCCAACCTGGCCTGATTCCATGCCTGGACATGCCCAGGCTGCACAAACCATTGTTGATAAGTCACTTATGGGAGCAAAAATGTTTGGATACAAGTATAAGAAAAAATCATGACAAAACTGAAACGGTACGTGATGGGTAAATTTTGATGTGACATTCATGATCAGCACCCAAAAATCTATAAGAAACACCCAACAGTGTTATAAAAGCAAAAACTTTTTTGTGCAGTGTTATCAGTAGTTTGCAGCAATACCATTTTGTGTTCAAGAGAATTACTTATGAATGCTTCGAAATCACTTCAGTTTTTGTGTCTGGTGCCTTCTGACTTCATGACTCATCTTTAAAAGACAAAACCTACATAAAATATACTGTTAGGCTTGTCTTGATATCTAGTTATTCAAGAAATTGAACTTTTTGGGATTACAGTAATCCCTCGCTATATCGCGCTTCGCCTTTCGCGGCTTCACTCCATCGCGGATTTTATATGTAAGCATATTTAAATATATATCGCGGATTTTTCGCTGCTTCGTGGGTTTCTGCGGACAATGGGTCTTTTAATTTCTGGTACATGCTTCCTCAGTTGGTTTGCCCAGTTGATTTCATACAAGGGACGCTATTGGCAGATGGCTGAGAAGCTACCCAGCTTACATTTCTCTTTCTCTTGCGCTGACTTTCTCTGATCCTGACGTAGGGGGATTGAGCAGGGGGGCTGTTCCCACACCTAGACGATACGGACGCTAGTCTAAAAATGCTGAAAGATTATCTTCACGTTGCTATCTTTTGTGCAGCTGCTTCCTGAAACGACATGCTGCACCGTGCTTCGCATACTTAAAAGCTCGAAGGGCACGTATTGATTTTTGACTGTTTGTTTTTCTCTGTCTTTCTCTCTCTTTCTGTGCTCTTGACGGAGGGGGTGTGAGCTGCCGCCTTCAACAGCTTTGTGCCGTGGTGCTTCGCATACTTAAAAGCCAAACATCCCTATTGATTTTCCTCTGCCTTTATGACAGTCTCTGCTCCTGACTCCTTTGAAGAGAAAGATATGTTTGCATTCTTTTAATTGTGAGACGGAACTGTCATCTCTGTCTTGTCATGGAGCACAGTTTAAACTTTTGAAAAAGAGACAAATGTTTATTTGCAGTGTTTGAATAACGTTCCTGTCTCTCTACAACCTCCTGTGTTTCTGCGCAAATCTGTGACCCAAGCATGACAATATAAAAATAACCATATAAACATATGGTTTCTACTTCGCGGATTTTCTTATTTCGCGGGTGGCTCTGGAACGCAACCCCCGTGATGGAGGAGGGATTACTGTACACTTATTTTTGGCCATCCAGACCCTAATTTTAGTCTTTTAACCAAAATTTTTTGGAAGACCAAATTTTGTGCAAGAACTTACACCCTTATGATAAAGACAAAACCAATAGCTATGTTTAGCAAAATAATCAGAAGTATCTAAAGATGTGCATACTGCATCAGCAGACCCAAGAGGTTCACTCCCTAATAGGTTATGAAGGGTCAAAGTTTTTCCTTTCTCACAACTGCAAAAAAAAAGAAAAAAAAAAAGGGGATCAGTATTTTAGGCATATGGAGTGTTGTTTTTTTTGCTATTTTGGGGTTTCTAATCATGAATATAATATTTTTGATATCTGAATCTCTACTGGTGGTCCTAGCCCTCTAACAACCTCTCCCTTAAGGTTGAAAATGATGTATTTCAAACATAAGCATGTGAGATATCCTTTTAAACTATTTCAAGGTCAGTGATTACGATTCTTGATCCTTTACTATGGATCTAGCCCCCAATGGGCTTTCATCAGAGGGTGAAAAATGACAAATTTCTAATTACACAGGAGAATATTTATATTATATATATTTAACAAACCCCACTTCCGTGTGGGGTCGATGTTTTCTCCTGGTCCTTCACTTAAAAATATTATTATCTCCCTGCAGGGCAGCACACTTAGATGAAGTCTATCCTCCAAGATCATAAAAAGCACTGACACAGATTTACTGTTTAGGATTTTTTTATATAATTGTCAGCAAGAAGGAGTGGAGCTGTAGTGAGGGACAAAATGACATCATTAGTCTTTTTTTTAGGGGCTGCTGTTTTTTAAACTAATGGCTGCTGTGTATGATGATGTAATATCCCGAAAACACTTATCTCTTTGAAACAGCTATTGGGATTTTGTTTTCTACTTCATACAGTGCCTTTCACAGCAAATACCTTCTGAATGTGTTTAACATGCAGTACTTTAAATTGTAAGCATCTATTGCTTTTGAGCCAGTAGTAATACCAAATAGCTACAGCAGTGCTAAAGAAAGGGAAGTTCATTCTTTTATCTCCCCCTTACAGCTTTGCTCTGAGGCAAATTACTCAGCCTCATGTACCATTAAGGAAAAGTGGGAGTGGAAACACAGATTAAATACTGAAAAAAGCAAATCCAAGCTAGATGAGAACTCTTTTTTCTTTTTTATCAACTTTTGCAATTTGGCTTTCTTAAAAAAAAGAAGTAATATCTATATGTAAAATAACCATACTCCACTCCATCTAGTAATAACTGGAGCCAATCCGAACTAGAAAGAAATAAGCTCTATGACTCCTTAGCATTGCTCCATTTAGATTCCAAGCATTTTGGAATTTAAAAGTGCAGACACATCTAGAACATCTGTTTTGTTTTCTAAAATATCTGTACAGATACTTTCATCAAGAAAAAAGAGACAGTTTGTAAATAGTAATAAAACTCTTGTTTTTATTATTTTACTGCATGTTCTGTATTTTCCAATGAGGAGAGGGGGAGGAGGAGGAGGAATAGGGCTCTTTTAAGGCTTGTTTTGGGACTGTAGCTACACACATGGCTAATGTGCATGCATATAGTAATTAGCTATGCATACGGGGAAAAATGTTATATATCCATTGACAGTAGTATTCTCAATATAGTCAGCTAATGTATGCCTAAAATTATAATACTTCATCTTTTAATTTAATTTTTCAAAAGCATGTGAAATGGAAATGCGGCAGTGTTTTTCAACAATTGTGACTTTGGGAACCATTTATTTCTTTTTAAATAAACTAACAGTCCACATACAGTAATCAAAGCATTGGTTTGAGGTTGAAACAACTGCAAGATGAAGAGTGGGGTTTTCCCTTGTTGAAATGAGAGGGGTTACAGACAGTGGAAAATATTGTGCAACACTCTCAAGCACAATACTGCATTTTTTTTTCCCCTCGTGCTTGAAATCCAGCAATGGCCACATCAGCAACGATCTTAAAGTAAGCATGCTTGGAAGTTCTGTACAAGGCTTCTTCAGCTCTGTGATGTCATGATGGCCTCATGGGACTCTTTGAAAAAAAATGTTTGCTTAAGCCAGCTGCAGGGCAAATTTCTTAGGAAAATATTTGTTGAAGGACGCTTTGGTGAATTTCACCAATCAACACTATTAGATACAACAGAACTGGCTATCCTCTGCTTCGCTGTAAAACCTGATTAACGTAACAGTTTTCATATTGTGAGGAACTAGATATTTTTAGGAAAGCCATAGAACAATCATAAAGAGAAAGTTAAATAAAAAGCCTTATTGAGCCAGGAACCAACAAACCACAATCAATTTATTAGGTATCATCACAATAAAAAAGATAAGAAGTGTTAGTGACTTCTGCCTGTCCTCTCATTAGAGACAGATTAGAAAGATTAGATAGATGTCAAATGAAGAATGATATGGGGTCTTTCAGTATCACAAACCCTGAATTAGGTAAAAACCCTAAGACAGTATTGATCAGGCCTTAGCCTGTGTCCCAGTCGCACTCACAATCTATGGCTCACTCCTCCTGATCCCGATCAGAATATCTTTATTGTCATTGTAACAAATACAACAAAATTAGATGCAGTCTCTGCGGTGTCAAAATATAAATAAATATAATTGAAAAAGGATAAGAAGAAATAAAGTAGAACAAAAACATTCAACATAAGACCTTAATTGCACATGAAACACCATTGCACAAGATGTCATCTATTGCACTGCTACATTGGAGGTGATTAGGTGGCATTCAGTGCCCTAATAGCAAAAGGGTAGAAACTGTTATTCAGTCTATTTGTCTTTGTTTTGATGCTCCTCTATCTTTTGCCTGATGGCAACAGTTGGAACATGTCATGAGCGGAGTGTGAGGAGTCTTTTAAAATATCTTCTGCTTTCCTGAGGCAGCGAAAGCTGTGCAATTCATCCAGAGAGAGTAAAGAGCTGCCGATGATCTGCTGGGCAGTCTTTACAATCCGCTGAAGTGTTTTCCTCTGCGCTGTTGTACAGCTGGAAAACCACATGCAGAGGCAGTAGCACAGGATACTCTCGATAGAGCATCAATAGAAGGACACCAGCAGTTTTTGGGGGATGTTATTTTTCCTGAGGACTCTCTGGAAATAAAGTCTCTGCTGAGCCTTCTTCACCAACCCAGCTGTGTTCACACCCCAGGACAGGACTTCCATGATGTGGACTCCCAGGAAGCAGAAGTCTGACACCCTCTCCACATAGTCCCCTCCGATATAGAGTGTTTTGATGTCCGATTTCTTTTTCCTGAAGTCCACAATGAGCTCTTTGGTCTTAATTGTGTTCAGGAGCAGGTTGTTGTCAGTGCACCATGCTGTTCACAACAATCTGAAGGAATGTTCTGCCACCTTTACCATGCTCTTAATGATTGTTCTCCTGTTCACAGTCCTTTTCTGGGATAGGAGTCTCTTTCCTTTGCTAACAAACCTGATGGTATGCATTGTCAGCTGCAGAAACCATGATATTACCTAGAGCACTGCAAGTAGCTCCTTGAGCACCTGGTCATAGCATCATCTATCCTGTGCTTCTCCAAATGCCCCAGTGTTGCAGCTAAATATATACTCCAGTATTCCTCTCCCTTGGCACAACAGGCATGCTGATACTTCTACCCTACTCTACATATAGAGATTGTATGGGCTAAATAGAAGATCTTAAATGGCTCAGATAAGGAATGTGATCTGCTGGTACATTGATTTTCAGAGCTTGGGCAATGTGGACTTATGCTTCACTACTGTCCTCTATCCTTTCCATTGTCTTTGCTGTCTCATGGTAACCACCCTGCTTGCACATGCTGCCTCAACCCCTATTTTCATCTATTCTGGTACCAGTCTGCAACAGTCTTTGTCTTAGGACTGCCGATACCACATACCATGCCCATTATCCAGGACACTATTTGCTCATTTCATATCTTTAACTTTACCCCATAACAGGCAGAGTTGTAAAAAGTATTCAGAAATGATACTGGAGTAAAAGTGAAAGCACTTGTCAAGTTTTTTACTTTTACTGAAGTAAGATGCATTTCATTTAAAAAGTACTTGTGTAAAAGTAAGAAAGTATCTGCTTTCAAAATGGCTGAAGTATCAAAACTAAGAGTAAATCTTATAATAATGAGAAGGTGCAAGGCTTTGTCTTGAGAACACAATACAATTACATTATTTTTAAGCAACACTCACACAATTGTTTTGCTGTAGAAATGCAGTACAGAATAATGTATCATGCAAATACAGTAATGGCTTGGATTAGTACATACAGTAACTGCAGTCAGTGTCATGGTGGTGACTAGACATATAGTTCTAATGAGTGTGGATATGAATTACATTTTGCCTTCCCTCTATGAATATTTGTCAACATAATAAAATGACAACTACAAATCTGAGAGTCAATGTTCTACTGAAGAATGCTATGGACACAGTTCAATTCTGTTAAATTTAAATGCTTTCTCCTGAATTGTGTAAACGACTGATAAAAAAAGACAGCTCAGAGAAACTCTGTCACATTCTTTTCAATATAGTGGATGACAAAATAACAGATGAGCAGTAGTATGCAATAATTTACTAAGACAAAATACACTACTACTCAAAGTTTTCCTTTGCACACAAAAATACAATATTCACCTAATAAGCCTCCTACATTGTCTTTAGTTACTGTGGCACTAGCAAGTTGCGGGCGGCGGGGCAGAATTCTGTTAGCTTTCCCTGAACTCAAATTCCATAAAGTAGCAACAAAAATACTTGCCTCTGCTTGAATAAAAGCTAACACAATTTTCATTAGTTCCCACATAACAGTTCACAAGATCTTGCTTGAACCCCGAGTCTGTCTTCTCCAGTTAACCACTGACTTTTCCAGTTAGTTCTCTAGCATTTCAGTACTTGAGCTTGTATGAATATACCACAATATGGATATTGTTTGCACAATATATATTGTGATAATAATAATAAATAATAATACATTTTATTTACTGTATATAATGCCTTTCCCCTCAAACTGCTGGTCTTAAGATATTACATGTGCCCATAAAATCTTGTTTGTACAAGATTAAAAAGACACTGCTTTTTGGGACTTAAGCGACTCCATATTGATATCTTCAGAAGTGGCAAAAGAACATGCTTCTTTAAATTTGACGGCGAATTCTTTAGGTGCTGTTTTTAAAGAGGGATCATTTAGTCCTGTCACAGCCTTTCAAATAACTTCATGGTGTGGAGTGTAAAAGCAACAACTGGTTCTATAGTCAGTAGTTGAAGAGACAAATGCCTTCTTTGGAATTGGAAGTTTTCCACAGCAAGAGTACTTTCTAAAGCCTTAGAGACAGAATGCACAAGTAATAGAGAACACCACAAAGTTGGTCAGCTCAAGCCTTAAGTACTTCAGGACGGACTCAATCCAATTTCATGGGTTTTCCTGTGTGTAGCTGCCTCTGTTTTCTCTTCACTTGGTCATCAGTTAGTCCAATGTTTGGGTGTTGCTATGTTTCATGAGAATGACCATTTTTTGACAGTTACTGCATTGTTTGCAAGACCAATTTTCCAAAAGTGTATAGCAGTGGAGGCCTGGCTCCTATGACTGTGGATATAATAGAGATGCTTTGAAACTATGTTTGGAATTGCAAAACTAATAATTTCATGTATTGTGTGGCAATGTTTGATGTGGTACAGTTATATATATATATATATATATATATATATTGTGTAGCCCGGCGGGCGACCATGCCCGGCCGGGACGCCCAGGAGGAGTGGTGGAGGGCTTGTGCCTCCTCCAGGACACGAGGGGGCGTCCTTCCTGGTTGTATTGGGGGCCACGGGTACAGAGCTTGGAAGCTCTACCCTGTAGGGGCCCGTGGCCACCGCCAGGGGGTGCCCTGATGCCTTGGGGACCCTGGACCCCAGCGCTTCCGCCACACCAGGAAGTGCTGGGGGGAAGAGAAGAGGGGACACCCGGAGTGCTTCCGGGTACATAGCCGACACTTCCGCCACACTGGGGAGTGTTTGTGGAAGAGCACCTGGAGCACATCTGGGTGTGTATAAAAGGGGCCGCCTCCCTCCAGTCAAGGACAAGAGTCGGGAGGTAGTAGGATGATGTCAGGAGGAGGACAAGGAGGCGGCCTAAAGAAGGCATTGTGTTGTGGCCAGGACTTTGGGGTCTTTGGGGCTTGTGAACACAGTATGGACAATGTAAATAATACTGTAAATAAACGTGTGTTGGGTGACATGAACGTGTCTGCCTGCCTGTGTCCGAGCCAGTCTCCGCAATATATATATATATATATATATATATATATATATATATATATATATATATATATATATATATATATATATATATATCTGCGGTGGGTTGGCACCCTGCCTGGGATTGGTTCCTGCCTTGTGCCCTGTGTTGGCTGGGATTGGCTCCAGCAGACCCCCGTGACCCTGTGTTCGGATTCAGCGGGTTGGAAAATGGATGGATGGATATATATATATAAAAGAAGCAAAATAAAGCATAAAAGAACAGTGTTCATCTGAGGAAAAGGAGGGGCCCACCAACATGTGAAGGGCAGCTGGTTTTGCTTTTTCTTCCTAGCACTTACAGTGTCTGCTCCAGCATAATTCAGTTAAAGAGAAAAAATAGACTTTAAAAAGAAATCATCTCGTTTTTTTTTCCTCAAAACAGGCTACTTTCAACTGATTGTAAACGATCAGCATTAAAAGGAAATCAAGCAGAGTGCAGTTTTTCATTTTAGTTTTATAGTGAGTCCTCTTTTCACCAAGGAATAGGGAAGGGATGTTTTACTGCTTAGCAACTATATGCTTTTCTTTAACAGAACTGAATTTTGAGAGAGCTAGCAGTGTCAGCAGGATAAACCACTAAACCAAACTGTAGTAGAAAACTGACCAAGCTGTGCAAGAATCTATAAAGTCTTATAAATCACCAAGAAACTCTATGAAACAGTGACAGTGGCATAAATGAAATGCACCAATGCATTTGATGCAACAACATATGCATCCTTAGCGTGGATGGCTGTTAAACACTGAAAAAATGATGGTGTGAACAGCACTTGACACCAAACTGCAAAGTGTAAGCAAAAAAACAAAATAATTTGTCATGTGAAACACTCTTTTGCTAAAAAAGAATTTAAAAGTGAAGAGTACTTATATTTATTACATAAAGAATATAATGAACAGTACTGATACGTTCTGCATAGTTTAAAAAGTAAAAGAATAAGTATGAGCATTTGATGCAATATGTAAGAAACTGGATTGAGAAATAAATTTTAATATAGTTCATCATAAAAACAGTATAATAAAGAATGTAATAAATGTGTACTGTAGTTCTTTTAAGGACCACAGAGCAGTAGCTCATACTGTATATCACATGTCATTAAGACCTTTGAGAACTGTATCCTAAAACAATTAAGACCACTGATAACAGACTATCTGCATCCCTTGCCAGAAAAATATAAGAATCCTGTGACCCTTTTGTATACATCTGATTTTAACTACTTTGGCTTTTTGGGGGCACAGCAGAGCAGACCTCAAATCTACAACAACCAAAAAAGAATCAGATGTATAAGAAAAGGATGTTTTATTAACTGAATAAAACACCAGGGAAGGTTCACATTCTGGAAGAGCACACAGCAACAACCAGATAAAAGAAAACAATCAACCTTCTGGCCCTTTGAGCCTACCTATACAGATTTTCAACCAAGCCTACTTTGGTAGGTTCCTAAAACACTTACTTATGCCTGAAACCACAAAAAAGCTCTCTTCTTACCTCTCTGATCGTTCTTGAACCTCTTGTCTCTCCTTCTGCCCTGTGCCAGAGGAGACCTTGTGTCTTACCCACGCCCAAGTCCAACCTTTTAAGAAATTGCCAAGAATTTCCTACAGTGCTTCATCCAGTGCCTGGAGAAGTCATTCGGAGTCATCCAGAATTTCTTCAGAGGAGTGTGGCTCCACAGCAGGAGCTCTTCCAGCCTCCTAAAAGGAAAGGTCCAGGCGAAGAACTCTGGGACATAATAACAACCTCCTTTTGCAGCCCTCTAGATTCCCAGAATACTGGACCTTCAACTCCAGCCCTACAGAACACCTTTTAGACCCTACCGGAGAGTGTTCTAAATAACATCTTGATCTTGCGAGTGGGTAATGTGTTTACTGTAGACTGGTAAGGGAGTAAAACCACCTCTAGGAACCCTAAACACTTAAATAAACTAATCAGGAAGGGCAAGTGTATTATAGGACTGACCCTAGCTTCAGCAGGAACAGTGACAGAGGAGGAATGATGGCAAAATTGGAAAACAAGATGAATGCTGTCCGTCCTCTGCATAATCTATTGAAGTGCAGCATCTTTAGTCACTGGCTGGTTCACTACAGTTTGTCAAGAGGCACAACTGAGGCTTTTTCCTTGCCCACAACCATCAAACTGCATAATGTATCCTCCCATTATTCTTATATTTAAAACCCCAGCCCCACATCGATACTCAGACATATTATTGTTGTTATATCATTTTTATTTTTTTGCACATTTCTTTTTATTTTGTACAATGTTTTTAATTTCTGTGTTGCTACTAGAGGGAATTAATTTCCTATTTGAAATCAGTAAAGTATTATCTGTCTATCTATACTCTAATCATAGCAAGAATTTAATTAATAAGAATAAACTTTTCTGTATATAGAAAATGAAACAATTAAAAGTTTTACTTTAAATGATAAAATATTAATATTTTAAAGTAATCTTGAAGACTATAGGAAGCAAACGATATTTTCTGGATTGGCATTGTGCACTGTAACGCAATTTAGGGTTATTGCCATGTACAAGAACAAAAGCCTTGGTGGGATGACGACTTTGTGGTAAATGGTCCACTTAACGCTGTTAATGAGTGAAATTTTAATGTGTGGATTGTGCAGCAGTTGTAAATGTCTGTGTTACTCTCTGTTGTTCATAAGCACAAATAAAACGTTACAATGAATGGCTTGGCTTTCTTCTATTAACAGCAGATTCTAGACTGTATGTCTACGTAATCCTAACTGCAGTGAAGATTGGGAAGCAGCTAGTTTAATGGATACAATTCACTTTTCTGCTTGATTGGTCATCCGGCTATAGCAGCTTGTTAGGTATTCATTTAAAAAGTGTCTCTTGTGTGAGGCAGCATTTGACAAAACTGTAATATTGATTCCCCATTTTAAATGAACAAATTACTCAATTTACTCATTGATTTTGTTAATGACATAATCATTCTCCAGACAGTGACTATCATTATAACAAAGGAGTAACTGCTTGAAGAACAGAAATGCAGACTGAAGCATTACCCGCCAAATCAATCTCTTCTTGGCCCTTTTCTCTGTCTAGAGCACTTAGCATGTCATATGAACAGTTTTAAAAAAAATCTAAAATGCCTAGAAAGGAAAACTGGTGTTAACTATCTTCAGCTACATAAAGATAACATAATGGCATCCACTGAGTAGTCACTTCACTATACTCATTCAGTGAATAATATTATAATATAATAATAATATAGTATATAATATAGAATAATATAGCATATAAGGACATTGTTAAGCAGAATTTTGTGTTTCTTTGTATACTGTAATTCTGATAGGAAACTGATGAGTCTAAACTGGCTTTGACCACACCATCGGATTCATCACCAGGCATACTTGTGTGAAAATATCAAATGTACAGACCATCTGGGGTTTTCAGAGTTGACATTCAGTGCACTTACATGCACATACATAATGGGTTTAAGGTGAATAACATGATTAAGGCAGATAACTGGTTCCTTAATAATCCACGTTTACATGGAGAAGTAAGCTTCTGGAATTCTCCTTTAGCAAAAAGATCCAGCATCATTAAACTGCACAAAAAAGAGTTAAACATCATTCATGGATTCCATAATAAGCATGACGCCTGTGATAATGTTCTTGTGTTTTATAAACACATTTAGTCAAGTTTATGCTTCATACCTTTTTGACAGGATTGCACACAACAAACTCTTTTCATCAAAGGAAAAAGAAAATGTGTGCTTCTTGTGTTAAACCCATTGCTGCTGGAATAATAACACAGGTATTTTTTCTTTAACAAGATAAGTATTGCCTTAGGTTACTTGTTACTTTAAAATGTACCACATAACAAATGTTACTTTTTACCCTACCTCTCAAGATTGTGTTGCTGAGCATTCAGCTCATCAAAATAAATTTAGCAATTTCTGAAATATTGAAACAGATTATTTCAGACAGAACATAGAATAATGTTATCTCCGGATCATTTGCCTCTCAAAGTATATTTTATGCAAGCCTCTACCTGTGGATGCTAATAGCATGTGCAAAGCAAATACATGTGCAGGCTGCAACGAACATTCACAGACTGCAAAATCCTTAACAGTAACCTAGTTATGAGTTTACACAGCCACATAATCAAATTTTTTGCAGATAAATTTACCTCTGCGTTCTCAGAAGCCAAAAACCCGATTTCTCTAATCATAGTAAGTGTATACACGGCATTTTGGAAATCAGGTTTCTGTGAATAATCGAGTTATTGAGCACATGTAAACAAGGTTAACGTCAATGCTGTTTTGAAAATAACACATTACCATTAAAAATACTTCCAAAGGTGATCCTGTGGTCAGATAAAGCCTATTGATAGAAGAAGTTGTTTTCATGGTGTGAGTGGGACTCATCAAGTTTGTCATGGATCTACTCTCGTACATTAAGCTTCACACAAGCACAAATCCACCTAAGCACTAATTGTGAGAGATGCCTGCACAGCCTCAGTACTCCACAAATTAATTCACTAGCTTCAGCGTAAACAATGCACAGGTGTCACTACATTTAACCTAGACGCTAAAGGCTTTCAAACCTTGGTCCCCAAAAATAATCTCAACACCTGAAGGCTTATAAATTTTGGTCAATGCCACTTACCAACTTACCATCCCCCCTCATCCTGCTAACCCAGAGAACTAAAGTGTCAGACTCCACACACCAGGTGCCTTGTACCTGCCTTATTAGATAATTCACTCTATATATATAGACAAACTATATATTGAGTTTATTCACAGGATTTAACAGTAGTTCTAAAAAAGAGACAAATGACAGACAGTAAGATGAGTTTGCAGGGGGCTTAGAAACACTAATTAGTGATAACAGAGGATTAGAAAAATAGCACCTGTTGTGTTGAGTCCTTGACAATGAGGTCAGGCTATTCTGTTGGCATGTTTGCTCTTATATTAGCATTCTGCTGGCATGTTTGTTTCTATTATAATATGTGAAAAGCAATAAAGCAATCACTTTGCATACATTGATTGGATTTAAAATTGTTGAAAAATAATTAAGTGGGTTCAAAATTCATAGCAAGAAGCATCTGATTTTAGTGTCAATATGACAGAAATCTCTTTGGCCATCTGCAGCCTTGGGGAAAGAATTTAAACTGTGTGCTATATAGATTTTAATGTATCCTTGATGTTACTGTTCCCTTAAACCTGTATCTATGATCTCCATGTAATGAAATGACACCCTTCAAAAAATACAGAGTATTCACTATTCAGTAGTACAGTATTTGGTAGAGGTTTCAGGTAGTGGAAGCTATGACAACAGGAGTATATTGGAGAAATGAAGAAGATGAAATGACAGAATGGAGGATGGGTGTTTAATGTTGTTGCTGCCCTGCCACTTCCTGTACCGTGTTTCATTTCCAGGCATGGATCCAGTGCCAGTCAATCCATTAGGCAACATAGGCAGCAGTCTAGGAGACTGTTTATGAAAGGTAAGGGGTGCGCACTGCGAGCCCAGAGGGGTGGCGTATATAAAAGTACACAAAACTAAAGCACAATATGTTGTGATATGGACACCAAGGGGTGAAGTTTTGGTAACTTAAGGGGCAAATGCTCTAGACACCAAGGGGCGGCAGTTATGTTACTGGACCTTTAACCCAACCCCCAGGCCAGCGCTATGGACAATGAGAGGTGCCGTTTTGGTAACTCAATGAGCGACCTCTTCAGACACTAAGGGGGGTCTCTCCCCATCCTCAAAGTCTAATAATACTAAATATATACACTGGACACCTAGGAGCACCATTGTTACTAAAGTGCTGTGCACCCTGGACTTTTAAGAAACCCCCAATGCCAGGCTATGAACAACGAGGGGTGTTGCTTTGATAATCAAGGGGCACCAGTGCTCCAGTTAACCGAAGGTGACCCCTTTCCCGCCTCAGGGAATATGGGCTTCAACTGGTACTGCATGGATCTGTGTATAGTTTTCTCATTCCCTGTGGGTTTTATGGGTGAATTGCACTTCAAACATGGAAATGTTAGGTTATATGGCAGCTCTAAAATTCTCATTTTGTAAGTGATAATTTGTGTGTAGAATGGCATCCCATCTAAAGTCAGTTCTTGCCATTCTCCCAGTATTTTCAAGATAAGGTTAGACATTTAAAGCAAAACACAAATTCAGAAAATAAATGTAAATAATTACACGGTGAGGAGTTTGGATAGCATTGAATTACATTATCCATAACCAGGTGATTTGCCAATGAAGTAGTAATAGTAAACTTTATTAGTTTATTTTAAGGCAGAATGTTTGTTTTTACACACCCAAAGGTGAATATTCCATCAATTGCTATTCTTTACAGCACCTTCATATCTGATAATGTAATAACAGAGTAACTCATTTCTAACCCTCTCACGCTTCACTACATAATTACCATTGTTAAATTAACTCTTATATTGTTATAATAACTCTTGAGAGTGCATGTATGGAAATATTATTCATTTTATAAGTTAATTTAACACTGGAAGTTTGTTGTGTTAATACTTTTAGCTACAGCTTTGGCTGCCTCTAAGAAAAAATGTCAGAAAGAGTGAAGTTTTAAATTGTCCTTTTTCTATCCTTCAGTGTTCAAATTACTAGTAACTCTCTGAGGAACCTTATCCTTATTATCATCTGTTTGCAGAGCTCCTTCGGACTGTTTAGTAATCACGTCAGTGGTTTACTGTTTCTAATATGTGAACTGAAAAACTATAAAGCTGAAGTGAAAATAATTCAAGTCGCATCATGCCTCTTTTTACTGACCTCATGATGGATTTGTTGTGCTTACCAACACCTGATACTTTGAGATGTAATCATATACCCTTCTCTGCCACCCTTAAATTCAAAGCATTGAATGAAAACCAATACATCAAATCTTACTTTAAATAGTGACTTTCAGAATGAGCACTACAATGAAATTATCAAAACAGCCAAAGAGAGATGGAGAAGAAAAATTATGGGTCCTTTGATAGGTCAGCTGAGTGACCACATGTCCAAATTGTGAAAGTATGACACAATAGTGAGCAAAATCTTACTAGACTGGACTGGACAGCAGGTTTCAAAAATCAGCACCATATGAATAAAATTAATTAAAGTAAACACCAGCATAGAGTACTGTATGTATATAAAAAAAGACTGTAAATCACTCTCAAAGGATCTATGGAAAATTATTATTCAAGTTTAGCTCAGAACACCATGTTCATACTGTCAACACTCTAATTGAAGCTTTTGATCACTAGTAAGAACATAAGATTTTCAGACCTGCTTAATCCAATTCAGAAACACAGAGGACTGAAGCCTATTATACCAGCATTGGAAACAAGACAGGAAGCATGACTGGAGCAGGCCAGGCTGGATACCAGTTGTTCACACAACCAAGACACATGCACACATAGTCACATGCATCCAGTCTAAATATGCCAAATATGCACTTCTTTGAGAATGTGGAAAGAGAAATAGAATATCTACAAAAATCCCATGTGTACACAGGGAAAACAAGCAGTCCTCTCTTGGGCAATAATAGGTGTAGGATTTGAAGCCAGGACATTAAACCAATGAGGCAACAACCACCAGAAACTGCCCCATATAAAAATTTTAATGGAAGATACATACTGTATGAATGAGGGTAACTAATTTACCTTCATTCAATGTGTACTATCTTCTGTAATATGTATTAATTTTGAGAAACACATTATAGGCAATTGGGCCGGAAGATCGAGTTGTTACAGCCACCAGCATGGTATGTTCTGAAGATACAGTGGGCTCCATTATTCTTACAAGGAAGAAGTTTGGAACACTCTGCAACTTTTCCTAGAGCAATCAGGGAGAATGGCCATGGTAAAAGAGGTGTCCAAGAACTCAGTGTTCACTCTGGCTGAAGAATAAAAGAACCTGTGTGAAAATTCTAGAAGGGTAACCATCACTAAAACACTCCATCGATCGGACTTCAAGACACATGAAATCACATTTGGAGTTTGCAAAAAGGCACCTAAAAGACTTCTTTGGTCTCATGAAACCAAGAAAGAATTGTTTGTACTCAGTTCAAAATTTCATATCAGGATACCTGCACAGTATCATTCTAATGGTAAAGCATGGTGGTGGCTGCATCATGTAGGGACTGGGAGACTAGACATGGTCAAGTTAAAGCTGAATAGAGCAAAGTACAGTAATCCCTCCTCCATCGCGGGGGTTGCGTTCCAGAGCCACCCGCGAAATAGGAAAATCCGCGAAGTAGAAACCATATGTTTATATGGTTATTTTTATATTGTCATGCTTGGGTCACAGATTTGCGCAGAAACACAGGAGGTTGTAGAGAGACAGGAACGTTATTCAAACACTGCAAACAAACATTTGTCTCTTTTTCAAAAGTTTAAACTGTGCTCCATGACAAGACAGAGATGACAGTTCTGTCTCACAATTAAAAGAATGCAAACATATCTTCCTTTTCAAAGGAGTGCAAAGCAAGCAGTCAAAAAAAAAATCAATAGGGCTTTTAAGTATGCGAAGCACCGCCGGTACAAAGCTGTTGAAGGCGGCAGCTCACACCCCCTCTGTCAGGAGCAGGAAGAGACAGAGAGAGAGCCACAGAAAAACAAAGTCAAAAATCAATACGTGCCCTTTGAGCTTTTAAGTATGCGAAGCACTGTGCAGCATGTCCTTCAGGAAGCAGCTGCACACAGTCCCCCTGCTCACACCCCCCTACGTCAGCGCAAGAGAGAGAGAGAGAGAGAAAGTAAGTTGGGTAGCTTCTCAGCCATCTGCCAATAGCGTCCCTTGTATGAAATCAACTGGGCAAACCAACTGAGGAAGCATGTGCCAGAAATTAAAAGACCCATTGTCCGCAGAAACCCGCGAAGCAGCGAAAAATCCGCGATATATATTTAAATATGCTTACATATAAAATCCGCGATGGAGTGAAGCCGCGAAAGGCGAAGCGCGATATAGCGAGGGATCACTGTATATAGATATGCTTAATGAAAACTTGCTCCAGAGTGCTTTAGAGTTCAGAATGGCCCAAAGGTTCACCTTCCAACAGGACTCTTAGCACAAAGCAAAGACAATATAGGATTGATTTATGGTCAACTGCTTTGAATGTTCTCTCTGTTTGAATGATCCTGAGTGGCCCAGCCAGAGTCCATGCTTGAACTCAATCAGAGAACTCTGGATAGACCTGAAAATATCTGTCCATTAACAGATTCCATACAATCTGACAAAGCTTGAGAGGATCTACAGAGAAGAATGACAGAAATCCCCAAATCTATGCAAAGCCTGCCACGTCATACCCAAAAAGTACCCAGGGGGTAATCTCTGCCAAAGGTGCTTCAACTAAGTGTTTAACGATGTAAGGCTGCACGATAACAACATGTGAAAAAAGTGCAGAGTTTGAATACTTTCTGAATGCACTGTAGATAGTGAGTTCGAGTGACTATTATGGATATGGCCTTCCAGGACTTTTGTACTAAATATGGTATCCTACGGTCTCTTTTTTCTTTTGCTTACTGATCTTGGCCAAAATCATGCAGCCTTCTTTTAGAGTCCTGTTACCTATTCATGCTTTTTATTCATTCTTTACATCTTTACCCTCTCTTATTAAGCTGGTTTCTGCCCTCTCTATTTTATCATTTCCTCTGTCACACACTTTTGGTATATAAAATTTTGCATAGAGATCTACCCCCCTTTTCCTTTGTTGCTTGCTGGAATTTTGGTAATGGTCCAGGATTAATTGTGATGTTTTATATTTAGACCATCTACATATATCTTGTAGGACTTTGAGGAATGGTGAATGGGAGTTTTTTTTCATTTTTGGGGGTTCATTTTATACAGTATAATCTGGATTTGTATATTTAGGGGTGGGGCTGTTAGTCCTTCCCATTCTAATTTTTAGATTTTGAATTGAGAGCAAGAGAGTTCAGTGTTACCTTTTGTCATTACTTTCAATTTTTTTTCTTTGGATTAACTTTAGTTTTATTTCATGCTTTCGGCCCTTTTTGATTAAAAATTGAGTACAAAGAAGATAATCACAGTGCCTACCATATTATGGAAAGCACTTGTCCATTTACATAGGCATAAAAGGATGATGAAGTGCAGCAGATGACAAGTTATTGTTTAAGAGAATATATCAGCACTGTCAGGCTCAAAGGCCCCAGTGGTACATTTATTTTCTTTGATCAAAGCAACACTAAATGGTTTGTTTGTGTTCCATGAAAATAATTCAAAGGCACCTATCAAGAAAACAGCATGCACTTTAATACTAGCACTCAAATACAATAGTGCTCATACCTACAAGTATGTGATTTGAAGAAATATGCTGCATGTCTACATATGTACACTAAGACAGAGACTGTTGTTTCCAGAGATGGTTCCGGCCTTACACCTAAAACAGCCTCTAACCTCCAGTAGCGACAGTAATTCCATTTCATGTGGCCATATTGATTCCTTTTAAAATCTTGATAACATTGTAGATAGTGTCATTTTTAAAAATGTACTTCATCTGAAATTAATTTTATGACTAAATGTAATTTTAAGGTGCAAGTACACAATAAAAAAATAAGAATGTAAGTTGAATTCGATATCTGTTGATCAATACCTACTCTAAACATAGTGCCTACATTCATCAATTGTACACATTAATCTTCACAATTTTACCAAATAATTTAAAAAGTCTTGCAGTCTGCATCATAACATGAAAAATGACTTCATGAACAACGAACTGAAAATAAGTGAGTTTAAGCTTTACATGTCTAAACACCTGTGTAGTTAAATTTTAATAATTATAGTTTCTATCAAAGACAATTAAATAAATAATATTTTGATGGAGTATGTGGAAGGAAATCACTTTTTTTTTGGTAAGTGTAATGGATATGTCCATGATCAATAAAAGTGATTCAAGGATTTTACTGATTTTCCAAGAAGACTGCAGAGGTGGTGTCAAAGCAAGCTTCACTTTATTATTTAGTAACATGTAGACAAAGAACATCTGCATGTGTTTGTGCAGCTACCATGACTTGATGATACATTTCTGTATTGGTTGGCTTAGTTTAAAGGAATACTCCACCCAAAAATGATATTTTTATACCTGCTACTTTTTGCTGTACATAGTGAAGATCTAGAAAATTTTAAATCTCATGTTTTCATACAGAAGTAAAAAATGGGCTAATAGTGAATGACAGCAAGCAATATCAAAACATCCATGAAAAATATACTAAATTACTTGTGTTGCATAATTCTTATTTTAGGTATCCAGTCTTATGCTCACAAAATAAGTAAATATATAAATATTTGCTAAAATATTATTAAATAAACCACTTCTAGAAAATCAGTATTGAATGAATGGGAATGCATTCAGACGGGATCAGGCTTTTGAATGGAAGATCTGCCCTTCCACTCATATGCTGCTCTTTAAGCTACTGTATAATACCATATTTCCATATTTTACAATGACAATTCAGAAATCTGTACCATTAAATTGATCATCTGCTTGTTGAAGCGCCTCAGATATACATGTACAGTAGTTTAATATGCATAAAACCCTAGCATGCATAAAGCATGATGATTCTAAGTCAAATATTGTAGAGGCATCAGTTAATTTCAAAGAGGGCAGGTGACATATACCCAGAGTAGTGGAGGTATTATTTTGGAAAAACTATTCCTTCTTCCAGAATTTATTGTTGTTGTGTAATTACTAAGAACTACTAACTGACTGCTGAGCATTACACTCAGCGGCCAACTGAATTAAAGCAAATGAATTTTTCTGCATTCATATTCACTTTGGTGCATACATACTTTAAATGCATTTGCTTGTACAGAACTTGCTCTATGAATACTGAGGTTGAGGTATGATGCAAGGTGCAATGTAAATAATGCACAGCAAGCAGTGGTAACCTAGCATTTAGACCAAACATAGATATAGAGGTATTGGACATACACACTTACTAATAAAAGTCTCACGTAAAGGAATATAAATTTTGACTCACAGGCAACATTTGAGTTTGGTTCAATAGCATCCTCTAGAGAACACATGCAAGATATGTGGTACTGGACATACTTTACGTACCTACTCAGCAAAACTGTCACATAAAGGAGGAGATGAGGCATATCTTCCACGTGGTAATTTCATTTTAAATCTCCAACTATATTCTCCTCTCAGACCACACTCTGCAATGTTGTGTGTTTACATAACATGCAATGGCAGACAGTGGATGAGCTATTACTCGGAAGGGTTACTAACTAATGTATGGTTCTTTAATTCAAAAGGTTATTCTCATTTGGACACACTCCACTTTTGCTCATGAGATTATTATCCGGAAAGTCTTATTTTATCAATATTTTAGCAAAATGATGTGTTTTTGGGAGATGGTGAGCGCATACCGTAACGGAATATCTGAAGTGTATTATGAAGCATGAGTAATTAGAGATTTTTTCATTGTCATTTTCATATTCTCTGCTGTTGTTTAGAACTGACCCCATTTGAAGTATATTATATCAGGAATCTCTATTTTCCATGAAAACATTAAACTTTTTTTCTCGGCCATCACTACAAACAACATGGGTAAGTAAGAAATAATGGTGACCATGTGAACTTGGTGTATTCTGTTAATTGTCATATTTTGATCATTACGTATTATTCGTTTTACAGAATTTCAGTCCAAAGAGCAGTTATTGGCTTGTCAGTACACTCTAAATCTTGCAGCAATACTACAGAAGAAAATAAATAAAAACAGGCTGATGCCAAATGTGAACAAAATAAACCTCTGGAGGCCTGCCAAATTATTGTGACCTTTCACTAGTCGATTCCCTTGTCCTCCTTTAGACTCATCAATGCACAATGAATTGAGTTTAGTTATTGTGCCAATTTCAGGTCAAATTATAATCACTAGAAAAACTAAAAATTCATTGAAAATACAACCACTTTATTATTTATTTATTTGACAGAGTGCCTTTCATAGCATTTTCTTCTTCTTCTTAAATTACTGCACAATGTAAATTACTATCTGCTCTGTCCACTATCAGCCCCCAAAGTTCAGGGAGCAGGTAAAAACTGTTTATTACACACAAATGGGTATGAGAGAGGCTGCATCTGGTGATGAAAAATGAACAATGGAAAAGATTTAAAATGAGTTTTTGTGTATATTTTCATTTGAGACATTACCAGTGTATTAATTAAGCAAAATTAATCAGTGGATTCTGTATTAAATAGGATCAGATAACTGGTAGCACATTGCATTGTTTAAAATGCAATAATTTGGTGTGTATCTCTAGTTAGTGTATATCGACTAGGCTGCCTGCTTTCTCCTTTTCGCCTTCAAAACTTCTCAGATGTTCAATTTATTGATTTATTGTCTGTTCGCCTTCTCGGTGAATCATTTTCTAAAAACTGGAGCAGAACTAATCCCTACTTTCTAACAAGCAGAATGGTTGGCTAATTTGCTTCCTTCAGTCTGCTCTTGTTTATATCAGAAACACATAGGGAAGGGAACATATCAAAATAATGAAGGCTCACCAAACCCTGATATTTCATTTCAGCTTTTTTTTTTTCTTTTTAATTTGTTTTAAGAGCTGTTCATCCTCAATCAAGACATGCTAAACTACAATAAATCGAGAAAATGTCTTATTTTGATTGTTTTGACAGTGAAAACCTGTTACCTCTGTTTTTTTAACTGCTTCATCTCATAAGGTATACAGTATGAATTCCCATACCTTGCAGGAATAAAAAAGCAATGAATAGATAAATGGATGTGTTCTTCCTAATATTAGCCTGGAATACTGATTATTCTGATTTTTATTTTCCTCTGCAGCCTAGATCTACAGCTTTTCAAGCATATAACAGTTGGTATTGATTTGTAATAAGATCATTTCTTTGTCCTGGCTCTAGCGCTTCATTAAAATGGGAATGGAGGTTTTATATGACCTCTTCTAGTTTAAGCTTTGAATTCAAGCAACTTATTTTTTATGAGAAAGGTGAAGAGCAGTAAAACGGATCCAATCAAAGAAGTCTGAAAAATGATCTGGAACTATAATTGGAATTAAAACTATATTATGGACATTATGGTCTTAATGCTTGGATGCTTTTTGCTATAGCAAAATTAACATCTTTGGAAGAAAAATCATTTCTTTAAAGGATTGATTAAGCAACAAAATGATTGTTGCCATAGTGATCTGCAAGAAAAACTCTTCCAACAGTGGCAGATATTGTGGTTGCACATGATAATCCTTTCTTGTGCTTTGCATTCAATTGTGAGACAGCATTAATATACAGTAGCATAACAAAAGTGTACAGGACAATGGAATAGCAAATGTGCAGAGAAAAAATGCGTTCAGTGACAAATGCTCACTGCTAGTAAAGAGACACTATATAGTGCAATTAGCAATATGAAAAATAACACATGTAATGTGAGGATAAGCAACTATGAACAAAGATAACACAAAACCTAAACTCTTCAATCAAATTAAAAATAAGGCTTCTGTCCCCAATACTTTCTAAACAAATACAGATCTCCTCACTAAGACGAAGCTCATCATCCAGCTGAAGAAGACGTGTTTAAATTCTGTTTTACATAACCCCCTGCCCATCCTTTTCTGTTCTGTTTATCCCTCCTAAAAATGTCTATCCCTCGATGTTATATTCATCCCCATCTTTGTTATTTAGCCAGGTTTCCGTTGTTGCTATAATATTATAATTATGCCCAGCTACACACAACTCCGACTCACTTGCTTTATTTTTGATGTTTCTAACATTAAGACAAGATATATTAATGTATTACTTATTTTACTTCTGCACTTAAACTCTGGGCTAGAATTTACGTTATTATGCATACTTGTTTTTAAACATTTTTTCATTCCTTTGTGCACAGTTCTGAACCTGGCCTGTCCTAAACTCCCTTCCCACCCCTGTTTCCTAGTTTAAACAATTCTCAACTAACCTGCTCACACATCTCCCTAACACACAGGTGTGCCTCTGGTTCACTCATAACCTGTTAAGGTGGAATAAGTCCCATTTTTTCCAAAAGGAGTCCCAATGCCCTATAAACCGATACCCTTTTGTCCTACACAAAGATCTGAGCTTACACGAAGATCTGATCCTTCTAATTTCCCCTGTCTTATCTGGACTGGTGCATGGCAGAACTCTGCAGAACTCTGGAGAAGACAACCTTGTCAGTTCTACTCTTCAGCCTGAAATCTAACTCTTTAAATTTGGATTCTAGAATGTAAAGCCTGCCGTTACATATGTCTTTTGTTCCAACATGGACAATGACAGTTAGAGTCCTCCACTATCACAAGTTTTCTCTTTCTGGGGTCTGATTTTGAGGTAGCTTGTGAAAAGCTAAGTCCTCAGACAATTTAAAAGAAGAGTTTTTCATAGCAATTTATAGCTTATCATGTTAAAGAGTAAATAGTTATACTATAGGAATAGGTAAAAGTTACTTAGTTGCTTACTTATTGTTTTACCACTCCAGCGAGAGAGACCGCAATGACGAGGTACAGTCACATTCATGTCAGTGGTTGTTGCACATGGGTAATGAGGTGAGCACTGAGATCAGAAGGTTGCTTACAGAGAAAATGTGTGTAGAGAAAGTGGAATAATAGACAGAGTGAGAGTAGGTGAATGTTCGTCATGTAACTTACGCACATGGTGAACTAGCAGCTAGCTCGGTGTGGTTGTGAGAGTGGAGAGTTTGAGGTTTAATACAGAGACATTATACCTGAGTACAGAAGGATGTCAGGTGTAAGACTCAATGTTGCTTGCTTTTGGGGGTCCCTGGGAGATGTGAGTAGGGCTTGGCTAGGCAACAGGGATAACTGTAGAACAGACCACCAGTGGTCACCTTTTAACTGGTCTTCGGGCTAGAGAGAAATTCTTTTCAGTTTATTTCTGATTTGTATATTTTTTGGGTGGAAATAATCTGTGGTTGTGGGTGCTCATTTTTTTCATTATTGTTTTCACGTTTTGTTTTTGATTATTTTACCATCTGTCCTTCATAAGTCAAAGTGAAAAAATGATGTGGCAGGCTAGTCCATTTTGATGAAATTTCATTGCAGCAACTCCAAATCGTAATCAGTAGTTTGTATGGCCCCCACATGCTTGTATGCATGCCTGATAACATCGGGGCATGCTCCTAATGAGATGGCAGATGGTGTCTGTCATCACTGAGCTCCTGGACAGTCTGAGGTGCAACTTGGCGGCGTCAGATGGACCGAAACATAATGTCCCATAGGTGTTCTATTGGATTTAGGTCAGGTGAGCGTGGGGGCCAGTCAATGGTATCAATTCTTTCATCCTCCAGGAACTGCCTGTATACTCTCACCACATGTTGTGCACCAGGAGGGACCCAGGACCCACTGTACCAGCAAAGGGTCTAAGAATGGGTCCAAGAATTTCATCCCGATACCTAATGGCAGTCAAGGTGCCATTGTCTAGCCTGTATAGCTCTGTGCGTCCCTCCATGGATATGCCTCCCCAGACCATCACTGACCCACTATCAAACCGGTCATGCTGAATGATGTTACAGGTAGCATAACATTCTCCATGGCTTCTCCGGACCCTGCTGCTGTCATCTGTGAAAAGCCTCATGAAGTCTGTTTCTGATTGTTTGGTCAGAGACATTCACACCAGTGGCCTGCTGGATGTCATTTGGTAGGGCTCTGGCAGTGCTCATCCTGTTCCTCCTTGCCCAAATGAGCAGATACCAGTCCTGTGATGGGTTAAGGACCTTCTATGGCCCTGTCCAGCTCTCCTAGAGTAACTGCCTGTCTCCTGGAATCTCCTCCATGCCCTTGAGACTGTGCTGGGAGACACAGCAAACCTTCTAACAATGGCACATATTGGACTACCTGTGAAACCTCTGTAGGGTCCAGGTATCACATCATGGTACCAGTAATGACACTGACCATACCCAAACGCAATACTAGTGAAAAAACAGTCAGAAAAGATGAGAAGGGAAAAATGTCAGTGGCCTCCACCTGTTAAACCATTCCTGTTTTGGGGGTTGTCTCATTGTTGCCCCTCTAGTGCACCTCTTGTTAATTTCATTAGCTCCAAAGCAGCTGAAACTGATTAACAACCCCCTCTGCTACTTAACTGGCCAGATCAACATCCCAGAAGTTTCATTGACTTGATTCTAGACTCTGATTGAAAAGTGTTCCTTTAATTTTTTAAACAGTGTATTTTGAAAACATTATTGTAAATAAACAGCTCAGGAATAAACCAGAACTTGTTTTTTCTCGAACAGTCATCATTGTCTGTGTCTCAATTTTCCCATCTTCTGGTAGTTTGGCTATGGATTCATGTGCCTGGAGTTTGAAACTGTGCAATGTTGCACCATATAGTTGTTTGGGGCTTCTCATGCCTGCCTACCACCTCAGAGTCACTATTACTTATTTATTCACTTGTCCATTTCTACTTCAATTGTCCCTGATTGGTGTTCCCTCACTAGATGCCTTAATGCAGAGTCCTTCTTTTTGCTGGTTTCAAATAAGCTGCCGACCTCTACATAAAAAAAATGCTTTCTTCCTTATAGATAGATAGATAGATAGATAGATAGATAGATAGATAGATAGATAGATAGATAGATAGATAGATAGATAGATAGATAGATAGATAGATAGATAGATAGATAGATAGATACTTTATTAATCCCAATGGGAAATTCACATTCTCCAGCAGCAGCATACTGATACAATAAATAATATTAAATTAAAGAATGATAATAATGCAGGTGAAAAACAGACAATAACTTTGTATAATGTTAATTGTTAAAGTTTACCCCCCCGGGTGGAATTGAAGAGTCGCATAGTTTGGGGGAGGAACGATCTCCTCAATCTGTCAGTGGAGCAGGACAGTGACAGCAGTCTGTCGCTGAAGCTGCTCTTCTGTCTGGAGATGACACTGTTTAGTGGATGCAGTGGATTCTCCATAATTGATAGGAGCCTGCTGAGCGCCCGTCGCTCTGCCACAGATGTCAAACTGTCCAGCTCCATGCCAACAATAGAGCCTGCCTTCCTCACCAGTTTGTCCAGGCATGAGGCGTCTTTCCTCTTAATGCTGCCTCCCCAGCACACCACCGCGTAGAAGAGGGCGCTCGCCACAACTGTCTGATAGAACATCTGCATGAACACGTATAACCCTCACATTCTACTAGCACTTATTTTATGAGCGCTATATAGTGTTTATCCAATTACTCTTTACATACTTTAGCTTCTTCCCTCTAAGGAATCTCTGTTATTTTTAACTATTCATTGCAATAAAGCCATTTAATTATCTGTGGACTTGCCGGTTTGTTTTCTGCTCTTTGTGCCTCACGTCTCATTTCATATTTGAAATGTTTGAACACTATTAAAAACACTTAGCTACTGTTGCTCCTGTGCGGGTGAAAAAAGAAAAAGAAAAAAAAAAACACTTTTTAAGGGAAAAAAAGCTTTTAAAATTCATGCACAGCTCCTTAGTGGCAAACCCCAAAAAATATTTTGGTGCAAAGTTGTATTTCAATTAATTTTCACACAGCAGCAACACAAAAACAATCATCACTTCTTTTTCCACTTTAACTTGCAAGAATGATGGCCGTACATCAGTTTCTGTCTCCAATCACTAAGTCACCTCTCTTCAAGCACTGCTAGAAGATGATTATTTGAAACCAGCTGCAGGACCTGTGGTACTTCTGGTTAACTGCTGTCAACACTGTTGACTTTTCTTTTTTGATTTTAGATTTCAGGCTGTCAGTCTTGAGTATCTATACTGATAAGAAAGCAAGCACAGAAACTGCACCTAGGAAGACTACCTCTAGAAAATTACTAAAAGACTAAATGTTTTTTCCAAATATAGACCCTAATTACCTAAATGATAAATAGCCTTATATGAGAAGGAGGCCTAGAAGGAGGTGTCAGCATTTGGTGGACTATTCTTTCTAGACAATGTTTTGATTCATAAACTTTTCCTGTTTTCAGTCATTTTTGATTAGTTTTAAACAAACATATTTTGATTTTCTATTATTTATTTATTTGATGATTCTGGTAATGCCATTTTGCTTTATGACCTTAATTGGGTCACCACCAACTTGCATCACTCATTCCATGGCTACCACCATGTTCTTTTTTTTTGTTTGTTTGATTGTTTGATATATGACTAGGAAATTATGTTATTGCTCCTGTTTCCAGCTTCAGACATCCAGATAAACAAAAAAATGTATCGTTGTATGCCTTTAAGAATTTATATTGGTTAGGGAATACCAATCCTTTCTTCTGCTTCTCATCTCTCTACTGCTGGCAAAGAAATCATTTATGTTTCAATTACAAATCCAAATGATCTTTTCTTTAACTTCAGCTTTCTGTTGCACCCTTCTGCCACTCAGCCACATCCATTTCACATGATGACTTTGTCATGGTGTTTACTTTAAAGTTTGAAAATACCCAAAAATAGTTCAGGACTCCATGGAGGTTCTTTGTCTCACCACTAACTGGCTAACTTCTTTTTTTTTCTGTCCTCTATCTGAGTCAAGGATATTTGGCCTGGTTTCTAACCATATGCCTACCACCTGTCCCCTGGTTTCAACTTCTTCACTTTTCTTTCAATTCATCTCTTCTTCTATGAGTGCATATATAAAGTATATATTTAAGTCCTTAAACTATACAGGGTATATCCTGCAGAGTTCAAGAAGACACACCTGGTTCACTTTTTTTCATGATCCCTACTTTCGAGATCCTCTTCCATAAAGTTCAATAAAGGCGATTTCACAGACTACTCAACAGCCAGTCACAAATGTTTTATGTCTGTTTAAGCTACTTCTTTTCTCCTTTATCTTTATCCTTCTTGAACTTTGATCTGCCTTTGAAGAAGCTAAACAATTCATGATTATTTTTTCCCTTCCTTAACTTGGAATTAATAGTTCTGTGTTAGACTGGTTCAAACACACCTTTTTCACTGTTCTCTTTTTGTCTCATGGTTTAGCTGTCTTTTCAAAGACTGGCACTCATTCTTCTCATTTGCTTCTTGTAATCCACAGATTTCATCCGATATCTCCATCTGCATTTTTGGCATCTCATTATAGATAAGTAAGCATTCCTAAACCTTACATCTTAAAGTGTGCTGTTATTATACTTGCATTCTGATTCTTCATCAGTAAATGTTTTTCTAACTATTGCTTTTCTAGATGTCACCACTTTTACAATTGGATGTCAATAAATCAATGCATTTTTCAAATAATGCAATGATCATCATTTCTTCTTTCTCAACATTCAAAGATTAAAACTTTCCTAACTACCTATACCTCTCAATACATTGCTCAGGCTCTTGTTTTTCTTTCCTTGGTCATTTCTCACTTCCAGAAAAAACCAAGATTACGAACATTATAAACTTTAACCTTAAATGCCAAAGAGAGACTCCTTTAGAAATGAGGATGCGGGGCAACTCTCAGAATATTTTCTTTGCCCCTCTCACCATTATATTCCTGCTGTACTTACAGTTCTATCTGCACTTGACATGTCACCTAACTTCTCCAAAACACCTCCATTGCTACATATTTACACATACTATATCACCAATTGTGCATTTCTCTCACACACATCCTATAAACAAAGACTGCACTTGCTGCTTGCATACTGTCCTTTACACAATTACATATTTTAAGCAACTTCTTCCAACAACTTGTGTATTATACTGAGTTTCTACCAACACCTCCATCACACATGCCAAACAGTCATGCACCCACTTCTTCCATGCCTCCTGCCTCTGCACATCCAACCTTTATCCTGATCTTTCCTGCATTTAGTTTGAGTCTTTTTATTTTCAAACTAGCTTTCCATTTCAGTATCATCTTCTCCTCCAGTTCCACAATTTTGCCATCAATACAAAAGAATCAGAATAAAGTAACCCCCATGGCAATCCTTCATGTAATTCTCTGGGCACCATTTCCATTACTAAAATGTCCTGACCACCATTCATGTTTCCTCATACATTAACATCAGACACTAACTATTCTTCCACAACACCTCTCATAGCATTCAAAGGTCCTTATGAGATGTTCAGATGCAGAATGTAGCTTCTTTTGTTTTACCTGATGCGTTTCCTGCATTTGCCTTAATACAAATAGTGTATCTATTGCTTCCTTCCTAGTCATGAAACTAAACCACATTTTGCTCATTTTCACTTGAATCCTAATTGTTTTCCATAGAATTCTTTCAACCATAATCATAAAATGCTCTAGGATCTTCATATGTTCCACACTCCAATAGATCACCTTTTCCTCTCTATATTTAAAGGAGAACTTCTATTTTCCAGTTGGCAGCTATCCCACCTTCAAACACAATTATGTTCATTCTTTGGACTTTCCATGGCCATAAGCATTTTCAACACCACTTCAGTTAGTCTGACTACTTTACTTATGTTTAACGTTTTCAGTGCTTTTTTGAATACTTCCTTTGAAACATGGTCCTTCTATTTTCTCTCAATCAAAATCATCTCTTTTTTCATTCAGCAGCTTCTCCATGAACTTTTCACAGTTATCCTTAATCCCACCACTATGAACCATGGTGTTCCCCTCAGGAGTTTTCAAGGAATTCACACTTACATTATCATTTTTTCTTTTGCTATTTGGTTTGTGATCCAATAGCCCCACAACAGCTTTTCTGGAATATTTGCTTTCTTATAGATCGCCCTGTCACCTTCTGTTTACTCCTTATAGCATCTCCTCTTCCTCAATTGCCATCTTTATCTGTGCATTCCACCACGTTTTGTTGCGCCTTGGTGATGTTTCAGTCCAATCAGAGATTTTTTTTAGTTTTCAACCAAACATTCTTCATCATTTCCCACATGCCATTCATTTGCTTGTTACCCATGTTATAACAAATTTACTTTGCCCTTATACAACTTCTAACCTTTCAGCCTTGGTATGCAATTTCTCTAAGTGTTCTTCATGCCTTTTATTAAAAGATCTTCTGTAACCAAGCAATTCTGTGAAACACTTCTTCTCTAGGTATTAGTATTACATTTTTCACTTCACCCTGGTCAACTTTTCTCACAAATAAATAGCTAATTGTACTCCTTACATCATCAGATTCATATGTCCCAATTTATTTTCTGCCTCCTTAAACATGGTGTAGCACACAGTCATTTCCACTGTATCGCTAATCCAAAGACTCCTGTCACCCTCAACATTATTGGAACCAAAGGAACCCCCATTAGTACTAGCTCAATCATGGTTATTATACTCGTTACCATCACCTTCCCCTGAGGCACCCCAGGATGTTATTTCTCTACCTTACACGCAAACTAATTTTTCTCTTCAGTACTTCGGACAACCTGTACGGCATATGCTGAAACTATATTCATCAGTTGTTCACTAACAATCATCTTGATGTTACGACATGCTCATTGACCCTCTTCACCTCCACTACTTTGTCTGTCAATTATCCTGGCACAAATACATCAACCCAAGCACTGCCATCACTTTCCTCTTAACAAAAAACATGTACTTTCCACTTTTCCCACTAAACATATGTGCACATTTTCCTTTCCACCTCTTCTGTTGTACACAGCCCATCTACTCCTTTGTGTTCAACATTTTTACTACTTTGACTAAAATTCCTGTTATGCTCCCAAAATTCCAAAATACATTGCTTATAGTATTACTAATGCTTTGTCCTTCACATCTCTTACTTACTACCTCTATTTCACCTTCTCTCACACCAAACTGACCTACCCAAACTGCATAAAATTTAGAATGATCATAAATCAGGCTTCAGCTGTGGTTTGGCCAGATATTTGTTTGAGTTGGGAAGGTGGGAACACTCATATGATAGTTATGGAAAATTAGTTATCAGGATTGTTTAACTATTAGCTAAACAAACAGGCTTAATGGACTGTGGTCCTATAAAGTTATAACAGAGTTCAGAAATCAGAGGACTGGAAGTTGCGGACGTAACTGGACGTAGTGAACATAACAGCTTCCCACGTACAACACGTGTATCTCAAGTCACTTGTATACAAAGCGATTGTGCTGCCAAGTGTTTAATGGTACAGAACATATACAACTTATAAATATGTCTTTGCAGTCATAATAAGTGCCTATGTTACTGGCTTATTTATGTACTGTGTACTGTGTACTCTGTTATTTTAATGTGAATTTTCCCTACTTACAAATAAAATGTCTGCCTTATAACAATTTATGCTCATAGAAAGCAGCACCCAATCTGATGTATTGTGCAGCTCTCGAGTGTTGTACTGTTATATCTCTGTTTAATTTTGTTTAGAAAATATTACCATGAAGTGCATCAGTGCTCCCATTGCTGAAGTATGGTACTTTATGTGTTCCACTGCCTTGGATATTTAGTCAAAACACATATATTATGGTATCCCACATAGATTTGCTAAATTCTGTTTATAATATGGTGTTTGCACAATTTCCAAATCATGTAATGTCTGTCCTATTTCACAATTTGTAATAATCCATCCATTATCCAACCCGCTATATCTTAACTACAGGGTCATGGGGGTCTGCTGGAGCCAATCCCAGCCAACACAGGGCACAAGGCAGGAAACAAACCCCGAGCAGAGTGCTAGCCCACCACAGAGATTGTAATAATATTAATAATAATAATCATAATAAAACATAGCAGCAATAAATAATAATTCAGCATATTCAGTAGTAAAATTCACCTCTGACATTACAAAAATATAATTTTTCATATAATAACAGAGAAAAAAACCTATTTCGTTCATGACAGTGATCTGTGCCTGATGTTAACATGACTACAACAGGGTAGACTAGTTATTACATGCTTTATTTGAATAATTAATAGTAATGCTATTATTTGGACTTTGTAAGAGTGATACTAAGCAAATTCCACTTTAGATAGAGCCATTATTTGAAAAGAACATTTCATATTGCATTACTATTTAGTATTGCTTTAGTGTGAGCCTATGTAGGTTGAAGTCACTTGCCCAGCAATCCACTGAGATCAAATCTGTCACTAAGTGTGTTGTATTTCTGTTTTATAGCCACGCAAATGACCAAATATCATTACACCACTGGACCTGAAAAGGTTCCACACCTTAGCATTCATTAGGTGACATTGGCACCTACCTTGCAGCCAGTCATACCAAGACAGAGAAGGCAGCTAGCAGAGAATCCAAGCAGAAAAGTTGATGAGATTAGAAAAATACTAATAAAATATGTCAGAAAAAAATGAGCAATGATATTCAGAAAGCCATAAGACATTAAGCATGCATTCCTGCAGTGGAATGATGATGTGATTGTCTGGACATGCATCCTTCTGCCTGATGATTTATTCTTTAATCAGGTGACCTTGCTCTTCTGCCTCTACAGAATGACTTCAGTGTGCAGACCAACATAAAAATTGGCTCAAGAGTCAGAGAAGGTGAGAGCCAAGCAGCCTAAAGTCTTGCTAGCATTGGCATATGGCTACCCACACGATTTGGCAGGGGTTATTTCCTAATTAAATTCTTCAAAATTTTCTTTAGTCTACACTTGCAAGAAAAAATGTCCGAAAGTGATTTCTGTATAGTTAATAAATCATAACACTGTAGGCTGGCAGACTGATCAAATCTGCATGTTGGAATCAATGAACTACTCAGGCCATTTCCATGTTCCAACTCGTAGTATCTCACTACCTCACAATACTTGGATTTCAGTTACCTTTAGGGATATTTTGCAGAAATGGCAATTACTTAGGCTGGTGTTTCAAATAGGGTTGCTGAGCCCCAGCTGAAAGGTCCACGTGACTTGAAGACCACATTCACTGTTTTGACCTGGAGCAAGTCAGTCTACATGTCTCTGTCCCAGTTGCATAAAATTACGGGAATGATGATAACCATGGCACCCTAATCTATTAAACAATATGATTTTCCTTGGAGCATTTCAGTTAAGCCATCATTGTTCATAGTGTTCTGATGGGCTTGGCCCTTTATATATGTGTGGCAACATCAAGCTTGTTGTGACTTGACATCCTCATGGTTTTGCTCATTTCCTTGCCCAGAAGTCCCACCAATACCTTCATTCATCTATGCTGCCAAGATTCCATCAGTATTCTACTGTGGTCATTCTTGTATTATTTATTATTCTATTAAGTTCTGTAAACTTCACTAAGAAGAGAATAAAGTGCTCACGTCATCAAATCATTATATTCTTATATATGATCTAACCACTGTCTGTGTGGAGTTTGCATGTAGGACCCATATCTACGTGGGTGTTTCTCTGGATACTCTGGTTTTCCTGTCACATCCTAAAGATGTGCATCTTTAGTTAAATGACAACTCTAAACTGGCTTGGTGTAAGTGTGTGTATGTTTGTGAATGTTCCCAGTGATGGATTGGTGTCCCATTTTTGTATGGTTTATGCTTTTTTTCTCAGTCCTGCTTTGTTAGGTGCTGCTCCTCACCAATCTCACCACAATGAATCTGGTTTGATAATGTATAAATATCGTGCCCTCTGTAATTTTTGAGACAAAAACGCATTTTTCCTTTATTTATCCCTCTGCTTAAAATTTCAAATCAAACAATTCAGATGTGATTAAAGTGAAAATTGCACACTTTCATTTAAGGAGATTTGCATATATTTCAGTCACACCATGTAGAAATGACAACACTTTTACTACATGGTCCTCCATTTCAGGGCACCCATAATGTCTGGGACATAGCAATGGCAGGTCTATTAAAGCCGTCATATTTAGTTCTTTGATGCAAATCTCTTGCATGCAATAACTGATTGAACTCATATACATCACCAGGTGCTGAGGATCTTGGTGATGTTCTGCCAAGCCTCTAATGCAGCCATATTCAGCTTATGCTTTTTACAGGGGATTGTTACCTTAAGTTTTCTCTTCAGCATATGGAAGGCATGCACGATTAAATTTAAACTTAGTGACTGGCTTGGCCATTCAAGAATTTTCTGTTTTTTCATTTTGAAAAACTCGTGTGTTGCCTCAGCTGTATGTTTGTGATCATTATCTTGTTGTAAGATGAAGTGCCGTCCAATGAGTTGGAGGCATTTACTGGAACTTGAACAGATAAGATGTTTCTCTATACCTCAGAATTCATTGTACCACTGCCATCAGCAGTTACATCATCAATGAAGATAAGTGTGCCAGTACCTGTGGCAGCCATACATGCCCAAGCCATAACATCCCACCACCATGTTTAACAGATGAAGTGGTATGCTTTGGACATGGACAGTTTCTTTTCGTCTCCACACTTTGCTCTTGCCATCACTCTGATGAGGTTTACCTTTGTCTTATCTATCTACTTTTTTCCAGAATTCAGCAGGCTCTTTTAAGGTCTTTTTCACAAACTGTAATCTGTCTATCCTGTTTTCATGGCTAACTAGTGGTTTTCATGTTGCAGTGTGGCCTCTATATTTCTGTCCTTGAAGTCTATGGCACATACACATCTGCCACCTAAAGACTGTTTCTGATCTGTTGGACTGGTGATCAGGGCTTTTTCTTTACCTGTCTCTTTGCCCTTACTGGGCTCTCCAGGGTGTCCTTTCTTCTTAGATACTCAGGGCAGTTGATTTAGGTAATACTGAGGTTTTACTGATGGCACAAATGTTTTTTTTTTTCTTGTTTTTCAGCCTCATAACCTCTTTGACTTTAATTGACACCGCTCTTGCACTCATGTTGAACAACGGTAACTACAGACTCCAAAGGGTAGAAGCAAGCCTAGATATCTTATGAAGCAATGTAATACTAGGGTGTTGTACCATGTTAGCCATTATGAATGTAGTGAAAGTCAAGCAAAATGACACCTTTTAGTGGCTAACTAAAAAGATTACAATATATGCAAGCTTTCGAGGCAACTCAGGCCCCTTCATCTTGCCTGAAGAAGGGGCCTGAGTTGCCTTGAAAGCTTGCATATTATAATCTTTTTAGTTAGACAATAAAAGGTGTCATTTTGCTTGACTTTTCACTTATGAAGCAAAGAAACACACTTGACAAATCACAAACACCTGTGACATCAATTGTCCCAAACATTATGGTGCCCTGAAATTGGAGGACCACTTAGAAAAAGTGTTGTAATGTCTACATGGTGTGACCAAAATATTTGCAAATACCCTTAAATGAAAGTCTGCAATGTGAACTTCAATCACTTCTGAAAAGTATGATTTGTAATTTTAAACAGTAGGGCAATGACAAATGTGTATTTTTCCCAAACATTATAGAGGGAACTGTAGACTGGCTGATGAATCCTAGTAGTGAAAAGTAGGCCCCCAGTGCATCTTCCCCACTCCAATGACTTGTTCTTTTCTTCCAAACTTCTTTTTGCTACAAAAATAACCTGCTATTTTATTGCAGCAATTTAGAGAAGACATCGGCTACGACAGCAGCAACAAAAGCAGCTGTGAGCGGTGAGGAGCAGTAATGATCTGCTCAGCTGCATTTTGCGTTCAAAAGGTTACACTGTGACTTGTGATCAAAAGACACTTTTTTATTTAAATAAACAGACAGAATGTATATTAGTATAGAACAGTTTTAGGAAAATAATTGCCTGTCTCTGTGTGATCTGTTTTTTATGCTTTAACATTTTTTTCTGTATGTTTGTTGTTGTTTTTTTCCTATAACCTAGATATAAAACAGGAGCTTGTTAAAACCTACATTTTATTTGTGGACACTAATTTGGCATTCTTGTTTACTGAGGCTGGATCAAGAAATGAAATGTTTTATGCTGGTGCAATGCAAAATCTAGTTGGGAGCTCTGGGTGACTGTGCAGGTTTCAGAGTAATGATGTTGAAAAATGCTTCCGACAATGTCAATGAGAATTTGTAATCCCTAACTGGACTTTCACGTTTGAACCACTAATCTCTTTTTTCTTGAATGGTAATTTTTTTAACACTGTAAAATTTAGGATAATGCTTAAAATGAATAGCACTACCAAAAATGAAATATAATAAATACAAAATTTCTCTGTGCTCACTGTCTAGATATAAGATGCTACCCATAAATCTCCATTGAATTTTTCAGCCTGTTCAGGAGTTTCAGGTAAAGCAGAGATTTCTAGGAAAGAAAGATGAGGACTTAGATATTTTAAAAAGCACACATACACAATTACAAGCCATGAAATCAAAAATGTTAAGGTGCCAGCTGACATCAACTGAAGACTAAGCACTTTTAATGATTAATTATTAATTTGTTAGAGGCAAGTTCCAAATGAATGAATGAAAGGTAGGCACCAATGTTGAACCATCTAGCCAAAATGACATTGGCAGCAGTACAACAAGAGAAAGACACTCATTTAGAATTAACCGATAGAGAGACAGGTGGCACAATTCCAAAAACCTGCGTTTAATCATTCCTACCTTGACCTGTTTTGAAATAAGTGTGTGCAGAAAATGAGGGCGTGAATAGAATGAAATAAACAGAATAATTCTGTGGATAAACACAGTAGAACACAAGTGGTAGACTGTAGTGCAGAATGAAAATCCATTAATATAATCTTTGAAGTTTTGCAGAAAATGGCTTAGAAATCCAAGGGAGTAGAAGTGCCAGGATTCATTATGGTCAAGGCCAAATCTCATAGTTCTTTTGAGAAAGGAAAATAATCCATAGACGCTGTATCGTGAATAACAGGTTGTGCTTTTTGGATGACAGGATTACATTTATCTATGTTGTATAGCCAATAGGTTAAGTTAGTTCAAATTGAAATGAGAGGCAGATGCTTATAATAAGATTTCTAAAGTAAGAAACAGACAAGAAATACCATGCCTTTTTAGTTGAGAAAATGTTAGGGATAGGTAGCCCTTAAAATACAGCATAGATTTTCAATACAGAAAGCAAATGAAAGTCTAGTGTGATTCAAAAAAACTCAGTCTCTGAAACTGAGAATGGCAAGGCTACTAGGTACTGACATAGCCTTTAATCAAGAGAGATGATAATACAGGAGATAGTGTTATTTTGTTTCAACTAGGCATGAGCAGTCAGTATTATATGAAGGGAGGACTAATTTGGTAACCAAGAAAATTAAATATGGATCATCTTGTTCAAAAGGGTGCTGAAAAAGAAAGCTCAAGGTAAAGCTCTATGTCAGACAAAGTGAAACTACAGGAATATCATCTTTGGCATGAGTCATACACAGGTATTTAGTCTTGGTTTCCTCCACTTTAAATAAATATTAAAAGCAATAACTTAATTCAGTAGGGGCCATAACACAGATAAAATTTAGTTCAGTCATTAAATTACTTCAGACTACCATGATGTGAGCTGGGAGACTCATGAAAAGTGAAGACCAGAAGGAGATGATACAGAGGTAATTAGTGGAAAAAATATATTTAGTGAGGGCAGGTCAGAAATTCCCAAATATCAAAATTGATAGACTGCTGAAATGTTGGATTGAATGTTAATACATTTGTATGTGCAAGTAATCAGGAACAGAGCATATTTCTGAGAAATTATTGGGTATTTCTTTTTCTAAGACTATAAAGTAGAATTGGAGCAACAATAACAAAATGTCCAATGTGTTCAATCTTGGGATAAGAAAAGAGTAACTTGAATTTAAATACAAATAGCTATAGCCAAGAGTTTATGCAAATAAAATCAGATAATGTAAACATTGAGGAAAATAGTAGGACTTAAAAGAGTTGGCCTGCCAGATTATGCACGTGTCAAATGTCATTTTAATGTTTTTTGTAATTTATGAACAGGTTTGGTTGCAATCCAATTGATTTTAGTTGGGCATCAGGAAAATGGTGCCAGGAATATTTAAGCTGCAATTGTCTCATCTTGCTTGTCCAATTTCTTAGATTCTTATGTTTTTATGTATCTGTGTTCTGTTCAAAGACTTAAGCTGTTTTCTTACCTGGTCCTTTCTATCTCTCTATGCTTCTTATAAGTTTGGATTTCAGGTTATTCTCTCACCAGACAATTCACTCTTTACATCCTTTGTCTGGAATGAGAAAACCAAATTGAACTCAAAATGCTAAACTTAATATTTCCCTGCAAAGCTCATGGTTTTTGTCTTTTTCATATTTACAATATGTTCCCACTGACATGTTGTTTGAGTGTATAGGCCTTTTTAGCAGGTCATTCATTTATGCATTATTGATTATGAATATATGCCTGTTATTTTAATTGTTTTTTTCACCAGCTTTTTCATATTGATTGTTGGACCATTTATTACCAGAACTCTGCAGTATAGATCTAAGCATACTGTATATGATAAATAATAAACTCTATCAAAACTCAAAAAATGTAAAGAAATGTATTAGAAAGCAATGATTTCATTATCAACATTAACTGTCAAAAATGTAAAGAAACTATTAATTACTTTATTTCACTGGCAACATCAAGAGAATTCTCCATTTGAATGAAAGTCCTAGATTCATGTTACCACACAGAGTGCAGGTTTATAAGCACATGTGCTGCAAATATGACACTTTTTTTGTGCTGTCCATGCTTGTCACATGCAACACATTTGGTAGTTTTTGAATGTTTGCAGTTAATGGGTAGCAGAATGTCCAAGTAGTGCTGACCAGACAGTTGTGGCAATTCAGATGCCTTGTAATAAATGTTAGAGTTGAATATGAATCCCGGTCCAATGTGTACCTAGCATTTGTCTGAGTCTCATATCCTTCTGAGCTTATACTTAAAAGCTGATGCTGTTATTTTATTATTTATTACTATGATTGTTTTATCTTGGTAGAGTATTATATTACTCTACTTTCTCCTATTGTATTATTAATATGTGGCCTCTGTCAGAACACCTCAAATCCCACAGACTTACCACTGTTTATAAGGTATTATAGTATATAACTTCTCCCCACATTCCCTTCTACATCTATAACCTCAGGCAATTAGGTGTAGTAAAAGGCAAGCAGGAGTTAAGTTACAATTTAAACAATGTATTATTGGTAATATTCATAAATAATAACAATATGCAAAGTACATTTGAATATTGGCAACCATACAACCTGATTAAATGGTGATGTGCAGTTCAGGCGGCACACAGACTTGTTTGTTACTTAAAAATGTCTCTAGTTAAGGCATCATTTGTGGTCAGCTTTCAGCCACATGTCTGTTCAATATGGCTGCCGAGCTGTGCTCTTCTTTGTGTTGTCTTCTTCATCAGTTGTTAGTAAGAGAGATGCTTCTTCATCATCAAAGGTTAGTTAGAGAGAGTGTGTGATTAAGCAAGTAAATTTATAGATGTTCTTTCCAACCCCTACAGCCAATAGGGCGTCGTAATACTTAAAGGCTTCTGACACAAGCCCATTCCACACAGCCATACTTCAGACCAATGGGAAAATAAAACATCTTAACACCTGCCCCCAAACCATATGTTAACGTAAAGCTTGGCAGTTAGGCAACCTGGTTTTGTGTGGGGGTTGAAGGGAGAGACTTCAGAGAAACATTAGCCAAACTTGTTTAAGGCACTCCCCCCCCAAACTCTGTCGTAAAATTCAAAGGGACCCATTCCTGGTGGGGGGTAAACATGAATGTTTCTCACTAATGTAACACTAAATTATATTACTTTGCCTAAATTACAAATAAAGACATACAAAATATTTGTCAAGTTACAGTATATGCAAAATCTTACATCACAACAATGATAAATGCATTTTTTGTTATTTTATATAACCCTTAAGAGAAAATGTTATATTTTTGGTATAATCATTGTTCTATTGTTATGCGATAAGTTTCCTGTTGATGGCAAACTTAGGAAACATATGGTTCAGAACATAAAAATGAACGAGCCTCCTGGTGTACTTTTAACCCTCCTGAAAAGTCGCATGCTCTTAAGGACTATAAATCAACCTAGTTGTCACAGTTGGCTGTAGTTATTTAAGGTATCAACGTTTGTCAGGTCCCATTAACAACTGGGTGTAACCAATCATGTTAAAGGTTTTCTGATTATGTAATTCCTTTTTTTGAATAGTGACCTAATCAATGAATTGTATAAATATAGTGCAGAGGACACTTTTTTCTTTGCAACACTTACTAATATGACAAGTTGTAGCCTCATGCAAGATTTAGATAAAGAATAATGATTGACGCTTTCTCCTGTCTGTGTTTTATTGCTTAAATTGGGGCATTCCAGTGGGGGGTGTCTTTATTTAAAATTTTCTTCCAAGTGAAGAAACGCCTTTGTTGCCCCTATCTGCATCAGTACCAGAGCCTACAGGTTCCACATCATCCAGATGATTGTCACTATCTTGATCACTGTCATTATCATCAAAATATTTACCTTGAAACAAATCTAGTTGTTTCAAAATATCAGCAGCCTCATACCTTTTTTGTGACAACATGATTATCTATTTATAAGATATATACAGTATACTATACATATATAATTTCTGCAAGCTGTTGCCATCAAAATAAAAAAAAAATATGTGGCTATCCAGTAGATGGCAACTCTATAGTAGGTAAGTAAGATGCAGCAGTAAATATTGCTAGTAAGCTGGCTCTGTGTATAGTGACAGTATACTGAGGTATGTCACATCTTCACAGGCTCAAAGAGATACAAGTTTCCTTCTACCTCACGTTCCAAGTGTTAAACCACAGTTGCCACACTTCTTAACCAATAATGGAATAAGGGTGTGGATCCCTTAATTTGCCTCTAATCTATTATTAGCATTTAATGATTACTTTTACTGTTTGTTATGAACTGTTTATAAGTTATTGTGATAGAATTGTGTTATCATTGATTTTCTATGTTTTGTAAATTGTTAGGCTATATACCTTTAGAAATAAACATAACTCTGGCTAATAGTCGACATTTATATGGACATGGACTTCTGGCATGCAAAAGAGCTTCTGAGAGTAGTCACCATTCAGGAAGAAGATGTAAAGGTAGTGCAGAGCCCTGGGGGTTCACATAAACAGCAAACTGAGAGCAGAGCAGACCATACTTCCTGAGGAGACTCATATCTTTTGATGTATTCAGCAAACTTCTGGACATGTTCTATCAGTCCATAGTATCTAGTGTATTGTTTTTCGCTGTGGTGTCCTAGGGATACACAAAACAAACTTATCAGGAAAGCCTGCTCCATCACACAGCCAACCCTGGAGTCACTGGAAGCTGTTGTAGAAAAGAGTATGGTGATATAATTGAAGGCCATCATGAAAAATTAACTTCAACCCCTCCAGAAGGTGCTTTCTTAGAGTATTTTTAGCCACAGGCTTATTTTTCCACGGTGTGCTAAGAAGGTCTTCTGGAGATCTTTTTTGTCCACTGCTATCAGGCAATTCAATGTTTCCTCTTGACATCCCAAACTAAATGCTTATACACTTTAAGGTAATTTTGCAAGTTCTGCACAATATACATTATTTATTTACTGATTGACTGATTGATCGATTGATTATAGTATCTGTCCTGTGAGTCTGTATCTTTGTTTTTATGCTTCTGCTGCTGTAATCATCAGACTTTCCCCTTATCTATTTTTCAAGACAAAAATGTTACTGAGCATTGATCTTGAGATTACAATACATACTGTATGTACTACAAAACAATGCATCCATATCATTTTAAGAAGGAAAAAAAGCAAACTATACTTGTGAGATTCAGCTATTTTAACAGGAAACTGTGCACGTTACTACCCTGTTTGTCTTACTCCATGGCATTGTGGCACCTTTCAGAGCCTCCTCGTAAACTCATTGCCAATCTTCCATTATTGATATTGAATGTTGATGTCCAGATGTGAATTGCTGTCTTAGTTCTGTACAACTAGACAGTAGTAACGGAAAAAAGTCACACAATTCCAATTTCAATATACAAAAGCTTTCTTTCTTTACTTTCGCAAAGATAATACATGCTGCTGCTGTATCGTTAAAGTGAACATGTGCTTCAGTTTGAGAATATTGAGCAGGCACGTAGCCAGGACTTGAAGTAGTTGCTGTAATTGGTTGCAGCACCTCACACTCTGATTGCAACCACCTCCCTCCATCACTCTCCACCCCTCCACAATTCTGTCCCCGAATCAGTGAACAAAATACTCTAAGGTGAACCCCCACTTAATTAGTGCTTAATTTGGGAATTGCACAAAATTTGAAATGTGCTGTGAAGAGGGTCAAGTAGCCCACAATAATAAAGTGTCAGCAATTATTTCCACTTCAAGCACTGCACTTGGTATGTAATCTTGAACTGAACAGATCTTATAGGCATCCATCCCACTTAGACAGGACATGGGCTGCATCCTACCCTAACAATCAAAAGACAGACGAAAGGAAGAAACAATTCCTGGACAGGGTGCCAGTGCATCATATGGTGAACAGACACACACTAAAGGTCCAGTCTAGCAAAGCCAATTCACATTAGTTTAATCAGGTTGAAGTTGAAGCAAGTCCAGTACAAATGTTTTAACATAGGCTAAGTGGGCTTGCCTATACATTGCCAGGTTCTACATGGGGTCTGCATGTCCTTACCATGTATTTGCGGATTGATTAGCCTCTGTGTAAGTGAATTTTCTCATCAAAACTTTGTGCTTAATTCTTTCATTAGCATATTATCAGCAAGAGCAATTCATTCATGAATTTAAAAAAACTGATCATTGACTTTTGGTGCTTCAGTCTTCTTCAATATTGCACACTCTGCCCAATTTTATTTTCTGAGGTGTTGTTGTTTATTGATTGTGAGTGCACAAGACATGCCACAGAAAAGGTGGCTTGGCTCTTTAAAAAAATCTTTTACAATGCAGTATAATCACTTCACTTCAGATGTATTCTTATGTGTACAAAGTACAATGAAACTCACTATACTTCCAATTGGTATGCATCCTGCTCCATAGGCAATTTAGAATAACAACACAGAAAGTAATAGGATTGGTGGTTGGGGGGGTTGGAAATTGGGTTCTCATAACTCCATACATGATGACTGTTGAAATCAGACAAGCAAGCAAAAAATATAACCTTACCTTGAGAAAATAATACCAAGAATCTGTGAACAAAATTTTTTTCTGGTTTTCTTCCTCATAAACGGGGAAGGCATATTTTCTTAAATTGAAACCTTTGCCGTTTCAAAGTTGACATATTTGGTAAGACTTTTTTTCTATTAACCTATGTACCCTAAAGAGGTTGGGAGCATGCCCTGATAATGCATTGCCGCACCCACTACACAATGAAACCCCTGGATTGTGACCTGAGTGCAGTGGGTGTCACCACACTGGAAAAGAGTGAGTTTTTTTTTTTTTACAAGTGCCAATCCTGCCAGCAACCTCCAAGTTTTACCTGCAAGTTGGAGGACCTGTGCCCTAAAGCGCCATTGAAAACTGCAAGAACAGACAAGGTATTTTTAAAATATATGAAAAAAACACTTCTCTTTTGAACACAAATTCAAGCGTCAAACTAATATATAACACGATTATTAAGAAATAACTTCAGTTTGAAAAATACTGAACTTATCCTGTAACAGTTGTTTGTTCCAGGCCAAACCTGTATTGAAAGCTAAACTATGTGCTATTCATTTGTAATGTGTGCAATGTTGCAATGTTTAGTCTCACTGTTTGTTGAGGTGTGTGTGGATGCCTTTAGGGTAACATTACGCTCAAGATAACAGGACCAAGCTTTCAGTGTGTTTGTACCCCCTGCAAGATTCATCAGTGGCTCTATACTGGCTCAATGTGACAAAGTATGCACTGAAATTCACTGGTAACCTTTTTAGAAATGATTCCTGATGCACCTGATGTTCCCGGGGTAGGCAGCAGGCCTACTATGAATGGGGTTAATTGGACTTGAAAATGGATGGATAGAACAATCTATGGTGATATTTCCATTAAATTTTGTTCAAGAAAAGACAACAGATGAACTACATTCAGGACAAATCAAAGCAAGTCTTCTTCACAGTTATACCTGTTCCAACAAAGAAAGGAAGACATGCTGGTGGCTCAGGCTATCAATTACTTTATAACCTGAGAAAGGATGGACATCTAACTATTTTACAGCCTGGTAAAGGAAGACCTGCCGATACCTCAGAGAACATCAAAAAAGTTTTATTGTTTGGGAAAACGGACAGTGAATTCATTCAACATATTGAAAGCCAGTCAATCAGAATATCTAACAATCACATCTTGCAAAACCCCCCGGTAGAATTTTAGAATAAATATGCCTCATCTGAGGAGCAAGATAGGAAGGAGGGAGGAAGAAGAAGGGACAAATACGTCAGAAGAGAACAGAACAACGACAATGTGTGGCCATTTCCATCTGGTCATCAGAAAAGCATCATGAACAACCACGAGTGCTAGATCACAAGCCGCCTGCAACATTCATCCTTGCCATCTTTACTTTTTCATAAGCTTTTTATAAAGACTATATAGATCCAGACTTAACTATCAGTCCTATTTTCTATTATTCTTTGTTCCACTGGTATTATTATTATTCCTGTAATAAATACCATGCTGCTTTTAACTTTCTATACTTTGTCTTAATGTCTATAGAGTGATTGAAGTAATAAGTTAGATTTCTTTGAGTACCTGGTGCAGCTGGAGGATTGCCATTACCTCTGTGCTGCAAGGTTTATTAAGGCTGCGGGTGAGAGCTCCACCCAATAGTAGGGAACAATATGTAAAGTAAGGCATTCTTGGCTGATAAATAGCCTATAGTCAAGAGTGCTGAGCCTTTGTATGTGTAAATGTATTCTTGTAGATCAAAAGTAATATTTAGGTCTGAGATATCATTAAAACATTGCATGTTGTTCGTGCCGATAATAAGTAAGTCTCTTTAAGTGCTGAGAGAGTGACAGGCTATGTTATTCCTAAGGCACTTGTGTGCTTTAAAGTGCCAGAGGTTAACCAGCTGTGTGTTTGTCATTCATGGGGCACTGTTGTGTTTAGGGTCAGTGAGTATCTAAGTCTCTTGAAGTCCTAGGAGAGTGACAAGTTCAGTTATTCATAAGGCACTTGTGTGGTTTAAAGTGCTAGAGATTAACCAGCTGTATTTTTGTCATTCATAGGGCAATGCTGAGTTTCTGTGTGTATGTGTATAGCTATGTATGTGTGCGTTAATCTTAAAGTACAACAGTAGACGAACCCGGTAATGAACTTGATGAGTACACTTACTCTTGAAGAAAATAGGCAAAGGGCAAGTACAGGGAAATACTACGATAATACAGATGGTAAATAATAAAACCAGATATTGTGAAGTAAGCATTTTAGCATAAAGGAATGCCTCAGCACAATAAGAATAATTAACCAACTGTTCTTGTACAGAGATATACCACTTGTAATTGGACAATAATACATTTCACTTAGATAACTGGAAACATATCTGTCACAAAAATCTAAATCTAAATGCTTGAAATGCTTAACTCATTCTAACAGTTCCCAACATATTACTGTGAGCAGTTACCAAATGTGAAAAAAATCCAATGGTGTTATGGTGCTGCCATGGAAAAGAGATGCTGTTGCACAGCCAGGGTGCCCTGTCTAAAAATGAAACACCCTAGCTCTGTTATTCTAGAAGGGCTACTAAAAAAATACATTGAATCAGCAGACAGAAACATAAATTGTGAACACACAATTGTATATTTCTTCAGAATATCTGTTCTACAAGTGGTCACTCAATTTATTATTATATCACACCTTATGTTCTGTTCTGTTGTTCGGATATGAAAAATTCAAGATTACAGACTTCATGAGTCTTCAACCAACATCATATATTGGCTTTATGTACAATTATAGATAGCTAGATACATAGAACTTTATCTGTCCCCAGGGCAGAAATTTGGCCTTTTACAGAAGCTCTTTTAAAATATACACAGAACTCTTTGGTCTGAACATGTACCAGAATGACTATAAAGCAAGTAAAATTAGAAAGAAAAAAAAGTCACAGTCTGCGGTGGGCTGGCGCCCTGCCTGGGTTTTGTTTCCTGCCTTGCACCCTGTGTTGGTTGATTGGCTCCAGCAGACCCCCGTGACCCTGTACTTAGGATATAGTGGGTTGGACAATGGATGGATGGATGGAAAAGTCACAGTCACTGTGAGGCTTTATGCAGACATATTGTTGTTAGTTTGAAGGAGCCCCGTAGCGTTTCTTGACACACTTCTGCTTAATTATTTGTTGGCTGACCTTCTGCACAACAGGTTGCTTAGGATATTTCATTACAATTTTCAACTTATCAAGTAAACGTAATCGATTTCATAATACTTTAAAAACTTGTTTTTTTTTTCATTTTCAGCAATCAGTTTCATCCTTGGTATATGAGATGGATAATGGGTGCTGATTTTAGCCCTAGCATAGCAAATCTTCATGTGGCACATTTTAAAAAACAGTTTATATATTCCCAGCCTAACTAACATGAGAATATTATTATCTGGGGACACTATATATTGTACATGATAGGTTTTCTTTTGAAATTGAGAGGTGTTTTTAATTTTTCTTACATACATACACAGTTCCAACTTCACTGTATAATTAACTATAATCAAACATTTATTCTTTTTTGAGATGTTACAGTCAGTAAGACTAGCATTTCCTATTGCTTTCATTATTTAGAGAACCCACTGACTGTAACAGTTTGCTCCATTCTTCCTCCATCCTAGGTCCTTAATTATCTATAATAATAAAAGGCAAAGCCCTCACTGACTGACTGACTCACTCACTCACTCATCACTAATTCTCCAACTTCCCGTGTAGGTGGAAGGCTGAAATTTGGCAGGCTCATTTCTTACAGCTTACTTACAAAAGTTAGGCAGGTTTCATTTCGAAATTCAAAGCGTAATGGTCATATTTTTTGTCCATACACTGTAATGGAGGAGGCGGAGTCACGTATCGCGTCATCACGCCTCCTACGTAATCACGTGAACTAAAAACAAGGAAGAGATTTACAGCACGAGTCACACGCGGGAACGAAGGTAAATGACGTTAATTTTTGACTGTCTTTTAATACTGTGTAAGCATACATATTAACACATGTGCAATTAAACGTGTGCATTTACAGGGTGATTTCTCAGGCTTAAAAGCTCACCTTTTATCAAACGCGGGAACAAAGGTAACTGACGTTGTTCACTATCTTTTAATACTGTGTAACCATACATATTCACACATGTGCAATTAAACGTGTGCATTTACAGGGTGATTTCTCAGGCTTAAAAGCTCGCCTTTTACTAAAAAGGTAAATGCAAAACTATTTTCAATCAGTTTATTGAAACGCTCCCGTTAAGGATTGCAATAACATATTCGCGAGATAAAAGAACGAAGTAGGGGGAAATGGAGGAACAGCCGCAAACAGCGAAGAGCAAAAAATTAATTAAACAATTGAGAACGGAGCGAGTTAAGCATACAAGCATGTTCATAAGGGAAACAAAGCACGGTGTAAAACGTAAGTTTTAATTAAGTTTATAGAAACGCTCCCGCTGCGGATTGCAATAACATATTCGCGAGATAAAAGTTTAATGAGAAGACACGAGGTATAAACGAACCACATGCCGTGGCGCAACCATTCTATGATCTGCTTCTCGCAACTGAAAGACGGCACATGGCGGATGTTAGCCGACTTGCTGACCGCAACGTTAGGGGCTTCAACTATGGCGCTGACGCCATATCTCAGTGCCAACACTTTGCAGACTGTACTTAAAAGACACGCCCTCCTCACTGGACAGTTAAAAACACCAATCAAACTAATGATAACATCAAGTATTACCCAATCAAAAGTAGGAAAGGAGGCATCTTCATAAAATGCGTGTGGGATGATTTGCATGAGACGCTGCTTTAAAAAAAAAATGATAAAAAAAATACGGGATAAATCCCGTCCAGTATTGATTCAAAACGGGACGCGCAATTTCATTCTCAAACGCGGCACGATTCCGTATTTTAAAGGACGGGTGGCAACCCTACAGTGCCAGGTAACCACCCATACAATCAGATTGTGATTCAGACTAGGAATGCAATGAATGTAATTACCCCGATCTACATACAAGGCGAAAGTCTTGCAACATTCAAAGATGATGGTTTGGGATAATTAGTACTTATTAAGTACAACATTGAACATAAAAGAGCTTATGAAGCCTTGAACCGAAAAAAGCAAGATCTCACAGATCGTAAAAAAAAAAAAAGGAGGTAATGTCGTTTTACTCGCTGTAGATTTTACTCAAACATTACCAGTTATTCCACGAGGGAGACCAGCAGATGAACTCAACGCGTGCTTAAAATCCATGCTTCTCCCACGGTCGGTGATATGTCGCGTGTTCTCGGGTAGGTACACCAAAAAATGTATACATTTAAGCATGTAATGGCCAAAGAAAAAATGAGGTATACCCGAAGGCACTGCAGTAGTACTCAATGTAACTTTACTTCTTAAATGTTAATGTTTTACTGTTTAATAATTTATACGCTTCTTATATATTGTTCAAATTCTTTTATGAAAATACCAGTGACAGCGCAATGCACGATAACATGGAGTGAATACACCATACGCATCTGCCCACGGCCGCCCTGGTGTGCGCAGATAGGAGTTGATTCTAAAATAAAATAAACATAAAAACAGTAATACATTCATCACCCATAAAGCGGATAGCAGACGTGACGTATTATATGTGTACCACATTTCAAGTCAATACGTGAAACGGTTTGCAAGCTACATGTGATTTAAAATCCTGGACAGACCAACGAAAAGCCACGGTAGCAAATTATTGAAGAAGATTTTACTGTTTAATAATTTATATTTATATGAAATGTGCTTCTTATATATTACTTCATATTCTCATATGATAATGATGTTAATGTTGTTTATATTGATTTCTATGTTATTGTAAGTGCATCTATGTGTGTATATGTATGTATGTATGTGTATATATATATATATAAAAAATATATATATTAAAAATATATGTGTATATGTATATATAATATATCTGTATATGTGTGTATATGTGTGTGTATATGTGTATATGTATATATATATGACAGCAACACTCATAACAATGACAACACAATTACATTGACAATCATGTTATGTTATTTTTAAAATGTTTCCTTTACTTTTTCATAACCTCTTTAACACACTACTTCTCCGCTGCGAAGCGCGGGTATTTTGCTAGTTTAACAATATAATCATCTCACCATTTTTTGGTTACTGGGCATCTTTTCTGAATGACATAAATGTATTTATTTCGGCCATTTATTTTAATAAAAGACTTAAACATGCTCTATTCCTTAACAGGAATGTTCTCTCTACAACAGAAAACCAGAAGTATCAGATTTGCAAGCAATTTGATGTTTTCAGCACAGGCTAATCATATCTGCCATTTCATGTAGAAGCACTGCCACCTACTTTAATACTTTTTTCAGAAGCTTCACTGTTTTCTTTTTTCTTTGGCCAAAATATTTTTAGCAAAGTATCTTTGACAGCTTTTTCTGTGCATCAATCAGTTATTTCACAATCCTTAAACACTGTTTATAACTTAGCTGTTACACAAATGTAAATAATGCCCACATCACGTCTATTTTTGCTTGTATCATTTTAAATCACCCGCCGGACTATTAATACTGCGTTGTGGAACATAAAGGTACAGTAAGTTCAGAACTCACTCCAAAAACACTCATTTTTCCATCATTTTATAACAGCACAACACTTCATTACAGACTTAAAATACACAGTGCTAGAGATCATTAAAGCACACCTTCAATACAGTCACTTCAATAACCTCCTCCTATGTAGATAGAGAGGAATTTTGAATGTTTAAATGTAATGCTATACAGCTCACAGGTTTAAAAGAACTGAATAATACAGTATGACATGTTTCCCTTGCAGCTCCTTCCCCGTTGAGCCTTACTCTAGTCCTAAACATTGTTTAGTTTGAGGCATTTATGTACTGTAGCATTTATTCATGTTTTTCGCTCTCTTTTGTTTTTGCTTCTTCACTTTTCAGTTTCACCATTTAATTTGTTATTAAACATTATCAGCATTTGTGAGACAGATTAATTTCTACTGCGTCATGTATACAAACGATTTTTGCAGTTTTTATTTGCATAAGGTTTGATGTGGTTAAATGCCTTTTATAAAGCTCTATCACATATCTGGTATTTGGATTTCAGCTCTAAATATAGACCTCACCCATTTCTTTGATTATTAAGCTATATTATTTGTAGTATCACTTGGTAAAAATCATTTTATTTTCTTTACTAGTTATTGCCTCTACCATATCTGATACTGGTCCTTAAGAAGATGTCATCTGTATATATATCAAGTGAATAATTTGTCTTCAAAAAAGGTAACTCACGATTGGCAATTATCTCTACCCAGCTCAGTTTCACTAGTCTCAATTATTTCTGTAGTTTAATACACTGATAAATAGTGAGTCTTGTGGTTATTTTTTATGACACGTGACAGTAACATCATGAAAAAGGGATTTTTTTTTCTCTGAAACGTCAGCACTTTAATCATGCTTCAATCTGCCCTGGTCAAGCCATTTACAAACATACAATTAGGACACATCTTCCGACTTCCTGGCTCTTCAGTCTTAGTTTGTTATATCTGATACAAGTTTCCTTTTTGAACTTTGTTTCAATGATAATCTTTCTGTGGTGTGCCCTGCATCTTTATTTTCATTATCTATTCATGTATGTTTTTCTTTATATGTTTATACAGTATAATAATAATAATAATAATAATTCATTACATTTATATATATGTGAGTTTTGTATATCTCACTAGGAGGCAAGCCCCCAGCGCCCAACCCCCAGTTGCGGCCACTCTGCTGCTCGCATTGTGAAGAGGGGGGCTAAACGCACCACAAGGAGACGTGGCCGCTCCTCCGAAACCCCCTCTTAAACGGTGATACAATGAGAAAAAAATACAGTTTTTTTTTTTACCTCCATTTTTGCTCGATCAGCTGCTGGCTTGCTGCTGTTGCTGCTACTGCCGTGCCACATGATCTGCATCTCGTGTGATGCTTTGAACATTTAAAAGCCTGTACAGCAGCTCTCCTACTCTTTGGTTTTTATTTCTGGCCCCGGGCGTGGTTAAATCTCTTGGCACTCTTGGTGAAGTATCATCTCACGGGACGTGAGTTTTTCATATTTTTTAGTTTATAATTTAAAAATGGAATAAGAATCTGAAAATCTAACAACATCACATTAAAGTTCGATAAATTCTGAAAAGAATGATACCAAACATATATACAGTATGTAGGTTTTAAAATAAGCCTGATTTAAAGTGTGATAAAAAATGTGACATAAAAATGTCACATAAAATCGTTGCTCAGAATTGTTGCACTTTTAGGCTTAGGATTTTATATAGAAAGAGCAGATATGTGATCTTTTTCACTTCTGGTGTTCATGGATATTATTTTTGCAATTTATGTTCCACTTAAAATATTACAGTCATGTAAAAAAGTAAGTGCATCCCATTGAAATGGTCCACTCTTTCAACATATTTGAACAGGCAAACATTAGATGTTCATGCAAACAGTGCCTACAGATAAAGGTGATATACTTGAACAAATGACATATAAAATTTACACGGTGTATTAGTCCTCATAAATTAAACAAACAAAAATGCAACATTTTCAGGTGGAAAAGGTAAAATACACATCCACATTTATCACCACTTCAAATGCATGAAATTAGAATCAGGTGTTCATTAGGTGCCAATGATTAGTTAGAACCACTTTTGGGAGCATGCAGGTAGAATCTGTCTTATTTGAACCACAAATATCTAGGTCTGGTGTTCTCTTCGCTGCTGACATGTGTGGTGTCACTATGCCAAGATCAAAAGAGCTAACTAAGGACTTCAGATGGTTTTTGATTCCTGCGAGCCTGACAAGGAATTTAAAACATCAAATTATTTGAAATCAATAATTCCTCTGTAATGAAAATCATCTACAAGTGGCGTAGATTTCAAACACCTGCTAATTTATCCAGAACTGGCTGGCCCCATAAATTCAGCCCAAGAGCTGACCTTTCATTATTAAAAGAAGTCTGAAAGAACCTCAGAATCCTCATTAAACGATTTGCAGGTAGCTCTTAGAAAAGTTGGTGTCAAACTGCATGCATCTACAATTAGAAAAGGATATATCATGTATGTGAGGTGTGTCAGGAAAAAGCCTTTGCTGTCTAAAAAGAACATTATTTCATTGAGTCAATGTCAGAGACTGGTGGGCAGTTATGTAAAACACCTACAAGAAGTCATTTCTGCTAAAGGGGGGCAATGCCACCTTTTGGGAACAAGGGTGTACTTACTTTTTTCCCAGGAGACCATTTCATCTACTGATATTTTTGTTGAATAAGTGATTGAAAAGGCACAATTTAAATATGTTGTTCTTCAAGTATATAACCATTATCTGTAAGCACTGTTTGAATGATGATCTACTGTTTACCTGCTTAAATATGTTGAAAAAGTCAAGACTTTCCATGTGGTGTGCATACTTTTTCACATGACTGTATATTTTGAATTTATGTCTAAGATAATATTTTTGTCAGTTCAACATCTGTGCCGTTTTTTGATGTTGATTCCAACCTTTAAGTTTTATTAATCATCATTCATGTTTTTTTTTCACGTATTCAGTAAAATATTTGTATTTTATTAAGGTTTATTATTTAATATATAATGCTATCTTTTTCTTTAGTGTACAGTATAATAATTTTATTACTCTTCAGTTCCCTGTTTATCCTTCCTTTATGACAGTAACAAATCTTCCAAGAGGAGCAAAACTACTCTAAGGATGCGCAAAAGATTACAGAAAAAAACATGCAAAGAATGCTGACTCCTCTTGCCTAAGCAAATTTCAGAATTCATAATTCCATTATTCGAAAGACACTCAGCAAAAAGGGGCTTCATTGTAACATGGAATGGTGGAAACCACTTCTAACCAAAAAGAAGAACTTAAATGCATGGTTATCATTTGCCAAGGATTAACGGGATGATCCCCAAACCTTTTTCTGAAATGTTCTATGGACAGATTAGACCAAGTTCAACATTTTGAAAGACATATGTCTTGTCATTTCTGGACTAAACTAAACACAACCTTCCACAGTTTGAACATTATACCAATAGTCAAACATGGTGAGAGGATGCTTTGCTGCCTCAGAAACTGGACAACTTGCCATAGCTGAAGAAACCACAAATTCTGCGTCATATCGGAAAATTCTGACAGAGAACATCTAGTCATCTCTCTGTGAGCTAAAGCATTGTTGTATTTAGATCATGCAGCAAGACAATGATCCAAGAAGTTTAGAAGAGCAGAAAAGAATGTTTTTGGGCATCCCAAGGTGAAAGTCAAGACTTAACCCCAAAAAAGATGCTGGAGCATGACCTGAAATGAGCACTGCATACTGAAAACCTTAGCAATGTTTCTTAATTAAAGCAGTTCTACAAGTGTAACGAATTATTATTATTATTATTAAGTAAATCCCTAATATATATTCCTGATGCAACTGATATATTGCATTATAGGATGGAGCTGGTAATTACAAATAAAGTGGTTTGACCAGTAATTAAGTGTAAGGAGGAATTAATTTTTTCATAAACTGCCAGCTGGTATTGGTTAACTTTGTTCACTCAATAAATTATCTATGTAGTCCTAACTGTTCAGTAAAAAATCTATTAGGAGTTGAAGTGATTTTTTTTTTGTTTTTTTTGTTTTTGTTGGTGGTAACATTCAGAAGCTGTTATGCCTATTATGATGTGCACGACTGTCTTTCAATAAAACCAATCTGTTGATCAAATCTCCATTTAAGATCTAAAAGGGAGCCGACATTTGTTTCATTACAGTACACTCTCACAATACCGGCTTCACTGTTTTATGAAAGTTTTTTTCTCTTCTATATGAATTTACTTCATTTATCTTTTAGTTTATTTAGAATAACTTAAAATGTCATCCACTGCAAATGAAAGCAAATGAAGTGCTCCTGGAGGTGTGCAATAACGGAAATTGGAAACCGCCCGCCGCACAAAGTTGAATGAACGTGGAATGGAGGACTAAGAGCTGCAAGGTGCTATTTACCTCTTAGCCGCCCTGCACCTTGCCAAATTCTCCTTATCTCTTTTTGTTAAGCACACAGAATCCAAAGGCCCTTAGTGTTTAGCATATATTTCATGATCCGAAGCTTCCGATGCGGTTTTTGTCGGCTCGTACGTTGGACAATCATGCTTGCACACGTACATCGGTGGTGATATAGCGCCACTTGTCTTCGAATGAATAACAAAGAATAGTTTGTATGTCAGCCGCAGTATTTTAAATAAAATAAAAGCAAAACAGAGCCTTATGTGGGCTGGGTGGAATTCGTCTACATTATGTTGAATAAAATGTCGCAGTGCCACCTGCCTGCTTCATGTGGGAGTCTTAAAAGAAAAAAAAGAAAGAAAAATCCCCGTAATGGTAAAATCTTGTTACAAGTTAGCCTACCTTTGCCTAATGCTAAAGTCAAAGAGAATGACTACAATTATAACATTATTCCCTTATTCCCACGATGCGTCTTGCTGATTCTTAGATTGACTCACACATGCAAGTAGGCGCGGCAAGGAGCTGCTGTGACGCTGTGGAGTGACTAGAGTGTCGGCTTAGTAAGACCTGTTCATTCATTTAGTTTATGAGTCGTCTCTGTCCTTTACGGGGCTGAATCATGCGAAAGGCAAGAAGCCATGCCGCACTCTGCGCCATTCCACTCCGAGCTCTCAGAAAAGGCGCATACTGGAGTCCAAGACTGTCCTAATGTGAACATTTGTGGGGTAAAAGGTGAGGCATGAAAAGATAATCCGGGCAACCTACCGCTATCTTGTGGCTACGAGTGGTCCTAGAGCAGTGAGGCTGATGCGTTGTATACTGTATAATCGTTCCACCTTTTATTATCCGTCCACTTTCAGAGCCCACGAAAAGCGATCTATGCAAGGAAACGTCATTCTCTGTTATAAATGTTGCGTCAAAGAAACAGACGGACAGACAACCAGACAGATAGATATATTTTTTATTCCAATAGGAAACTGTGGTGTTTAAGCTTGCACAGAATTCACTGAACTCAAAGCACGAAAAGCTGTGCAAGGCGATTTTGCAGGTATACATTTGATGAAAAAAAATGTATGGATGGTCATTTTTAATAAAAATAATAATAAATAAAGCGTTTTTCCACATATTAATTAATAGGTTTATACTAATATATTTCATCAGATGGTTATTCAATGAATGAAACAATCAGTATATCCTTTACTACGAGCACTGTCGCGAAGCGAATGGGAATGCCGACCGAAATTTTACTGGCGTGTTACTGGTCGGTCCTATTGTATTTTACCAACAGTACTGGACCTGTGCTGTAACTGTAACATGCATATTAGCAACCCTACTGTAGCAACTAGCCGATGCTGCTTCGGCAGCACTCGGAGGTGCTTTTAAGAATCAATGCTTTGAGACGCATAGTAAATATATGCAAGTATCCTGCAGAAAACGAAATAATGTGACTAAATCGCTTATAACTTTATCAACTTTTCCTAACCCAGCCCAAAACTGTTTTAAAGACGGCATATTTATTAATGTAAACATACAAGTAATAGTCAAAGGGGTTTTAAAGTATTATTAGTTGCTGTTTTAGTCGTCTAACATAGTGTAATCGTATAGAGCGTCATAGTGTCATCTTTGAACTCATGCATTAATTCCTGAAATCAGAGTCTTTGTGAAAACTGCAGCTGTAGGAGGATCGGAGGTGGCGAGCAATCGATAATGTTTTCTTGCCTTGGGATGTACATTGTGTATAATATATAGACTAATGCAAGTACTCGGTAGTAGATGTGTTTTTCTATAAAACGCTCGGCTTCACCTTAAAATTTTCTGTCGTTGGCATGTTTATGTTACCTTTTAAAAGCTGCGTTTATGTCTGGCTTCGACATCCTTTACGTGGACTGAACGACATTCAGCGGCAATAGACGAGGACAGACTCGGCCAGCCTGAACAAAAGCTTTTATTATGCACGTACTTTCACTGTGAATGGCAGCGTGATCATCATGCAGATTAAGCGTTTTGGAGCGAAACAATAAATGTCAGCTATCTTGTGTGATTTGACAAATGGTATACAGTGAACCCACGTGACACATGGGTTATGTTTTCTTTATTGTTTTAAAGATAAATAACTATGAAGTATAACTATTTGGACTAGTGTAATTTAAGGTATTATTGGACTAAGGTAAACATTTCTGAAAATGTTTAATAGTTTGAAAGAGACCCTTTTATCAAATAAATGACAGCTTGAACATGTCATCATTGTCATGTATTTGTAATGCAGTACACTATCGTAGCCTTTCTTTTCATTTGATAAGAATGGACAAGCAGACTGCGCGTGTCTTTTTCTTTCTCGTCTTTATTGAACAACAACTAACAAAATGTGCTAGGCATTACCAATCATATCACTAGGTGTCAACCCACAATCAGACATTAATAGCTGAACTGAAATGCACACTTATACTGATATATAACAATTCCTCCCTTCTAAAAATCAGAAGTAATTAAATTATTCCCCACTTTTTTTTCTGAAGAAATCAAAACATTGACTTCTAACTATACATTTAATTTTCAATTAGTCTCTGTGGAGGCTTCCGTATGCGAATTGGGTAACGTCTCTCTTCACAGGGTAATTTTTCTTGATTTGTTACAGCAGTGTTAGCCTCTGCAGAAGGTGATGGAGATAATGCACATGGGCTCTGTACTTGTGCTGCTTGAGGAGATGGTAAGTACTCTGGACAGTTGATAGAAGCAACAGCAGGGGAGTCAACAGGCAGTGTGGGTATCACTTCAGCTCTAACCAACCCTGATTTACTCAACTGGTCAACATGACGTCGCCATATGACACCTTGAGTAACCTCTACCTTATAGGACAAGGGACCAGTTTGCTCTTTGACTAGTGCAGGAACCCATTTCTGGTCTCCTCTGTAGCTCCTGGCAAGAACTGATTGTCCAATGGCAAAGCTACATGTAACCTTGTCAGTTGCTTTATGGCCTTGTTTGATTTGTCTGTCTAGCACAGTCTGCTTGAGATTTGGTTGCAGCAGGTCTAATCTAGAGCGAAGAGGACGCCCCAAAAACAACTTAGCTGGAGTCTGGTTAGTTGTAGCATGGATGGAATTACGATATGCAAATAAGAAATTGGCCAATTTGTGCTGAACGGTCAGCTTCTCATTTGTCATTGCTCGAAGAGCTCGTTTCAAACTTTGCATAAACCTCTCTGCCAGGCCATTTGTGGCTGGATGCCATGGGGCAGATGTGATGTGCCGTATGCCATTTCTGCGGGGGAATACCTGGAAATCTGTTACTGTGAACTTGGGTCCGTTGTCATTCACTAGTTGTTGTGGAACTCCAGTTCTAGCAAATAAATCCCTCAGTACTTCAATGGTGTGAGAAGAAGTGGTGGAGCTCATAGTGAAAACCTCTGGCCATTTAGAGCATGCGTCGACTACCACCAGGAAGGTTGTGGCCCATGAATGGTCCTGCAAAGTCAATATGCAGCCGGTGCCAAGGTAATGTAGGCCATTCCCATGGGTGAAGTGGTGCACGTTCTGGCTCATTCTGAACCATCTGGCATCCACTACATTGCTCAATGTCTTCATCAATGCCTGGCCACCACACAAAACATCTGGCAAGTGCCTTCATTTTCACCACATCTAGATGACCCTTGTAAATCTTCTAATACTCTGTGTCTTAGTTTAGTGGGTACAATAGTTCTTAACCCCCACATCACACATCCAGCATTTAAGGCAATTTCATCACGTCTCGAGTAATATGCAGCCAGCAGGAATTTGTGCTGGGCTGTCCAACCATTCAGTGTGGCAGCATACACCTGAGACAGGATCTTGTCATGTTTTGTTTCCGTTTTTACCATGTCTGCCGTGATGGGCAGACTTTCAATCTGGCTGATGGAGATCATATCTATTGTTTCCTCATCTCCAAACTCATCTTTTTCAGCCTCCAGTGGCAGTCGTGACAACCCATCTGCATTTGCATGGCAGGCTGTATGTTTGTACTCAATCTTGTTCCTGTGTCCACCTAAAAACAAAGCCCAGCACTGCATTCGGGCAGCAGCTGTGGCAGGAACTCCTTTCTGCATGCTGAAAATTGAGGTTAGCGGTTGGTGGTCTGTGACAAGGGTGAATTCCCTACCAAAAAGATACTGGTTGAACCTTTTGACACCCCACACTAGACTCAATGCCTCCCTATCTATTTGGGCATAATTCTTCTCAGCTACAGACAATGAACGTGATGCAAAAGCTATAGGCCTCTCACTGCCATCTTCCATAACATGAGACATCACTGTTCCGATGCCATATGGAGAAGCATCACAAGCCAGCTTGATTGGAAGGGATGAATTAAAGTGGGTTAGGACTGTGTCAGATGTCACCAGTTTCTTTGCATCTTGAAATGAATGTTCACGTTCTTTGGACCATTTCCACTGTTTGCCAGCTTGTAATAGCTCATTGAGTGGATGTAGCACAGTTGCCAGGTTTGGAAGAAACTTATTATAATAATTCACAAACCCCAGGAAGGATCTTAGCTGTGAAGCATTTTGTGGTTGCGGTGCTGTCAATACAGCCTGAATCTTGTCCTGACATTTGTGCAAGCTTTGGGCATCTATAGTGTACCCGCAACACCGGACACTGGGTTTCAGGAACTCGCATTTGGCTCACCTGGCTCTTAGTCCATACTCTTCTAACCTTTTCAGGACCTTTTTGAGGTTTTCTAAATGCTCTTCATCTGTCGCTCCAGTGACAATAATGTCATCTAAATAGCACTGGTCACCTGGCACTGACTGAAGGATCTGATCCATTGCTCTTCGCCAAATAGCTGGGGCAGAGGCTACCCCAAACACCAGCCTGTTGTAACGATAAAAACCCTTTATTGTATTAATGGTCAGGAACACCTTAGAGTCTTCCTCTACTTCCATCTGGAGGTATGCATCTGCTAAATCTAACTTTGAAATACGTTGCCCACCCGACAAACTGGCAAAAATGTCCTCAATTCTCGGCAGAGGATACTGTTCAGCCTGCAGCACAGGATTAATGGTGACCTTAAAGTCCCCGCAGAGCCTGACTGTACCATTTCTCTTTACTATTGGGACAACTGGAGTTGCCCAAGGACTCCAGTCTACTTTAGAAAGTATGCCATCTGCCTCCAACCTATCCAATTCCTTTTCAACCAGGGGTCGGATGGCATAGGGTACTGGACGTGCCTTGTGGAACCGTGGGGTTGCACCACTCTTAAGTACAATGTTAGCTCTAATGTGCTGAAGTGTCCCAATGCCACTCTTAAATACAGGGGCGGCATTTCTTAGTATCAGCTCTAGGTTCTTTTCTGTAGTTTGTTGCACAACAGGCAAAGCACGAAGGCTTTTAATCTCTCTCCAGTCAACTCCCAGCTTTCTTAACCACTCACGGCCCCATAATGGTGCACCTCCATTTTGTATTATGTGTAAATCAAGTACCTCTTTCCTTCCATTACATTCTACTGCCACATGCAGCACTCCAATAGGCATAACCTTTTCACCTGTGTATGTTCTGAGAAGAACAGAAGAGGGGTTCAGCTTTTCCTTCTTGAAAAACACCTTGTAATCTTTCAGTGACATAACTGAAACAGCTGAGCCAGTGTCCAATTCCATTTTTACCACCTGGCCATCTATCTTGGGGGTAAGCCAGATTCCCTGCTTGTCTTTTCCATTAAGGCTAAATAATTCCAGACTGGCTAATGCATCTTCACTATCAATGTCAGAGACTTCTGCAACATTATGCACATTTTTCTTTTCGCTGTGATGCATTTTGTGTTCCACACTACGCCTTGCCTTTCCACTACGACAAACTCTTTGAATATGGCCCGTTTTGTGGCACTATCTGCACTCTTCATTTTTAAATTGGCACTATGAGGGAAGATAGTACTCACGTCCACAGCGATAGCAGGGCCTTTTATGTATTTTGTTTATCTTGGCTGCCGCCATTTTATTCACGCTGTACGTATTCACTCCTCTTTGTAGTTCAAGTGCATCTTTAGCTGCAGTTTCCATTGAAATAGTAATTTCTACTGCCCGTTTAAATGTCAAATCTGCCTCAGTTAACAGCCTCTTCTGGATTCCCTCTTGAAGGATTCCACAAACCAAACGATCACGCAATGCATCGTTTAGCTCATCACCAAACTGACAATATTCTGATAACTTTTGCAGTTCTACCACATAAGCCGCAATTGTCTCTCCCTCGTTCTGATTACGCTTATGGAATCTGAAACATTCCGTGATCACTAATGGCTTTGGTGACAAATGATCCCGCATTATATGGACTAAGTCGTTAAAACTTTTCTCAGTGGGTTTGTCTGGGGCAGTTAAACTACGGAGGAGGCCATAAGCTTTCCCTCCCATGGCACTCAGTAGCACAGGAACGTGTTTTTCAGCTGGAATATCATTTGCAGTGAAATACTGTTGCAGCCTTTCAACATACATGTTCCAGTCTTCCGTGGAACTATCAAAAACATCTATCTTCCCGATGTACGACATGTTTGCAACTTATCGTACTCACGTTGCACTATTGCGTTGGGTCCTTGCTTTTCTGCTTACTTGGTGCGGGTCTCACTGCAGTTATTCAGTGTCACAGTGCTCAAAATTAACTTCTTGATCTCGTCACCACTGTCATGTATTTGTAATGCAGTACACTATTGTAGCCTTTCTTTTCCTTTGATAAGAATGGACAAGCAGACAGTGCGTGTCTTTTTCTTTCTCATCTTTATTGAACAACAACTAACAAAATGTGCTAGGCATTACCAATCATATAACTAGGTGTCAACCCACAATCAAACATCAATAGCTGAACTGAAATGCACACTTATACTGATATATAACAATCATGACTTCTTATATTAATTGCTCCATACTGGTGATTTATGAGGAAAGAAACCACGATAGAAAGATATAACACAGTACTTTGGCTTATAATAATCTTCAAAACATGTGTACTCTTTAAATTCACATTTCATTAAAACAATAAAATGGCTGTAATCTATACATTCATTTTCTGAAGCCAGTTATTCTACAGCAGGGTTACAGAGATCTAGTGTGTCTTCTTCTAAGTTATCAGTCAACTGCCTCAGATGACACTAATTCTTACACTAATGTCTGGGCAATTAAGAGTCATCAATTAAAAAACACATCTTTGGATGAAGCCAGAATCCCAGGACAATTTCAATGCAGACCGACACTGAGTCTGAATCCAAAACCAGAGCTGTGAAGCAGCAATACTAACTGCTATTTCACTCTGCTATAGTCGTTTTTTCCTTGGAAAGATAAATATAATTGTGTTAATTTTATTTTATGAGGTCATCCAGATTAGATACCACTAAAATTGATCATAGCATTTTATGTCCCAGATCATGAATGTACCGATGGAGACCACAGGCTGCAGTTAGGATCATGTTCTAGACTGTACACAACAAAGACTGAACCCCGACTAGAAACTGGTAACTCAACCCCACTAGAAATTCCAATACCTTGCACAAATTTTCATAGGCATCCATCCACTAACATATAATACATCTCTCTGTGCTGAATGCATCCCCTAATGCATCTTCCACCCTCCACTTCATATGTGCCCATCTTTATTGAACTGGTACCCTTGATTCATACTGTAATTACCTGCAGTTGAATTCAGGATAGACTGAGGTACTAATTGTTGCTCCTCCTGTTCTTCATTCTGAGATTAGTTTAAAATTATCTTCTGTCTCTCCTGTTATTAAGTTGAGTCTATGTAACCTTGGGGTTATTTTTGACCAGTCCCTAATGCTTGATGAATATGTAAGATCAGTCAGCCACTCATGTTTCTTTCATTTAAGAAATCTCTCAAAACTAAGAAATGCTGTTTCAAAGTCAGAATTGGAGATGCTTATTCATTCTTTAATTTCCTCATGGCTTGATTACTGTAATGCTCTCTAGCACTGTGGTTCTCAAACTGTGGGGCGGGCCCCCCCTAGGGAAGCGTGAAGTAACAAAAAGGGGGGCGCGAAAATGTGAAAAAAATAAAACAAAAATCGAAAATATGAAAAATACATCTATTGAAACCAAATCAAATTAACTTAAACTACATTCTGATGCTAGAAAAATAAATATAGAGTTAGATAAATGTCGATAAAAGTTAAGTAGGTATAATAAAATATGCATCTATGATACAACATTAATTAAAAAAGAACAAATTGATATTAGTGGACTTCTATCAATAAAACGTTAGGGGGGCGCAATTAAAACTGTTATGAAAACTCGGGTCACAACTGTTAAAAGGTTGAGAAACGCTGCTCTAGCAAGTCCACTCAATCATGTCTTCAGTTAGTTCAAAATGCAGCTGCCAGGCTCCTAACTTGTGCTAGCCGGAGTGATCATATCACCCCCATTTTGAACACACTGCACTGGCTTCCAGTGTTTTATAGAATTCATTTTAAAGTTTTGGTACTTACTTTCAGAGCTTTGCATGGACAAGCTCCCGAGTACCTAGCCAGCCTGCTCCAACGGCATACAGCTTGTTCGACTCTCAGATCTGGGCAACAGGGCCTTGTAGTTGTCCCACGCATTCGGCTAAAAACCCGTGGGGATCATGCATTTCAGTCTGTGACACCAAGACTATGGAATAGCCTGCCTTGTGGTCTGCATGGAGCAGAGTCTGTTGATTCTTTTAAAAAACAATTATAAACATTTCTTTTTAAACAGGCTTTTAATCAGTGCCGAATAGTTCCAGTTTGTTTATTTATTGTCTTTATTGGTTTTGTTTATGTTTTGTTTTAACTGTTGTATTTGTACTGTATTTGCTGTTCAGCGCTCTGTGACCTTTTGTCTGTAAAGGGCGCTATATATATAAACTACTACTACTATACTTCACTGCTGCTTGATATACTATCTTGATGGAAAAGTCTCCAAATAAAGTGGCTATTGCAAATTCCCCACCACTCTGTGTGTAGTCATCCCCTCACTGCAGAGCACTTCTCTGTTTTTATTTAATTACCTTACAAAGCCACACTGTAAAAAAATGCCAGCATTTCACAGGAGTTAACTGATTTTTTCACAATAAAATTCTGTAATGAACAATGCATTGTGTCATCACAGCAGGCTAAGCCGTCTTCTGTCACAAGACAGTAAATTACTGTAAAATTGTGTTTGGACTGGTCCACTTTGCATTGTGGGACATTTTTAGTTCTTGCATTTTCCTAGTATTTCACTTATTTGTTTGGTAAGATGAAAGTTAAAAATGAAATCCTACCTGCAGGGACACTGATGGAGACTTGTAGATAGATAGATAGATAGATAGATAGATAGATAGATAGATAGATAGATAGATAGATAGATAGATAGATAGATAGATAGATAGATAGATAGATAGATAGATAGATAGATAGATAGATAGATAGATAGATACTTTATTAATCCCAATGAGAAATTCACATACTCCATGATATCACACGAAAAATTTCCCCTTGGGATTAATAAAGTATCTATCTATCTATCTATCTATCTATCTATCTATCTATCTATCTATCTATCTATCTATCTATCTATCTATCTATCTATCTATCTATCTATCTATCTATCTATCTATCAAACATTACAACGTTTAAACAACAAGGAATAACTTACCAAATAGTAAAGTGGAAATATAGAAGAAGTTTAGGAAACTTCAGACCTCAGCTTTATGTAAATTGTGAGGAAAATAGGTGAACACATTGAAAAAAAAATCCTGCAAAAAATACATTACATTAATTATGTATTTTCAAAGTCCAAAATCTGTGATACTGTAAACAGTTAAAACAATTATTTGAAATAATTAAATACACATAAACTTAATTTTAAGCAAGTGTTTACCAATTAATTATTTCATGGTGCAAGACTATTTGGGAATAATTGTATTGCTGTAAAGTCACAAAAGCACCGAAAACTAAATTTGCATAAAGTTAGTATATTTACATAAGTAACACCCCCATTGCAGCAACACTGTAAATTGTTTCTAATGACTCCCTCACCTTTGTACTGACAGAAACAAAAATTTAAAGATGGCTAGCAAACTCATTTTTATGTATGCTGAAGGTTATTTTTGTGATTATCCACATTACTAACCGAGAATGCTAAACCGGATGGATGCAGGGACATCCGGCCATGGGCCGTAGCCGCAAAAAGACGTACTGCGCAGGCGCCCCAAGAAATGAGGCACCGCGAGAGGCGGCCGAGACCACAGAAAAAAGGAGTCAAAGAAATGAGGCGCCGCGACCACAGAAAAAAGGAGTCAAACGCAGGCGACGCACACAGCGCCGCACGAAAGCCATTGCACACAAAACTAGCACACAAAAAAAAAGAAGCCGCTCGCGCCCCACAAATCCCACACCCACCTCCAAGCAACCCCCCCCCCCCCCCCCCCCCACAAGCAGCGGACGGGACACACACAAAGAGTACGATTCAACAAGCCCCTGGCACACAAAAAAAAAGAATCCACACCCCCCCCCCACAAGCAACGGACGGGACACACACAAAGAGGAGGATTCAACAAGCCCCTGGCACACAAAAACAAAGAAGACGCTCGCGCCCCACCAATCCCACCACCCCCCTCCAAGCAACATCCCCCCCCAGACGCCGGCAAAGCACACAGCGCCACACGAATCCCATTGCACACGAAATGGGACGCACACAAAGAGGAGGATTCAACAAGCTCCTACCACACCAAAAAAAAGAAGCCATGACCGCCACACCAAGCCCATTAGAGACGAAACGGGACAGACTATGGACATTTCACACGAAACGTTCACAACAACGACGATTCAGACCCACAAACAAACTAACATCAATAAGAAGTGACACCCAAAGCCCCATTTCTAAAGGAACCGTCCGCAGACACCTGCTAAACGATTGCGCCACTTAGCTGACAACGCGTTCAATAATGAGTCCACTATTGAGGAAAATTCATTGGGATTAATGAATGTCATTTGCAATCATTGTCATTCACTTAACTTCCCTGAAGAAACAACTGGCAATACAAGTAATGAATTTACACGTTGTTGTCAAAAGGGTCAGATTAGACTGCCTCCTTTACATTCATATCCTGAATATCTACAGAAGCTTCTAACTAACGATGTACCTGAAAGTAAAAACTTTATGAACTGTATTAGATCCTACAATAGTTCATTTGCTTTTGCATCTACCGCAGTAAATATCAGACCACCAAAAGGCAATGGCCCATACTGCTTTCGCATATGTGGACAAATATTGCATCGCATTGGAACGGTGCACCCTGAAACAAATCAACAACGCAAATATGCACAAATCTACACACAAAGCCCCATTTCTAAATGAACCGTCCGTATTAAACATACGTCATCTCAACACGTTCACACTATGCAGCATAGGTGGATCTCATTACAATAAGGCACTATTAACCGTTCAACCGCAGAAAAGGCTCCATATTAACAGTGAGTGCGATCCTCCTTATTACTTTTCCATATTTATCACGCTCAAGAACAAACAAGTCATAAATTCACGATCACGGGTACAAAACGATACGGCTCGGATAACGGGACCAAACACAATTCACACTATGCAGCATAGGTGGATCTCATTACAATGAGGCACTATTAACCGTTCAACCGCAGAAAAGGCTCCATATTAACAGTGAGTGCCCGTCCATATTCAACATACGTCATCTCAACACCTTCACACTATGCAGCATAGGTGGATCTCCTTACACTGAAGCACTATTAACCATTCAACTGCAGAAAAGGCTCCATATTAACAGTGAGTGCGATCCTCCTTATTACTTATCCATATTTCTCACGCTGAAGAACAAACAAGTCATAAATACATGATCACAGGTACAAAACGATACGGCTCGGTTATCAGAAACGAGCGCATATGGACAGACACACTGAACGTAGACGCATACAGCGCGCGTCTGAAAGTGCTGCATCGAAACAGGCACGGATTCAAAACGAAATACCTCCCGCCTCAGACATACAGAAATGGCAGCGAAGGGACAAAATAAATAAAGGTGGCTGACAACGCGTTCAATAATGAGTCCACTATTCAGGAAAATTCATTGGGATTAATGAATGTCATTTGCAATCATTGTCATTCACTTAACTTCCCTGAAGAAACAACTGGCAATACAAGTAATGAATTTACACGTTGTTATCAAAACGGTCAAATTAGACTGCCTCCTTTACATTCATATCCTGAATATCTACAGAAGCTTCTAACTAACGATGTACCTGAAAGTGAAATCTTTATGAACTGCATTAGATCCTACAAATCGATATCCACTATGAACATTAACAGTGGCACTGCACATGACATCCGTCTTGCAAAACTGTTAATTATTGATGAATGTACAATGGCATCCACTCACTTACTCAACACCATTCATAAACTTCTACAAACGTTTATGAATAATGATCTTCCCTTTGGAGGAAAGGTACTTTTATTACGAGGAGATTTTAGACAGTGCTTAGCTATTGTTCCACATTCCATGCGCTCAGCTATTGTTCAGTGCACCTTAAAATACGCAGACAATTGGCATTGCTTTCAAAAGATACAGTTAGTACAAAACATGCGATGTCCACATCCAGATCATAAAAATTGGTTATTACAACTGGGAGATGGTACACTCACCAATACAGATAGACTTCTCCCAGATATTATTACAATTCCTCAAGCCTTTATCTGCGCCGACTTAGTTACAGACAGATTTGGAACAGCAATCTCATTAGACCAAATGCCCCTTTTAACACAACGCACTATATTATGTCCAAAAAATATTAATGTGGAAAACATAAATACCCAAGTCATTGCATTACTTCCTGGAGAGACACAACTCTTTCTAAGCTCTGACAAACTTGACTCTGATCACGACAATAACCATGTTCATTGACCTTACAAGTTCTGACCTGGAATTACCTTTTACACTTAAGCGGCGTGTGCAAAGAAATTTTCCAATAAACCTTTACACTGTGCCACACACTTTATTGTTTGCTTTCTATTTGCATCATCTACACCTTCACACTCTTCTATATCTCATTCATACATCACGCTCTTTCTCATTCCCAACACCAGGGGTTGGCGAGCGAAGCGAGCAGGGGGCGAAGCCCCCTAGTACTATAGAAGAGGATTTCTTTTTTTTTTTGATAAACTAGAGAACATGTGGCACACCCTCCATCACAAAAGCAACTGTTCCTTTTCTACCAGATGCCATGAAATAGCTTTAATAGACATTAATGTTGTATCACTGGATAAAACTGATGGCCTTGCATGTCTGACAGCAACATGAGTGGCAACTCAATTGCTAATCATTTAACTAATTATTAATTATTCATTAATTGTTAATCATTTAAAGTGATGTCCCTACATTGATGGATTAAAGACCAGAGGTCCACGTGACCATCATCATCAAGTTCTTTCATGTGAAGCCTGAAAACCATGAGAACTGATTGAGATCATTGATGTTAGGTAGAATTTCTAGAGGGGGCTGGGTGGTCCTGTGGCCTGGAACCCCTGCAGATTGTTTTTGTTTTTTCTGCCCTCCCTGGCCATTGGACCTTAATTTTATTCTATGTTAATTAGTATTGCCTAATTTTATTTTTTATATTTTATCATTTTTCTCTTTCTTCATCCTGTAAAACACTTTGAGATACATGATTTGTATGAAAATGTGCTATATAAATAAATATTGTTGTTGTTGTTAAACTATTAGGTTGCAGACAAATATGTATTTTCTGGTTTTACTGTCTTCTAACTAAAACTGATTTAGTAAATTTACAGTAAATTACTGGCTACTAAATTGCAGTACTAGTACAGTTAAAATGTAAAAAACAGAAAATTACTGTAATTCAGCAACAGCATATTGCTACATTACATTAGGTTTGTGGCCCAGTTTACTATGAAGTCGCATAGTATTGTATTTTTGTTGTAATATACAGTAATATGATATAGTAAAATACTGTGAAAGTAATGCAATTAGTAGCCAGTAATTTACAGTAAATTTATGGTCAGATTTTTTACAGTGTGGTTAAGGACAATATAACATTTACGTGGTTATTCATGTTTTATTAGTCAAGGCTTCAAAAGGCTTGTTTGCTAAATGTCCTTGTGGGGACATAACTTTGAGAATGAGCACCAGAAAAGGGAAAGCACAGCAATGTTCATGTTTTGTCAGAAATACCCTGTGCCCTGCACTGTGAAAATTTTGAATTTGACTCAGTTCTCCTCTAACCAGGTTAGCATTAAAGGTTTGAGAAACAGGGGGTGGAGAAGCAGGTGGGCTGTTAGCACCTTCTGATGTGCAGCTATACTGGAGTGTGGGGGGGGGGAGGGCTGCATGATCTATGCTGGCAGTTTTGGGTTGGGGTGAGGTGGATGAGTATCTGTGAGGGAGGGAATGGTGGCCGGTGAGTTTGTGACAAGTAAAGCAGGAGCAGGGCAGTCAAACCGACTGTAGAATAGATTGAACTCATTCGATCTCCCCACATGGTGCTCTGCTTTACAGCTGTTCCTTTTTTTATACAACTATGTGGTAAAAAAAATAAGCAGCAGACAGAAAAAGGTTTGGGGATGGCCACCTTGTATACTGAAAAATCAGCAAAATAAAAGAAACACCTCTTTACAGAAGCAGAATTCACAACTGAACTGACTAACAGGTTGGTGATGGATTCTGGGTATTGGAAATGACGCCATCAGGGGTTGCCGGAAGTGAAATCAACAATGGGTGGACCGGTGGTGATGTCATTGGGAGGCAGGGTCTTCGGCTGAACTGCAGAGGAATAAGAGGAGAGAGGACCAGGTGAAAGCGCCAACTCCTGGTCTGGCTGATGAATAACACCTGCACACCAGGGCTATTCAATTACAAATTCAGTTGGGCCAGATTTTCAAACCAAGAAATTTAGCTGGGCCAAACATTTTCAGTGGCCAATAAGCAGCAGGTAATGACAAATTTTAAATCAGCACAAATGAATGTATTTAAAAACAAGTAATGTTTATTCATTGTTTCCCTTTTAAATTTGGTCACATCTGCACCGGCAATTGTAAACGCCAGAAATGACTCTAATCCGTTGGGCCCTTGAGCAAGGCCCTTAACCTGCAATTGCTTTGTCCTGGGTATGACATTAATCTGCATAGAGTCCAGTGTAGTATGATTGAAATCGCCAGAGATTGTAATGAAAGAATCTGGGTGTTGCATCTGAAGTCTTGCAATGGTAGCGACAATGACGTCATACTCCTTCCCTGTGTTCATCCATGAAGAAACATAAACAACAACAACAATGGAGCGAGAAAGCTGTCTGGGCAAGTAGTATGAACGTACACCCACCGCTAATAGCTCAATGTCCCAACTGCACATTGTTTCGTTAGCAGTTACACCATCTGATGTTAATAAACAGTGTGAGTCTCCCATCTTTGATTCTGCCACAACATTTAGCATCCCTTTCATCTCTTTTATATGTGAACCACCTAGAATATCTGGAATTCTGTTGGTTAGCTATGTCCATCAGACACAATAAACTCCACTCCTGATAGACCTAATGGTTTTTAATTATTGCTGCTTGCTTATCCGTCTTGTTGACCAATGAGTCTACATTCCCCATTACCACAAATGGAATAGATTATTTATACTGTATTTCCTGTGTTTGTTTGCAAGCTTTGCCTTTACCTTAGCACCGGCCCTATATCCCTAATACTCAAGCCTCAGTATTTCCAGAATGATCTGTACTCCGTGTGGACGAAAAAGGCACACTGGAAAGCAGACAGATAATATTTTCTCAATTCACTTTATTTATTCATTCGGAGTCGCAGTAAGTAGAGATTCAAAAGAGTATAACTTATTGCCGCAAAGCTCAATTGAACCCCGATCAAAAGCCAGGAGGGGTTTTTTGTACTTCAGCATCTCATGATTAATAAGACAGAAAGAACATCCTTATCAAAACAGTAAAGTTAAACAATATGTCTGTTGAGCTAAGCATTATCTGTGTTTTGGAAGCTAAGCACAGGAGAGACGCCTTTGCATAAATTTCATGTACTTTCTGCAGCCTTGTGACCTTGTCCCTGAAACATTCACTCTGAGAAAGGGAAAACAAGAAACAGCTTACATTTTATTCATGTGGACACTGTTTCTCCTGAACCCTGGAATAACATATTTTTGTTAGTTCATAAGCCAAAGCGTCTCTCATTAGCAAGTTACAAAATAGTTATTATAAAGATTCTAATTTACTAAACACACAAAATACATGGTGCTGAGGAGAACATTCTTCTTCTACATTCCCCCCTTTTTGAACCAACAAAAATATGGGTGACATAGGAGTAACAAGGGAGAGAGTAGGAGAAGGGGAAGGAGTGGAAGGAAAGGAGGAAGAAATGGGAAGCATGCATTCTTCGTGTAACATATAAGCCTTGGCCACGGAGGCAGTGAAATACTGGGACACAAGATATCTAATTAGGGGGACTATACAGCAGGCCACAAGCAACAGAATGATAAAAGCAACGGCCAGTGAAATAAAAACTGACCTGAGCCATCAGCCCCAGGGGCTAGAAATGCCAGAAGTGGTAGCTAATTCATTTGAAAGGGCAGTTAAACCTGGCAAAGCACGGTGATTGATCCATCGGGAGCCGTATTATTAGGGATGCAAGTGCAGCACACATCACCAAACATAGTACATACACCCCCCTTTTCAGCAAGGAGCATATCTAATGCTAATCGATTTTGCCAAGTCATAAGGGATGTTCTATCAAGCTGTTCATGTATCCCTTCAACAGCCTCTTTAGTAAAATTCAGGAAACGCTGTTGGTTGTAATATAAGTAATTAATCCAATCTACATTTTTATTTATTGTAACTTGGGGGAAAATAGACTCAAATCCGGCAGCAACTTGATCTCGCGCTTGAAATTTATCAGGGACTCCGCGAGGGACACCAATGGAATCAAAGTAAACGCCAGGGCCGTGAAGAGAGAATGTGGAGGGGTCAGCAGAGTGAGGTCGACGACGTCGGCCAGAGCTGGACGTCACGCGAGGAGAATTCAAAGGGAGGAGGCGGAAAGGCATATCAAGTTGGGTTAATGCGCATGTGCCAGTCCAAACAGGGGGAAGAATATCAAGTAATTTTAATGTACTGCACATCCACCAAATATCAGCACGCGGAGTGGACTGTGTCAACAGGAAAAGTGATAATGTAGAATTAAATGAGGTGGAGTTAACCTGGAAAATCTGGGAACAGAAGGAAGAAGGGATATGACCAACATTAGTACCTCGGAAGGGGGAACTATAATTACTAGAGAAGCAGGTATAATTGCCTTCATGAGACTGGAACATCGGGAGAGTCATATGAGGAGTGGGGGGGAAAGAGGAGAGAAAGTGTAATGCAGTTAGAGTCTTTTGGTGTGGACGGAGAGGTAAAAAGGGCAAGGAGACAAGGAAGACCAACAGGGTAAATATTAGAAAGAGGGAAAGGGACGGTAGCCAAATGTGGCCTGGCCGTAGCACAGGCGTAGCAATCAGATTGATTTACTTGCTTAGCCGAATATAATACCCACTGTAACCAACGGTTCTGATCGCCATAGCCAGTTTCAATTGAAAAAGTGGATGAGAGGGTGGAAATATTCATAATCTTAACAGAAGAAAAGTCTGAACCAGAAGTTGGGGAGACAGGTGTGTGTGCAGGAGAATGAGAGGTGTTAGTAACAGGGTTGTCAATCTTAATTAGAAATCTCCCTAAAGGGTCTGTTCCAGATACGTATGCCCTAATATATAGGTTCCTGAGTCATGTAAAGAGGAGTTCTTCAAAATGATGATCAAGGGGTTACAATGGTTGTCAACACATTTATGAGAAGCATGTCCTTTTATGATAGAAAATCGATTTTTTCAAACCGTATTTTTGGGCCTCAAAAGGTTGAGAACCCCAGTCCTCAGTTCCAGTGTTAGCAAAAACCCATTGCCAGGTGTCACAGTTACTTCCCCAATAATACTTCGTAACAGTCATACACACGTATTTGTCAGACCAGGTCCACTGGGCTTGTCGACCAGTCCCGCAGTTGATAATAGAGCAGAAATCAACCTACACTGATGTGGTGATTCCTAACAGGAAAGTCAAGGTGACCAGGGCAGTGGACAAGGGAAAAGAAAGCATAGTAGCACAGCAATCAAGGGTGCCATCTCTTGCAATGTGAGGCGTGAATCCAGGCGGGCAATCCTTCCATTTTCATTGCATGTGGTGTGGATAGAAGAACTTGGAATGGTCCTCTCCACCTCGGCTGATGCCAATGTTTCCTCCGAGTGTCATGGACGAGGATCCAAGTGCCTAAGGGAATCGGCGTGTCTTTAGATGGAAGATTAGTCCTCCAGGTCTGGTTAACCTGCTCGTGGACTTCTTTCAGAGTATCTCGGAGACCTGTAAGACAAGAGAGAAGATCATTGTCCACAGTATGCAGGTTAACATTTCGCATAACCATGCCCACAGGCATAGGTCGTCCGGTCAGAATTTCAAACGGCGACAGTCCTAATAGCCGGTGTGTTCTACCCCTCAATCTCATTAAGGCCAGAGGCAAAGTGTCTGGCCAGGATAAATTTGTCTGCTCACAGATTTTTGCTAATTTAGATTTTAGGGTGCCATTATCAATTTGCAATTTCTGTGGTATGCCCCACCTAGGAATAATTTCTTTGATTAAAGCTTTGGCTACAGTTTTAGCATCAGCGTGTTTAGCAGGAAAAAGTTCTACCCATCGGGAGAACACATCAACAATTACTAGACAATAACGATAACCTTTAGACGGAGTTAGTTCAATGAAATCCATTTGGAGGTGTTCAAACGGACCCATTGGATTAGGTGTAACGGCGGGACTTACCTGGACTTACCTGGGTGCCCTTTCCTACATTAGACTTTTGACATAATGCACAGCATCTGCAGAACTGCTCTGCATATGTAGAAAAGCCTGCAGCTTCCCAGTGTTTTTCAACATCCTGAATCATGGCGTCCCTTCCAGCATGGTCTAGACCATGAGCGATTTTTGCCATACCTGGGAAAGAAGCCTTTGGGAGGAAAGGTTTGTTAGTTTGCCTATGGGTCCAGACTCCATCAGAGAGGGACCATTCTTTGGACTATTTTCTTTTTTCTCTGTCCGTGGCTGCACTCTGTAAAGAAACAAGTTGATTATCAAGGTCCTGGTTATTTCTCTGTTGGAATAAAGAGATTGGTGTGTTATTTTATGCAGCCTGTTTAGCAAAGTGATCAGCTAATTCGTTTCCTTTGCTGACAGGATCTTGTTTTCCTATGTGAGCTTGACATTTAACGATCGCTAACTTTGATGGTTTAGTTATAGCTTCTAAGAGGGATTCAATCAGTTTTTGATGTTGGATCGGTTTGCCAGCGCTGGTCTTAAATCCTCTTAATTTCCATAAGGCTCCATGATCATGGCAGACTCCAAAAGCATATCTGGAATCCGTATAGATTGTTATAATTTTCCCTTTGGACAACTGACATGCTCGGGTGATAGCTATCAATTCAGCTGCCTGCGCGCTTAAATTTGATGAAATTCGGTTTGCTTCCAGCAGGTGGCCACCTTTCACTACTGCATAGCTGGTCGAGGGTGTTCCATTTTCCAATCGCAAAGAACATCCGTCCACAAAAATTAATTCTCCAATATCTAACGGTGTTTCATGTAGGTCTGGTCTAGGCTTTACAACTTTAGCTATTTCATCATGACAGTCATGTGGCTCTCCGTCTTCTTCAGTTGGAAGAAGAGTGGCTGGATTTAAGGTAGAGCATCTTTCAACAGTGACATTGGACAAAGTATAGAGTACATTTTGATAGTGTATTGCTCTTGCAGTTGTGAGATGTGAGGTTTTAGCCTGTACTAAAATAAAATGAACGGCGTGAGGTACCTTTACTGTTAGGGGGCTCATGAGCACTTTGTTTGTCTGTATGTGGTTGCGTTAAAACTGCATTCATTAATCCCCCCTTTTTCGTCCATGAACACAGTGAATGGACGAGAATATGGTCAGTGAGAGTAATGCATTTTTTTTTTTTTTTTTTTTTTTTAAATCACATAGAGCCTTGTCAGCCTGCTATATCACTGCATGCAGCCAGATCGCAGTGTTAGCTAGATTTTGTAAAGGCTGTGCTCCTCCTGAAAAACTTACAAGCAAACAACTTCTCAGGCCGCAAGCTGGTACTACTTTTAAATAAGGAATTCATCTCACCGTGGTGCCATACATGCTAGCCTCCAGATCATGGAAAAGTCTGAGGCGGAACCGGGTCAGCGACAACAAGGAAACACTAATTTCCGTGGCGACCCAAGTGCCAACTGTAAACAAAAATAATCCATCTCGGGAAACACACAGCACAACTCCACAACAAGAAAACATTCCCACCAAAAGCTATGCAGCCACAGAGAAATATGCTGACTTAACCTGTTGTTTTGTGACCGGTCTTGGAAGGTTTTGAATGATGGTTAAACGGCCGCTAGAGAGAGCTCTTGTATCGCAAGAAATGTCATGACCTAAATATTTAACGATAGCTTGAAGTAACTGCAGTTTTTTTTTTTTTTTTTCTTTCTTCGACACTTTTTTATGGCCATTTTCACCTAAAAAGAATAGCAATTTTTCTGAGTGTCATGTGCGCTTGTTGTTTATTTATGTTTCTTTTCTTTTTTCTTATCTATATACTGTATCAATTTATTATCTTTTTCTGGCCAAAACCATAAACACAAGGGGCTTCAGTATATCCCTGAGGCATGACGGTCCAGGTCCATTGGCGGTTTTGAAAGGTAAAAGCAAACCAGGATTGAGAATCAGGGTGCACGGGAAATGGAAAAGAAAGCGTTAGCAAGGTCAATAACAGGGCAGTACCGGGCGGACGGGAGCATCGTGGAAAGAATAGTGGATGGATTAGGAACAATAGGTGTTCTAGGAAAAAACCCGCAGAGTTAACTTGTCATAGGTCTGGAACAAAACGGCAGGACCCGTCAGCCTTTTTTACAGGAAAAAATGGGGGAGTTGACTGGAAAGTATGTAATTGGAATAATCGCTCCTCGCCTCACGAGATCAGAATGTACGGCGGCGATGCCAGCCTCTGCCTCTGGAGACAGAGGATCCTGGACACGGTACGGGCGGAAGGAAGATTTTGAGAAAATCACCAGTGGCTCAGTGTGCTATCCTTCCATAATCAATTTTTCCCTTGGGACCACAGTGCTAAGGAAACATGGGGAACCGAATCTCCTAAACAGAAAACGCTTTGTGAATATGTGAGGTGCACTGAAGCAACTGCTTTAGTAGACAACAAAAATACATGGAATGTGCAAAGTTTCAGGGCATGTGCTGGAGGAAAGAAAAAATTCTAACTAAGGTGTGTCCACTTCAGTAGGGAAATACTGGGCAGTATAAGGCAGGGTGTCCGGGACTTGTAAGTGAGGAGAATAGGCATGAGGGGAAAGAATGAAGGGCTTTCAAGAGGAAGGTGTGCGGGGAGATGTTCAGGGTCCAGGCTGTAAAAGAGGGCTTGGGGTGTGAAGTGTGGCAAAGGAGCTTAGGAATGGAGCAGCAAAAATCCTTTGTCAGTTAAAGAAAATTGAGACTGACAATTTAAGTCATAAGATCCCATCCCAGCAGTTTCACAGGGCACAAATGATTTAACAGAAAGCAACGAGTCAATAATGAAACTGTTAATGCTGAGCTGTAATTGCACAGGAACCTCCTTCAGCGCATGGCTCCTGTGTCCATTTCAAAGGCAGTTTCTTTGCCATTAAAGTCAATAAAAGATCAGTTTCAGCATGACGAGTAAGCAAAGGAAACTGGAAAAAGTGGCTTGGGTCCCTAATATTTCTTAGGACCAAGGAATGTCATTAGGCTCAGGGAGAGGGGGTGATGGAGGCGCTTGTGTGGGCAGTTGCGTCTGAAATGTCCAAGTTCACCGCAGCAGCGGCAGGCATATGACGCTGGCGTCTGCTCTGAAGGGTTAGGCATCTGAGCAAAAGGATTTTTAGGGTTTGATAAATGGAACCCGCGTCCTCTTCCGTGCCCTCGCCCTCGACCTCCAAAGAATTTTCCACGTCCTCTCCCCCTAGCCAGGTCAGTTCTTCCAGTATAGTAATTTATTTGTGCAGCCAAAAGTTTGGTCTGTGTCTCTGACTCTTTTAATTTAGTCTGACTGTCAGCATGCTCTGCATGACGCTTGTCTTCCTCGAACGTTGCGGTCTTCCAGCCTTTTTGCAGGACGTGCAGGCTTTGCTTTGAATGGCACTTCTCAGTCTCGAGATGAAAGGAGGCACTGCAGCATGAGTTCTATCGTTTGTATTGTCTAGCCCAGAGTGATTAGCCATCAGATTTTGCATTCGGTGAGCCAGCTGAAATTAGTGACCAGTTTGTGCCCTTTTTATATTTTTCTGCCAGGGCTCCTTTCAAAGGCTCTCACTGGGCGAGGAAAGGACCTTCATTCCAACACCAAGGGACACCGTTATGATCACCGTGATTTACAGTTGCCCATGCGGTGCTCAGCTGTCGACGGAGCACCTGTGTCCACTGTGCAGCATTTGTTTTATACATGTTATCCAGCTGCTGTAACAGCTCCACAAATTGCAGTCCACGGACTGCTCGTGCGCTGGGAGACAGATGACTCTTTTAATTTCTGCCATTACAATCCAGTAGCACCTTGTGAATGATCTGAATTATCTTCCTCAGGGTCAATATGTGAGGACGGGTCATAATGATATTGTTCATCGTAAAAACCTGCTCCAGACGGTTCGTCTGTTAACAGGGGTGTTGTTGGAGAAGAGGGTGCAGGAGGTGGAAGCGGGGGAGTTTTGGTAAGGAGGGGGTGGACAGATTACGGGGTATAGGGGGTCTTTCTTTTCGGTCTGCTTTCTTTTACTTTCAGGCTTGGGCGCTGTCTCTATCTTCACTTTCTGCAACGCTAGCAATAATTCTTCCTTGTCTTTTTTGTGTTTTGACTTCAGCAGCCAGCAGGTTGTTACGCCTCTGCTTATTCCACTTCTTACATGCCTTTTAAAATCCAACCCAGTCTGCTTCTCTATTAACTGTTTAGGGGACCCACCTTTCAATCCCGACGGTGTACTAGGAGCCTGGTGATTCTCTGAAAATAATCCTTCTAACATTAAGTTTTGAGGACCCTGGGGGACCTGTTTGACTGGCGTGCCATTATAATTTCCCATAGTAAGCGGCAGGCCTTCAACAGAGAGCAACTCAATCCCCGATTATTTCTCGTCCCACTTGTCGTCCCCGGAATCAACCAGTTGACAAGTGGAAATCAACCTCCCCTCTTCCAAATTTCACACGTACTCTAACTGCCCCTTTCACCCCTATTCCTCTTAATATAGGAACGTGCCACTCGGTCCTTTCTACTCGAATTCTTAAGGGATGACTTACTAGCATTCACACTGTGCCGTCACTCTCTATGAATCCCTAAAACCCTTCTAGGTCGATACGGTATGATTCTCTATTCTTTCAGCATGCTTTTATTTTTTATTCTCTTTTATTATTATTTTCTTTTTTCTTTTCCCCGTATACTTCTATTTCTTCCAGCACACCAGTCAAACCAACGGGAATCCCCCGAATCTACTCACCGCGACTCCTTCTGCCTGCCTGGAAAAATCCCATCCAGTTGCTTTTCGTTTCGGTCAGGAGGAGGTCAGCGACTCCCCATGCAGGAAAACGCCCGAGGTTGGCCAGTCCTAACTTTTACCGGAGCTGGTCCTCGATCCGCGGAAATCGGTCCACTTGGACGAACCCGCCCAGGGAGTCGTCTGCCCGTCTCCTGCCCCACGTTCGGGCGCCAAAAACTGTGGACGAAAAAGGCACACTGGAAAGCAGACAGATAATATTTTCTCAATTCACTTTATTTATTCATTCGGAGTCGCAGTAAGTAGAGATTCAAAAGAGTATAACTTATTGCCGCAAAGCTCAATTGAACCCCGATCAAAAGCCAGGAGGGGTTTTTTATACTTCAGCATCTCATGATTAATAAGACAGAAAGAACATAAAAACAGTAAAGTTAAACAATATGTCTGTTGAGCTAAGCATTATCTGTGTTTTGGAAGCTAAGCACAGGAGAGACGCCTTTGCATAAACTTCATGTACTTTCTGCAGCCTTGTGACCTTGTCCCTGAAACATTCACTCTGAGAAAGGGAAAACAAGAAACAGCTTACATTTTATTCATGTGGACACTGTTTCTCCTGAACCCTGGAATAACATATTTTTGTTAGTTCATAAGCCAAAGCGTCTCTCATTAGCAAGTTACAAAATAGTTATTATAAAGATTCTAATTTACTAAACACACAAAATACATGGTGCTGAGGAGAACATTCTTCTTCTACATCCGCCAGGACATTTTTTTGTTTGGAGTATGACTAGCTCTTCCTTTGTGTAAACAATTTTCTGCTGCTCACTTGTGTTGGAAAAAGATCCATATTCAAAAGTATACTTAAACAAAAGTACTACATGCATAGTAGACAGACAGTCGAGAAGGAGGTATACACTATAAGCAAAGAAAAAAAAACTAACGCAAATGGAAATACTGGCTAGTCTGCCACTCATACAATACAATACAATACAGTTTATTTTTGTATAGCCCAAAATCACACAGGAAGTGCCACAATGGGCTTTAACAGGCCCTGCCTCTTGACAGCCCCCCAACCTTGACTCTCTAAGAAGACAAGGAAAAACTCCCAAAAAAACTTGTAGGGAAAAATGGAAGAAACCTTGGGAAAGGCAGTTCAAGAGAGAGACCCCTTTCCAGGTAGATTGGGTGTGCAGTGGGTGTCAAAAGAAGGGGGTCAATACAATACAATACACAGAACAGAACAATCACATAATAAGATTTGGATATTTTTAGAGTCCTATAGATCTCATCCATCAAGCTGCCTCCCCCATTTGGCCATTCCACGGCTGAAACAGTGCTGGGTCAGCCAATCCAATGAAAGGACCCCTCTTTCCCATGATTCCTGCGATCCTCCATCAGGGATGACTTTACCTTAGGCAGGCAAAACAACTTGGCAGGTGGGCCATGGCACCAAGTGCCAAATTTGAGTACCGAGAAGAGAAACAGAATAGGTGAGGGTTAGTATCCAATTATAACTATCATGTTACTTATGTTTTAGTGCTAATGACTAACAACAGAGATGCAGTATGTACAGTTAATCAGCAGCTCTAGTCAGGATATGCTAAACTGAAGTAGTGAGTCTTCAGCCGGGATTTAAAAGTTGAGACCGAAGGGGCATCCCTTATAGTAGCAGGCAGACCATTCCACAGTTTAGGGGCCCTGTAACTAAAAGCTCAACCTCCCACTGTTATTTTATTAATCCTTGGAACCATAAGCAGACCAGCATCTTGAGATCTTAATGTGCACTCTGGTTTGTAAGTCATGATAAATTCAGACAAGTAAGCCGGACCTTGGCCATTTAATGCTTTATATGTTAAAAGGAGGATTTTGAAATCTGCCCTAAACTTAACCGGGAGCCAGTGTAAGGATTTAAGAACTGGAGTTATGTGATCGTATTTTCTTCTTCTTGTAATAATTCTTGCAGCCGCATTTTGGATTAACTGGAGGCTGTATAGAGAACAGTTTGAACATCCAGTGAAAACCGCATTACAGTAGTCAGTCCTACTAGAGATAAATGCATGAATTAATTTGACAAGGTGTTTCAGCCATGACAGCTCAACAATGTCCAGAGCTTCCAGCATTACCAGGCAAATCACATCTACCCCAGGGGCCTTGCCACTGCAGAGTTGCTTAAATACCTCATTGACCAACCTCAGCAAATTGGTCTTTGATCCCCCATCATCTTCTGGTGCTGCATCATCCATCCGAGCATGTCTCCATCGGCATCAGGATCTCCTTAAAGTGTTCTTTCCCATGTTAGACTACAAACTTAGTTTGGGTCAGCATTTCTCCACATTAGCTGAGAACAACCTGGTTGAAGCCATGACCTACTCCTTCTGAGTCGCCTGATAGTATACCAGAGCCTCTTGGAATCCAGTTGATAGTCACTTTTAATGGTCTCTCTGAACTCCTCCCAAACTAGCTTCCCTGACTGCTAAGGCCCCTGCATTTTTTGCCTGTCAGTATCCCTCTGCCGCTTTGGGAGTCTCTCATGCTAACCATACATAGAAGTATGTCATTCTTATGCCTTTTTTGAGGCAGGCTTAAGAAAATAAAACTATGCCCCAAAAATTAGCCAATCCCTAACACATCCGGTAAGTGTGCTAATAAAGCATAGGATATTTTGGCTAGAGCTCAATATGCCTTCTGCCGTCCTTTGATCATGGACACACTCTTTGTTTATTGTATGAAATAGGTTTCTTCAAATTCAATGCAATTCATTCGTATACTTATATTTTAAAGAGGCATCCCTGCATCTGAGTAAGCGTTGTTTTGCTAAAATTACTAAAAAGGAGAAGAAATAAAAAATCAAACTTCCTACTGTATTCTGTCTCCACAACAACAGCAACATTTGTAATATGGAGTGTCATCCTAGACTAGATGCCAGTCCAACAAAAGGACACTATCAAACACATACTTGAACACATGCACATCAGGATATTTCTAGAGTCACCTGAAAGTAAAAAGATTTTTGCTTTTGTATTATGGGAAAAACCAGAGTCCTAGTATTGAGGGAAAAAAACTGGAATTACTGAACAGAAATACAAAAATCAGTACTCTTTCAAAAACATTTGTCTTAGTTGTACAACATTACTTGTCTTTTCTCATTGGGCATACCTAAAAACTACTTTTATGTGTAACTGAGTATGCTCCACAGTGCTTCAATACACAAGTGACATTGCTCTTTGACGTTAACTATGAAGGCTTGATCTTTGGAATCCCATATAGGAAGCACAGAAGACTACGAACTAACATTGCTGATTTTTGCATTTTCATATGGAGGGGGTAAACATTCTTAGTTCATATTTTTGCACCTGTAAGCTATGCAATAATTTAAATAAAAAAAGGAAATAGTAAAAATATTATGACAGTAAAGTTTAAATACTGCGGTGGTTTGGCGCCCTGCCCGAGATTGGTTCCCTGCCTTGAGCCCTGTGTTGGCTGGGATTGGCTCCAGCAGACCCCCATGACCCTGTGTTCAGATTCAGTAGGTTGGAAAATGGATGGATGGATGAAGTTTAAATAACAGACTTTCACTTGTAGCGCTCTATAATTTAACTGCTATTATACTTTAATGAAAATAAAAACACATATCACCTACCTTATGTCCCTGTCAAGCCGTGTTGCTGCTGTTATTTAATCAATAGTTGAATAGTTAATTTCTGGTGTCTAATAAAGAACTTCATGCTTGTCGATGTTTTTTCTGTGATTCCACACACCTATAATGTTGTGTCCTGAGGCTGTGCAGACTGTCCTGCAATTTCCATTTTAAAACATTGTTACACTCTGGACACTTCACAAAGCCTTTTAAAATCTTTTCCAGAGTAGTTCCACACCTCACTAGTGTTTTACTCTCATTTCTTAGAAATGACAGACCAAGATGTTTCACATTTACCCTCTACAGGGCACAAGAATTTTCCATTTTTCAATATAAAGCAGTGCTAAGCCGGAGTCATGCCAGTTTGAAAATAACACCCCTCACAGTCTTGCAATTTAATTGTATGCATTTTAAATGGGCGAGATAACTTTTGTGCTATGAAGCATGCATAATGCACAAAGATTACAGTTTTCACCTCTATGGTTTGTTACATTCTCCAGTTTTACTACCTGAGGTGTCAGGCAATTTTATTACCTACACCTGAGGAACACCTGCACTATATTTTCCCAAACCAGTCTTGAACACAGGTGAAAGGTTGAAAGCGCATTCACACCCTTGCAAATCTCTGTTTCATGTTCTCCTGAAAGACTAAAGTGTCCTCTACCATATTGCTTGCATATATATCCACCACAAAAGACTGCTTAGGGCATAGATAGGCATCATATAGACTATAGCTGTTCAAAAGGCATACTGTCCTCTATTCATAATGGTTGGCTTTGCTCGTGTGATGATGAAAACATCTGTTAAGGTAGAATAAACGTCTCAAAGTATGAAATCTACCTCAGAAAATCACCTTTGTGAGTGAGGTTCTTGGGATGTGGTCAATCTGGCACTGCAGCCAATTTAATATGATCCTAGATGAACCATGTGTCCTATAAATATCACTGCCCTAGGGTGCTGCCTAGCTGACTACTTTGATCTTCAGGCCTGTCATGTCATAAGCTCCAGCATACTACAGACATTTCAGGAAGACGATATTCAAAGTGCCATAGATCTTTTTCCATTGACAACAGTTTGGATTTTAGACACTTTGTATATCATGTTTAACCAGGCACTGCAGAGGTCACATAAAATAAAGCAACTCTGAGACACAATCAGTTGTATCATTAATCCTAAGAAGGACATACAAATCCATTTAAGTCGTGCTGCTCAGTTCCATAGACTCCACTGAGAACCAGGAACCATCATTTTATCCTATAAAGAATGGCTGGAGTTAACCAAGAGTTGCTAGATAGATAGATAGATAGATAGATAGATAGATAGATAGATAGATAGATAGATAGATAGATAGATAGATAGATAGATAGATAGATAGATAGATAGATAGATAGATAGATAGATAGATAGATAGATACTATATTAATCCCAATGGGAAATTCACAATTCAGTGAAATTCAGATGACTCAGTAGTACTTGTGTTCGCCATTGCTTTTACCAGACCACTATAGCTTGCATTATCCCTGTCATCCATCGATAAGTAATGTGATGTGTAAGGTATCCTAGTTGTCTACTATGTACCTGATTTGTATGAATTCTTCAAAATCATTTACAGCAAGCTGTTGTTCAAACTCCACTAGCAATTTTTCACCACCAGGTATTAACAATATCTATTATTATTGTTAATTAACAATCTAACAACCAGAAATGACAGGTTATCATACTGACAACACAATGGCAAGAATAGGATTAACACATTGTGGTTTACACAGTTGACTTGCATGTCCTTAATTCAACAGATGTTTTCTGTCTAAATAGGTTTGGCTGCTCTCTTTTTCCCAGCTTTTTTTTTTTTTGTTAACTTGTTAAACACACCTTTGGTAAGTGCTAGTTTTCCTACTAACATACCTTGTCTTTGGCTTGGTTGAGCAGAATGGTGGTAAACTGGAAAATGTTCTACAGTATGGCATTTATACCAGTAGCACTGGCCAGGAAAGACAACCAAACATGTGGAAGACACCACATATATACTCTCCTCACTTGCACAAGTTAGCATAGACAACTGGTAAACATCCCACAATGTGCTTCTTTTTGTTAAGGGGGATTTCAAAGACAACCTATGCTTGTCCTGGCAAAGGTAAATTTGTCTTGACCCCCATTCCCCATCCCCCCCAAGGGACAAAGAACATTTACCTGTAGAACCCAGATTTACCGTTGCCATATTGTAGCATCTTAACACATTTAATGGCTTTTTTAATGATGTTGTTGAACATAAAAAGCTCTTTTGTGAACCAGGGAGAATCTTTTAAGGCTATGTTCACACTGCAGCTAAAAGAGACTCTCTTCTGTTTTTTGCCTTGTAGCTGTTGTTTTGAACAGTTATCACCACCATATTGGTATGTAGAAACTTGTAGACCTGAGATGAGGCAGGAGTGGTAATAACGACATGTGTAGCGTTTGGATGCAAAACAGTAGTTACAAAAGTTGTGTAAATACTTTTTGAAAAATTCTGATTCCATACTGTTTTGTTTTTTTTTTTTTTGCTAATCACGCTTTTCAAAAATATCAGACCCATGAAAAAATGGGAGTTGAGCTGTAGTGTTAGCATAGTCTTATTTTGGTTTCAAAACACAAGTGCAAGGTTGTATGTGCCATACTGGAACTGGTGATCAAACTGTCATGGTTTAACAACAACAAAGCAACAGTTATGAAAAGGAATAATAATCTGAGAGAACTAAAGGGCCAATGATAATTCCACAAATAAAATAGAAGAAATCAGCAAATGTTAAGACTTAATTAATAACTCAATAACTCGAAAAAAACGATAACTAGCAAATATATTCATAATGGCAGTGAAACTATAAAAAAAAATTAAACACAGCAAACTCAGACCTGTACTATCGTTGGTTCTACTCTGTTTCAAACACTCCTTCCTCTCCGGGAAGGTCAGAAACTATTCAAATATACATTTTTTTACAGACGAAATTAAATTAAACCTACGCCGTTTGCAATTCTAGGGTAACCTATTGTTGCACTCACATAATAATAACAAAACATCTTGACATTCCAGTGTTCTTACTTACCACTTTTTGTTAAAAACTGCATACTGTTATTTCTACATGGGTCTGGAGCTGGCAGATCGTACTGGACATCTTAATTAATAAGCACATGGTCATCTACAATGGAAAGAGATGGGCAGGTAGAACAAAGAGAAGAAGCCTCTTCTGAGTTTGCCATGATGAAAAATATGCCTGATGCAATCTGCTACATTAATGACACTGGTAGCATTTTGGCAGCTCAATCATCTACTGATTAATTCAACATAAATGTTGTCTTTAGTAGTTTGTCAAAGGCTGGTTGAGCCAATTTGCCTTCTAGTGTATTTTTGCTTTTCTTTTTCTTATTATGATGGAACGGTTTATTGCATGTAATGCACCACTTTGTCACAGTTTTGTTTAGCTTCAAAACTATACAAAATATTTATTTCTATATTCAAAAATTAAATATGTATATGATTTGGTGGCTGCCTTTGTGGAGATCTGATAAAAGGGTCCTTTGGGTAATTAAGTGGTAACTGATGATATTTTATACACTGAAAAAAGCATTTAAAGAAGGTACTGTAGGCAGGTGTTAGTAGATTATTAAGGAGAAGAACTGTCACAAAACAATTATGGGTGTATCAGCAAAAGCAACTCAGCAAAAGTTTTCATACCTTACAGTGTTATGAACATATTGACAATTGGCTACCACCCAAAAAAGAACCAGCCTACGGTAGTTCTGCATTTGAAAATAGACCATTAAAAAAAGTATTAATGAAAATTGTGCAGAACAGGAGAGATGCCACGGTCAGTCAGTGATAAGCAGTATACAACATTGGTGCTGCAAAAGAATGCTCTCTTCCTTGAGTATGGCAGCTGATGACTAAGGTAAGTCTCATTGCCTGTCACTGAGCAATAAAAAGGCAAAACTTTTGGAGTACAATCACTGTACAGTAAAGAACTGGAACAATATCTCCTGCCCTGATGAATCCTGAAGATGGCCCAAATGATGTGCCCACTACTCAGTCACACCAAGTGAAGGGAATTTGGGCTGGAGGTGGCAGCAGTATAAAGGTGCTGGTTAAGTTTTCATTGAACAAACAGGGTTCCATTTGAGTGCCACCCTATTTTTTAACATTGTTGAGAACCCGTGCAGCTGGACCAGGCCAAAGGGAAACCCATGCAACATCTGGCTGCGGCAGATAGATGATCATCTCCAGAGGGTGGGACCTGACCATGTGTCTGGCTTGGGGGCTGCCAACCAGGATCCTGAGCTGTTTTACTGTGTGGTGGGTGTGGCAATGCGCTGTACCAGTGCATGCTCCCCAACCTGACCTGACCTGTTGTCAATAATGTTTTATTTATCATATATTGTCCTTGTTTATTTTCTATGTAGTTTTTGTATGTTGGATTCTTTAACATTTCAGCTTTCACTTTAAATCAACAAAGCACCTATCTATTCATAACAACACAATATCCACCTTCAACTTGCTTTTTCAGCAGATTAAATTTATATAACATTAAGGTAAAAAACTTCTGGAATTGCTCCATTTGTTTAGGAAGAGGATCAAGCTACATGGAGTAAAGGTTCACCAACAGCTGTAACACAAAGTGGAAACAGTATGGTCAAGGAATTCAGTGTAGTAATATGTTGAACAATTTGGATTCCTCTTCAGTAGTGGATGAACAGGAGGATAAATGAATAAACATGTTGTTCATTTAAATACGTAGGGCAAAATTATTCCAATATTAATGTTATGAAGGATAGGCAGTTAAACTGTAGTAATTCAAATTGAAGAGAAAATTTTCCCTGATTAAATTTAAGAAATATGGTTTAAAATATAATAAATGTCTGGCATAGGTTTAGTTTAGATTTACACAGTTACATTGACATTTACTGCATCTAGTTAATATCCCTTTTGTCATGCACAACTTCAGAATCACAAGCATTCGTTAAACTGGAGCAGGAGTGGAAAGGGGTAATATGATTATGATTTTCTCAAGGTTACACAAGTGTAGGCAATACATATTGTTTTACAGTTTATGCAAAAATGCTTTTTGTCTTTAGTAAAAAATAACTTATTCTTTCATTAATTTGAAATGTCCCATTTGATACTTTAGTGCTGTAGAACAATTCATTTTCTCAAGCATGAGCAATTTCACAGTAACTTAAAATATCAGTGATGTTTTTGGCATGAAAATTCTGGTGGGAGTACATGGACTTGGGAGGGAGACACTGTTAGAAAGAGTGAGGCAATCTTAAGAGGTTGTGAAGAAGGTGTGTGAGTGTGTGTGTATGAGTTAGTGAGTGAGAGAAACAGAGGGAGAAAAAGAAAGATGATCAAAGCACTTAAAAAGCAGAGCTTATGAGTCCTCTGCTTACATCCGTTAGCCCGGGTACATAACAGCTCATGAGTTCCTGATCCTGGCTTGGATCAGCTCATGGGGTTCTGGCAAGTGATAGCAGATGGTGTTGTTTCTTGCCACAAGAGCGGGTAATATAAATTGCAGGCAATGGATGCAGCAGAAACTAAAAAACTAAGGAACATAGAAGGCATATTGGCAGCAGCGATGTTGCAGGGAGGCCAAGAAAAGAGATGGCCTTCAATAAACCCTACTTGAGGAAGGGAGTTAGAGACACTGCATTTCCCAGTGTAATAGGCTATCAATGTATTAGACTATCAACTCTAGTAAAGATAAAATGTCAGCTAAATGATTCCATGAAAATAACAGAAAATAAAGATTTGTTAAAGATACCTCAACATCAGTATCAAATACTCAATACTGAAAGCAGAGGAATATTCATGCATTTCCTATTTTTGTTTAATGGACAAACTGCTAAATTGTACTGTAAATAAATAATCAATATGATTCATGGTAAAAATAATGGCTGCTGAAAACACACTCCCTTTATACTGCATCCCAAACAAATTAACCAATGGGTCATTTAAAAGGGTTCAAGCCTTCAAGCCCTAAGGTGGAACTGAAAAGTTCTGTCTGCATGTGCAAACACACAAGCAAAGGAATGCCATGAACATTGAAAGATCAAAACATCTGCCCAAGTATCCCAGAAAAAAGTTAGTGGTGCTAGGCTCAAAGAAAATGATACATACTCCAAAAAGAAATATTTTCCTAGATAACACCATGCATTGAGTATATCATAAAAACTCTAAAAAGCTTATTATGATTACTAAGTTTAGTTTACTACAAACATTTTAACAATAGGCTACATTTTATTACTGATGTGGGGTTACGACTTATTTAAATTTTTGCACAATAGTGCCAACTTTTGAGAAATAGGGAGTAGTACCCATTTGTCTTTAATGCTTTATAACAACATTACATTGTTATTGAATTTCTTGTAGCAGAGAAGTAATTAGCAATGAATAGTCAGAGACAATGAAAAATGTATTTACAGCCAATGTCGTTGATGAAAGCACTACTACTCATTCAGCTCCACATACTGCAGGTTCTGAGAAAACCCCATCGATTTGGTAATAATGATAAGGTTACTGAAGAAGTGAAGTGCCCGTGAGCACAGAATTTAGAATGGTGTAAGATAGAGATATATGTTCTTGTTTCACTGGTTCAAGTTTGTTGAAGCTGACGTAGAAAATGAAGAGTATAGAAAATATGTCTACTTTTCCCATAAGAATATAAAAACAATTCTATAATAAATTAGTAACAATACAAATTGTGTTGAAAAACTTGCTGGGCATTCTTCTTACATGACAACAAAAATGTTCAGGAAAGTTTCTCTTTGCTTCAGTTTCTTTGCTACTAAAGTCTGGTTGATCCATGACCAGCAATGTAAAACTACAGTAACTAGCCAAAAACTATTGTAAGAGAAGATCAATTCAGAATAAAAGAACAGAACCACTTCTTCAAAATACGTACCCATCTCTTCAGAATTCACTTTTAAATCATTATTATCAGTGTGTAAATTCACTTATGTGTCACTTCATAATGACCGTGAGTTATATGTCACCAAAATAAGGACCAATATGAACCGAGTTCATGATTAAGTATTTAGATTTTTGTCATTATTTAAATTGATATTGTACTAAAATAAACCATCTAATCACACATTTTTTGTTTCCATCCATTTATTCCCCCATTATCTAGCCTGTCTAGATCCAGTCCAGGGTTACGAGGTCTGGATCCCATCCCAGCATAACTAGGTTCAGAGTGGGGACCATCCATTTACAGGGTACCATTTCCTCAAAGAGAAATGGATATGTATGTAAGTAAACATTTTTTCAAAATTAAAAATTGTTACATCTCTTTTAAATAAAAAGTGTGTCATTTGAATTGTCTGTAATTTGTGATCAGTTCTGCTCAACCTGTTACCACCATGCTTTTCAAGTGCACAGAAAATGAAATGAGAAATGAGACCTGTAATAATGAGCATCATTACAATATATCTGTACTTAGGAAAAAAATGGAAAATAAAAAGTAATGAATTGTTTTATATTTAAAACAGCAGAGGCTACAGAAACAGTAATAATACAAAATGATAATCATCCATGTTCAATAAGACTAAATGTTACCATCCATCCATCCATCATCCAACCCACTATATCCTAACTACAGGGTCATGGGGGTCTGCTGGATCCAATCCCAGCCAACACAGGGCACAAGGCAGGAAACAAACCCCGAGCAGGGTGCCAGCCCACCGCAGGGCATAAAAGTTACCATTCAGACTTTTTTTTTTAAATAAATAACTCCTGCACTTGTAATGACAATAAAACCAATGACATTGTAAAATTTTGTAAAATTACTCTGACTACTTAAACATTAAATGCACCAGTTTTACCAGGCGATGTGTATACATTGTCTGTGTAGCCCTTCTGTACTTTCTCTGATCAGTTAATATGTCACATCTTTATTGTTCAATATTCTGAGGAGCTGAAAATTGGAACTTTACTATTAGGACACCCATCTCATAAACTGAGATGAAACAGCCAGGCTTTCCATGTTATTATAAGACTGGAAATAACCACACACTCTAGTTTTCATTTCCTATATTCACCAGGTATGTGATATCTTCTAAGAATATCAACAAATTCACAGGGACTTCTACAGCAATGTTCCTAGCTTCAAATTTAATAAAGACTGAATTATTCAGGTTAATTCTTGACAGTCACATATTTCCTATTTCTGTTTATGACTTTGGCATCTAACATCCTTAACATGCTGCATGCATCTTAAAAGATTTACAAAATTATTTCAGCACTGATAAGGGTGTGATGACTTGCAGATTATTTAATACATTTATGCTGAGAGCACTTGTTTCATTTTTTTAACAGTTCCTTGTTTTGATCCATATCTTTGAGTGATTCAAGTAGCATCCCTACTGAGCTGTGCTGCTTTTCCCAGAGGCCTCATAGCAGGAATAAAGGACACACTGTTTCTACATGATTCAGTCACTTTATTTTGCCACACACAAGTGCTTTGATGTCTCAGGCAGTGGCAGCTGACATTAACAATTGTACATACACAAAAGGAGGAAAGCAGTCAGGTACTGTGACATTGATCACTTTCAGAAAAGAAATGCCTTTCAATGTGAAGTAAATGCCAACTTACGTTTTTTTGTAAGATGATGTGTTTAAATGCATGCATGGTTTAAGTTGTTTGCTTGGGTTTAATTCTTTCCTTTTATCCCTCAATTCAGAATGTTTTGTGCAAATCAGTGAATTACTGGTGCTTAATTAATCCATCACATAACCAACCAACCAACTATTCACTCACTTAAGTAGGCAACCAATTGACCTCTGAATGACTGACTCAGTGAACCATCAACAAACAATTAAAGTAGCCATACAATCCTCCTTACTCGATCTAAGACTCAAGCAATCAATTAACCATTTAGCCACTAAATGAGCCAAGTAAACAAGTGATCAGGTAATTGAAAATTTGCTAAATGTTTTAATCCAGGGGTAGGCAACGTCGGTCCTGGAGTGCCACAGTATGTGCAGGTTTTTGTTCCAACCCAGTTCCTTAACGAGAACTCAATTATTGCTGATGAAGCACATATTGCTTAAGTGACATTTTAATGCTTCATTTTAGTGGTCTCGCTTGTTAAGGTTCTCCAACCTTAATTGCTTATTTCAATCTTAAACTGCTGCATTCAGTGTTTTAATTGCTCCTTATTAGCAATAAGATGTAAAAGACAAAGCAGCCAGCAGTTCTCCAGCTAGCTTTTTTCCAATTACATCTGTGTGTGTTCATCATGCATGGTTTGATTTAATAAAACACTTAATAGAAAAATGTGACAGACTGAAAATGATCTGTTTTAGGCTTCAAATCATTTGGATGATATCCTTGCATTTGGATGATATCCTTGGAAAGGAAAAAAATCTACGATATAAAAGCCTTACATTGTACAGACTAACAAGCCATAAAATTAAATAAGGTCTGAGATTGGCAATGATTGGTTTCTAATTAAGCAATTGGGTTGAAATGAAAACCTGTAGCCACTGCGGCTCACCAGGACCGACATTGCCTACCCCTGTTTTACATCTTATTGCTAATAAGGAGCAATTAAAACACTGAATGCAGCAGTTTAAGATTGAAATAAGCAATTAAGGTTGGAGAACCTTAACAAGCGAGACCACTAAAATGAAGCATTAAAATGTCACTTAAGCAATATGTGCTTCATCAGCAATAATTGAGTTCTCGTTAAGGAACTGGGTTGGAACAAAAACCTGCACATACTGTGGCACTCCAGGACCGACGTTGCCTACCCCTGTTTTAACCAATATACATAATATGTTACCACGTTGAAAATAACTCATTTGAAAAAAAAAAGTTATTTTAAAAATTGAGTAACAAATCTAACAATTAAACAAGCAATCATCTACTCACTAATGAAAACATTTGGTCATTCAATTAGTCATTAACAGAAAACCAATCAACTCACTCATTTAATCTATTTATTAATCATCAATGGAAATCCAGCAACCAAGAAATTACTCTGTATGAGTTTTTTCTATTGCTTCATACAAATATTACAGTTTTCAAAAAATCACTTCAAAGAAAAGCTCTCATCACATTCATACCTCCATTGTCATGTGTGACCATCATCAAGAAGTGCTGTAATGTAAAATGTTTCAAAAATATTGCCACTGCTCTTGCATCATTTGCTGTTGGTGAATGGACAAAAATATTCACGTGTAGCAGTTGGAAGACATGTCATGTATACTCTGAGCTTCCTCACATTTAAGAACTTTGTGACCTGATTTAAATACAATCATTACCCTCCATTCCTCTGTGCCCTTGCCCATTAATTAACCTGCCTAATATGATACATTTTTTGAGGGTTGGAGAGAATTGATGAATGATTCGAACGCAAGAAAACAAAGAATAAAAAAAACGCACCCACAACAGAAACATAACCTAGAAGGTTTTTCATTTACACCTCCAAGTAACTTAGTTGTTTTTCTTGACATATTCATATTGTGAATACTTAACACTCCTAGTGACATGATTTTAAAGTAACCGATCTGCATTTTGTTCATCCAGTACAGTAAGTATTAAAATCTTGTTAACTACAAGATAGATAGATAGATAGATAGATAGATAGATAGATAGATAGATAGATAGATAGATAAACCCGCCCGACCACAAACAGACAAACACTGAATGTCCCAAAAATTACACACGTTTATTTTACACAGTGCCAAAACAGCCAACTCAGTCTCTTTCTTTCTCTCTCTTACTCTCTTTCTTTCTTTTCTCTGGCCACCTCCTCCTCCTAACTCAGGCTCCTATCTTCTCCTTCCCAACTCTTGCCTAGAGTGGAGTGTGGTGGCCTTCTTTATACAGAATCCGGAAGTGCTCCAGGTGCTTCTTGATTAGCATCCGGCACACCCAGAAGTGCTGCATGCGGATTCAGCTCCTCTTCTGACAGCACTTAATGTTGTGGCAGAAGTGCTGTCGACCACCGTTCTGGAACTGTCCAGCCGCACCCTGGCAGTGGCCACGTCCTCCCACAGGTTTGAGTGTCCCAGCTCCGTGGCCCCCATGCAACCCAGAAAGGCTGCCCTCTCATGTTCCGGGGAAAATACTGTCCCTCTCCCGGTCCTTCCCGTCTCCCAGCGTCCAGGTGAGGCAATGTCCCCAGACATCTGTCACAATAGATAGATAGATAGATAGATAGATAGATAGATAGATAGATAGATAGATAGATAGATAGATAGATAGATAGATAGATAGATAGATAGATAGATAGATAGATAGATAGATATTAAAGAAAATTACTGAAATGTTATGCAATATACTAAACAGCCTGTAGCTCAAAAAGTGTCTATCCTAATGCTTTTCAATACAAATCTGATGTAATACAGCTGTCATTTATTTTATACATTTTAAAATATTATTTAGGAATATGCACATAACTATCGAAAATTGTGTTGTCAGTTTTACTACTTCAAAAATCAGCTGACATTCTGTCATGGGTAATTAGGTAACATGAGTCAATTTGATTAGACATAATTTCATTATGTAGAATGTTAAAGGATACATCAATCAATATAATATTAGATCTGTCAATTAGTCAATCTATGTGTTTATTTTATCACTTTGCTAGTGATAAACTGATTATGTCTTGGAAATGAGTTTATTCATACTGAAAATGAGCAGAAAGAAGGAAATACATTATCTTGCCTGGCATATGTCAATCTGTCAAATGCTAGAATGAATTTTGAATGGTTTAACATGTGTTTCTAACTGCCAAAATTTCTCTGTTATTACTTTGCAATATTTATTTATATTTTTTTTACCAATCTTAATGTAAAATAAGGGATGAAATATGTAGCCATTCATACAGTATAAGCGTTCTGGGGTAAAATCAGGCATCCAGTGGCTGACAGTATTGAGTTTATGTACTCAGCATCTCCCATATCTCCCAGTTTTTATTTTGCTTTTACTACTACTTTCTTTTCTCATCCCAATAATATCTGCCTGGTTTTCTGACTTTTCTAAGCTGGCAGCTGGTGAAAGTGATTATGAGTTGGTGCATTTATGCACTCTGAGAGGTACTTTCACCACAACCAGGACTGGTTCATTCTTTTGTGCTTAATGCTGAATGGATAGACATTGGTCTTTCATTTTCCTGAATTGTAGGTATAAGAATGCACGTTTATTATATTACAACATAAAACTCTCAACTCTGCACATTCCAAGGAGGTGATACTTATCCTTGCAGAGCTGGGCAGGAAATAACAATCAACAGCTTGCCAGTTCATCACAGTGTCCCGCCACACACACAACCACACTCACACTCATGTAGGCCCAAAGGGAATCCCCAAATAACCTTATCTACACATCTATGAGGATATGGAAGGAAAACTGAAGTACCTGGAGGAAAACCCATACATGGGGAGAACATGGAAACTCGAGTCAGACAGCACCTCAGCATTGGATTTGAACTTAGGATTCTGGGTTCATGAGGCAGCACAATCCACTGTACCACATTGCAAAATATCATATTATTATTCCTTCGAGTACATGTGGCTTAATCCTAGAAAAAAATTTAAACCAAGCATACTATATGTTCATTTTATCAATCACTATGTATACAATATACTGATACAGTAATAACAAATAAGTATACTATAACGTTGAAATTGTAAGTGTTTTGGAGCAATGCTTTCTACAGAATATATCATATAAAATTAGATAAATATGGGTAAAGACCTCTAAATTCCACTGTAACAAGTTGGCTCACTAGTTGAATAGCTATCCTTTGCAAAGAATATCAGATTTATTATATGACACCAGCATTCAAAGTCTGTGAAAACAGAATCAGTTCTTTTAAAAAAGCACAAAGAATCAGTATGTTCACTACTTTCTACTAATATCACCCAGACTGATATTGGCGTGCAGGATAAAAACTGAAAATCCATGAAACGCCCCTTAATATTAACCTTAACCTGCCTTTTTCTAATTAAGCACAAGCTGTACTTTGAAAGAGCCAAGTGCTTTATTAGATGGGATGTTAGTAAAAAAATAACAGCTGGTATTATCTGAAACCTGGCAATCACATAAGCAGTCTATTTGCTCCTGCACATGTGTGAATGTGGACACCAGTAGGTAGCAGCAATAATCAGAAGTCTTGGGAACATTTATAAACTTGCCTTGGCATTTGGCTGACTGTTTAAATTGTTAATTCTAGATGGAAGGTGTCTGTCTGGCAAATCAGATCAGGTTTGCTCTCTCTTAAATTCTTTTAACTTTTTTATTTTATAGTTTACATTGGACAGAAAATAGCATCTCTAAGATGTCATAAAGATCTAGACTTATTATGTTCAATAAGATTATTGTTGTCACACTGTTAAGAGCAGTCAGACAGCGGACACTAGTCTGGACAGCAGGTGACAACTAGGGACCAACATCCTAATGCATTAATTTAGAAAAAAGGTCTTGATAAAGGGAACTGTGCTGGAAAACTGGTGTGGTTGCTGATTGTGGGCATTTGTCCACTCTCACCTAGGTGAATAACAGTAAGAGTGAACATTGTCTTAGTACAGTGTAACTCAATATAAAGCTATGCATTGAAGTTCTGGCCAGCCCTATTTGTAATCAGGGTTAAAGCATAGGTTAGTAATAATCAGCCTTGTGAATATCACAGCAGAGGCAGTTCTTTGAAGAAAGGTTTATGGTTCATGGAAATACTGTACATACCCAAATATGATAGTTTTGATATTTGTAACAATATAAGATATATCATATTGTCAGAGGGGGACACTTTTACATTTTTTTTGTGCACTGGGTGGTTCCATTAGGCACCCACTGTTGGGACTGGGGGGGTGAGAAGTTAAAAGGCTATCTGTAATTATTAATGGTATTTGCTGTCCTGCAAGGGAATCACTGCTTTGAAGTTTGGCCTTAGAAGAATGTCTGTATTTACCTGGCTTGGAAATATTGGTTTCTAATCAGCATGTCTGTACTTATTAATGGTATTTGCTGTCTTGCCAGGGAGTCACTGCTTTGAAGTCTGGCCTTGGTAGAATGTCTGTATTAACCTGGCTTGGAAATATTGGTTCCTAATCAGCATATCTGTACTTATTAATGTTTGGTAACCATACATTTTGTTAACTTGTGTTTTTATTAATTGTTAAACCCAGGCAATTTAGATGTGCCATTGATTAAACTGTTTGTCCAGGACTGACAACAGAGGGGTGAAGTAAATATAAACTGCTGGCCAGCAGAAGGCAGGAGGGAGAGTCCACAGGAAACGCTGCCAAGACACTCGGACAGGGCACAGGGGCTCGCAGGCAGACAAGGGTACCTGGCTGGCACAACGTGAGGCACAAGGACGGCAACACTTCCAGGGAGGAAGAGACAGCTCCACAAAGAGACGCCGGATGTGGGTTCAGCGAGAGAGGGAATCTGCATGAAAGGACCCAGTAAAGCTGACAGACGAGAAATGAGGTGTGCCTAGGTCCCAGCAACACAAGGAGCCCAGAGTGGAAGAAAAAGGGACAACGAAGAGACAGGGAGTCAACAATTTGACACAACTTCTGCCGGGGAACAGAGTGCATCCATGAACAATTAAGTGTTGGGGTAACACAGTGCCCAAACTGGACTCTGCACCACTAAAGGTTGTATCCTCCAATTCTTGTTTTACGGACTTTTAGAGTGTGAACTGTGTATTTTCCTTTTAAAAAAGGAAATTAATTCCTGATATGTTTAGGTTCTGTTATGTTCATTTATCTTTTTAATGTACCTTATATTGTCTTGTACAATAGAACTTACTGTTGTTATTTTCTAAATTACTGTTGTGTCTTTCATTGTGTGTTTACTCACCGCCCAATTTAAAGAAACCTGTGTGCTATTATTGGTAAATTTCAGGAGTTCCCAGTCTCTTAATAAAACTAGGTGGCGTAGTCGGATATTTTAATGGTGTCTAAGTTAGATTACCTATAAGTGTGACCAGACACCTGTGACAATATTGTAATGCTATATTAAAATAATTTTTTACTTTTTAAATTTTGTGATTGCTACTCCTGTGTGTGGTCTTTTTCACTCATTTTTTATGTCTGATTCTGACAATGATACTTCTTCATACATATGTGACAGGTGTCTAGGTCACACTTACAGGTTATCTAACCTAAACACAGTTAACACTAGAATCCCTGAAGCTTACCATAAAAGTTGCAATACCAGGCCACCTTCAATTCCTTTGCACCTCGTCTTCAGTGTCTTTGTGTTGCAAATGTGTCAATTCAGCACAAGCAGCAAGCAGCCTACTATCCCATCCCTCACCGATGGAGCTGAAGTCGGACATAAAGTTCTCCCAGCTCAAGTCTGTTTATCTGATTGTGAGGTGTCTGGAATTGTATAGGGTAAAATAATATATCATTATTTGGAATACATACATTTCATGTCTGTTCCATGTCTACAACGATCTGGTTAAATGTAGGATAACAGAAAATGTGAGGCAAAAATGTTGAACAAATAAATAAACAGAACAGAAATAAAACAGAAACTTTTTTCATGTTATTGTAAGGTGGACAAAATGCTGACATGAAGAGTATAATGTATGAAGACTGAAGTCCAAATATCAAATAAACACTTTCACAAAGGATATAACAAAACAAGTGCACCTTTATTGAAGAATATAACCAAAGAAAAAGAAATCATTCAATTTACATATTGCCATCAATGAGTAGAAACCCAAGCCAAATATCAATTGATGGAAAGTCAAGATGTGGGCTTGCCTGGTGCAGAGGTAAGAACTGCTGCCTCATTATCAAAAGGTTGTGGTTTCGAGCCTGGGTTCTTTCTCGCTTAGAGTAGTGAACTGCTACTATTATTACTATTACATAATACAAACTTATGTTTGGTTTGAGTCTGTAACACCTGGTGTAAATTTTTGCTTCTTATAAAAGTTAGTGGGTTTTTTTTTAATTAAGTTTTATTCTTTCAGTCACGTTCACGTGGTACAATGAATTTGCCTCTCCCTCTCTGAGTTGATGGCGTTTATCTCCACTGTTTTCTCAACAGCAGTGATGACCACAGTTGGTCCTGTGGTTAATGCCTGGTCAGAATTATTTGTTGTACCTGCAATCAAAGATACAATGCCCCGTGACCACTATCAGATTATCACGTGGCATTTGTGCTTTGACAACAAAGACACATGTGAAAAATGACAGATTTGCTGTGACCTCTGACATTTGGTAACATTTTGTTGAGAAATGTGTTTTGAGTTACAACCCAGGGCAACATATTACTGTTGATGAGCAACTGTTTCCAGTCAATCTCTGTTGTCCTTTCTTGCAATACATCTCAACCAAGCCTAACAAATTTGCTATAAAGTTTTCAATTGTAGCAGATTGGAAGCAAAGTACATGTGCAATGTCAGTCCTTATTTAGGAAAAGATCCCAGTTGTCCCACAGGAGAAAGACATTCCTAGACTGTGGACATAAAGCTTATGGAGCCATTTCTGGACAAAGGCAGAAGCATAACAACAGACAAGTTCTTCACTTTGCTTTCACTGGCTAATAGACTGATACACCGCAACACAACTCTGCTTGGCACCATAAGTAATGTCTTTCAGGCCCCACTTCACGTAGCTCTTCACAAACACCCAAGTAAGTTCAACTGGAGTAAAGCTGTCACCTGACTGTGACGATGCGGGTTCGCTCCAGGTTCCCATGCAGCTTCAGGGAGCTCTTGAACCCGACACCATCAGTAATGTCACCGATGAGCTTGGCAGTAAGGCATAACAATGGAGCTAGGGGATGGTGCAAAAAAGTGCCAAGTGCTTTTATTTAAAACAACAACCAACAAAACAAGACAAGTGTTCAAATAAATAAGTGCTGTGCATCCATAAGTCTTCAAATAAATAATAGAAAAAAAAAATCCTTTAAAACAACGAGGTTAAAACAATGCTGGAAACAGCCCTTTAAAAACACAATGCCTGGTGTCTTCTTTATCTGGCGGCTCACCTATTTCTCCCATCTGGGCCCCGGAATAGGAGAGTCGCCCTACCAACAGCTGACCTTCTTCCCACACAACTGATCTGGAGGCTTCCTGATCCCTGGCTTCGGGCTAGCACTCTCTAGATCGAGATTTGGCTTTCAACCCAACAGCCAGGATGCTCATGTTGGGGCTTCTCCTTCCAAGCCTCCCGACTCCCGCTGCCTTCTCGACCTTACGTGGCCAACAGGCCTTCTTCCGGTCACTCCTGGTCTCTACTAAATGCTCAGTGGGAGCGACCACTACCAACTGCTCTAGGTGTTGGCCAAACACCCCCGCTAGGGCTCACTGTCCAGCTGCCTTCGCTCGCTCGCTCACATTGGCTCTCTCTCCTCGCTGCTTCCTGCAACCTCTGTTTCTTTTTCCTTCATTCCAACTACTAGCCACCTCGCGTTTCTCTTTATAACGGGGACTTTATTCACCTGTGGCAATCAGCGGCTCCCGGGAACAATTACTGATGCGGACGACTCCTCACCTGTGCACTTAAGCAAGGACTGCCCACATCACAAATCATCCCAGGAACCACTTCAGCCACACACCACCACACCCCCCTCGCTAAGCTGCGAGTACGGCGATTATTTATTTTAAAAATGGCCTTTGTGACGTGAGCTGTGGACCCGCTATACCACACTGATGAGGAAAAGTAACTGGAAGTGAGAAATTGAAGTCGATTGCCCACTGGGTGGTTGAGTCTGACAGTCTCTTAATGATTCAGCTGGCGGAAAGTGCCAAAAGCACCCATGTTACTGCAGAAACAGAGAGGATGAATTCAGCGCTAAACATAAGTTCAATCTGTTTCCTTTCCGTTCGAGGGCATGTTTATATGTTTTGTGTCCTGCAGCATGTACAGTTCAGGCTTTCCGGCCAACAATGTAGACAGCTTCACCTGTCAATAATGTTTAGTTAATTTAGAGTTGGTCGGGAAAATACATGAACTGGAGGACTGCGTTAGGAACCTGACAGTAATTAGGCAAAGCAAAAACTGGATTGACTTGGTTTGTTTAGACAATTCGGCTACTTCTGATTAGATCAGTTAAAAGCAAATGTAAACATGGAAAACAATTTAGATCAGATAACATCACATTATAATATGACCTTGAGAGATGCTCTGGATGCAGTTTATCCCCTTAAAATAAAAGTGATTAAAGCACATAGAAACTGTCCCTGGTTTAATGAGAACACTTGAGCTCTTAAATTAAGTGTTGAAAATGGGAGTGCAGATGGAGAACAAGAAAGCTGCAGGTCTTTCAAATTGCATGGACAGAGTGTGTTAATAATATAAAAAGCTCTGTTTAAAGCTTGTTCACACAGCTTTTCTAAAATAATAGATAGCAATATTAACAATCCTTGGGTACTGATTAGAACAGTGGCTAATTTAACAAATGGGAATTCACATCCACAGTGCAAAATACCAACAGACATAAGCAGTACAGACTTTATGAACTTCTTTAATGAGAAAATTAATATAAGATCCCAGATTTCAGCATCACAGTGTAAACTGCATACTATCTTGGCAGACCCTGCCTCACATTGCATTCAACACATTAAAAGTTTTAATCCTGTAACAGAGCAGGAAGTCTTGACTTTAATTTCTAAAATGAAACCTACTACTTGTTCCCTAGATCCAGTGCCAACAAAACTAGTATAAAGCAAAATGGATGTTCTGGCAGGACCTATTGTTAACATTATTAATAGTTCATTACTGCATGGCACAGTACCTGATGCACGAAAGTCAGTCATCAAACCATTACTTAAAAAGTCAGGCCTAGATAGACACATTTCAAATTTACCCTTTTTCTCTAAAATACGTGAAAAAGTAATTGTCAGTCAGCTTCAGTCACACCTTACGCATCACAATTTATTTGAGAATTTCCAGTCTCCGCACTGGTCATAGTATAGAAACGGCAATAAGGCATGTTGTAAAAGACATTCTTAGACCAACACATTCTTAATAACGACATTCTGATATCCTCTGATGAAGGAAACTCCACTGTAATTATGTCAGCATGGTGCTACCGGATCAAAACACTAGCGTAACAAATTGCTGTCATACTAAAGTGACTTTAGCTTAGCTGCAGGTGTAAGTCCCATTTTACTTATGGTGCCAAGCAGAGTTGCATTGCGGTGCAGCAGTCTATTAGCCAGCAATAGCACTATGAAGAAACTATCTGTTGTTATGGTTATGCCTTTGTCCAAAAACGGCTCCATAAACTTTATGACCACAGACTTGGAAAGTCTTTGCCCTCAACAAAACGGTGCTAAATGTCAGAAATCGCAGCAAACCTGTCATTTTTCACATGTTCTGTAAGGGTGTCTTTGTTATCAAAGTGCAAATGCTGCATGATAGTCTGATAGTGGTCACGGGACATCGCTGCTCTTGTGAAAAGAGATAAATGCCATCAAATCATAGTGGAGAGAGGCAAGGTCATTATACCATGTGAATGTCACTGATAGAATAAAACTGAATAATAAAAAATGAGCTAACTTTTACAAGTAGCCAAAATTTACACTGGGCATTACAGATTCAAGTCAAATGTATGTTGTTATTACATTATAGCAATAATAATAGTGGCTCACTACTCAAAACGCGAAGCGCCCAGTCTCGAACCCGGAACCTTTTGGTTATAAGGCAGCAGTTCTTACCTCTGCACCATCCAAGAATACATATCTGTCAACTGACATTTGAGCTTGGGTTTGTAACTCATTGACAGCAACATGTAAATTGAATGATTTTTTTTTTTACTTTGGTTATATTCTTGAATAAAAGCGCATGTGTTTATTGGTTACCAGTAACGGCATACTGCACAATAACATGCAGTGAATACACTTGACTTGAGCATTCATAGTCATTGTGAATTTCCCCTTGGGATTAATAAAGTATCTATCTATCTATCTATCTATCTATCTATCTATCTATCTATCTATCTATCTATCTATCTATCTATCTATCTATCTATCTATCTATCTATCTATCTATCTATCTATCTATCTATCTATCTATCTAGTTTTCATACTCTTTCTCTGTACATTTAGCATTCGTTTGCTCAGAGGTTGATGTGCTTGCTGCTTCCTGAGCAGCTCTCCTTTTCTCCACCCTAGCGGCCCGCTTCTTCTTTTCTTTTGTCAGCATCTTTTTGCATTAAAACTGATTAAGTCAGTATTTGTGTTGCAATTACTTAGTACATTTTCCTTAATTTTTCACTTAAGCTGACACTTAAGTGTTCAGTATGCTTCAAGAATGATTTAAAATAGGAAGAGGTAGAGGAAGTGATGGCAAAGGTGGTAGGGATGCTCCCATATGCATGCGCCATACAGCCACCCTGCTGCCCACTGCCAAGAGTTGGTTCTACAATAAAATAAAATAAAAATAAAAAGAGGAAAAACCTTGGAGGTCAATCAAGACCCCGAAAGCTGATAGTAGACATCACATAGTATATGTATTCCAAATTTCAGGTCAATAGTTCAAACATTTTGCGAGCTACAGCTACAGGTGATTTAAAATCTGGAACAGACAAATGGACAACCACGGTAGCGTATTATATAAAAAGATTTGGGCTAAAGTCTTCACACATTATACACTTCACATCATTATTAGTAAAACATTGAAAAAGTTCCTGCTTTAGGTATGTCTTCAGCATTTCTTGCCTCGCATTTCCTTTCATCCTACAATTACACAGATCATCGCAGACAGAATTCACATGAAATTCATGTATTCCAAATAACAATATATTATTTACCCTATACATCAGGCACCTCACATGCAGAGAAACACACTTGAGCTGGGAGAACTTTTTGCCCGAGTTGAGCTCCGTTGGTGGGGGATGGGACAGAAAACTGCTTGTACTGACCGACACTTTTGCAAAACAAAAGACACTGATCAGGGGGGTATTTTTCGTACGTCGCTTAAATCATCCGAGATCAGGTGCCTCATCTTGGATGAGTTAATGCCGGTGACACTCATCCGGGATAGGTAGGTTTTTCAAACGCAGCCGTGTATTAGATTAGTCTAGCTGGATCTAATCATGCAAGATGAATACGTGCACCCACGCTGAGTGAAAAGCCCATATATATTGACTCTAGAAAACATGATCAGCAAGTTTTTGATAGGCTGTAACAAAATGACGAAAGAATGGGCGCATTTGTTTTTCACACACGCGGCGCAAGACCTTTTATTCGAAGGGCCTGAAGAATTTCAAGATTTAATATGCACAAGGGGTAACACTGCAAAAGCAGCCCAGACCAGAAAAGACGGCTGGCAAAAAGTGGCCTACAAATTAAACGCTAAGTAGTGTGCATTGTACTTACTGAATGCAGCGTTTCATTTCCTATGTGTCAGATTAATTATTATTTAATATGTCATAATTCCAGGTCAAACGTGAGCACAAGGAGAACATGGGAACAGGTTAAAGTGAAGTACAAGAATATACTTCAAACTGGTAAATATTGGTATATAACTATTTAAAGAATTTGTGACATAAATAATCATATATAATATAAAAAACATTAATTTTAAAGCTAATAAGAAGGCAGACAAGCAAAAAACAGGTGGAGGTCCACGCGGTCCAGACCTAACCCCTGCAGAAGAGTTGGCTCTCAAAATGCCCATCGCCCTGTTTCTGAGGACATTCCAGGGAGAAGCTCCTCCTCAGAACCAGTGGCAGGATGCAGTGGTCACTTCATTTCAGGTAAAGGATGGTCATTGCATAAATTTGTCCTCCATGTGTGCCATAGGTATGTTCCATATAGCCCTCTTTTTTGTTGGGTCAGTTGCAGGGAATGTCATATCCCTTGAACCTGTGTCTGACCAACAAGATATTGACGAAGGTCAAATATTTGATGAAGACACTGTGTCTGATTATTCATCAGGAGGAGAGGTACATTTTCCAAATAATGTTTGATCAAACTCCATTCTGATCAGTCCCATGTGCCCCAATCACATTTGGAAATCCTGGTAATGAGAATGTTAGGCTGATTGAGATTCTTCATGGAATTGTGGGTGTTTTAGCCTGTGTATTACCTACCTGCAATGGCATGAAACGCCTCTTTTATTGTCTGCACACGCAGGTGTCCAGGAAACACTATGAAAACCCGAAGGTAATATTTCAGAGCCAAACAGACTTTATGAATTGCCTGGCAAACTGCACTTTTAGTTAGATTTTCCGCATCGCCTACAGTATATAAAAAAGTGCCGCTTGTAAAAAACCTCAAAGCAATGCATACTGTCTGTGTGGTTGTGAGAGCCCGACTTCGCCTAGTTTGACTTCGAATATAAGGTGCTAATAAATCTTTGAGGTACAATATTCCCCCTCAGCTAAAGCGGTATCTTTCGAAAAGAATTTCCTCCAGGAGCAATAAAGGATCTTGCCGATCGCGCAAAACCCTCTCTATATGAAATTCTCTTTGTATAATTTGCGTACCAATATCCATTAATCGCTCATTCATGAACGGCGAAGCCATGATTGGATGACTTCCATGCACCGTCACTGATTTCGTGTGTAAACTAATCCTTGTTTAAGTAGAACAAACCTGCTCCGAGCAGGTTTGAGGATTAGGATGTGTTGCTATGACAACACTTCCAGCAAGAGTTTCGAAAAACCAACAGATCCAGGATCAGGCCAAATCGTCAACAATTACATCCGGCTAAATAACTAATCCACGTATGAAAAATACCCCCGAGGAGGTGAAAAAAATTTGTGGTGGCCCAGGATTACGAGTTTTTTCCTAGGCTTCAGGGATTCTAGTTTTAAGCACAGAATTTGACACCATTGACCATTCTATTTTACTACACAGGCTAGAAAATGATGTTGGGCTTACAGGCACTGTCCTTGCCTGGTTTAGCTCTTATTCATCAGTACATACAGAAATGTGCTGACAGTACTCCATCATTATACACAGAACTGAGATATGGTGTCCTGCAAGGCTCAGTACTGGGATCTTAATTGTTTTCACTTTACATGCTTTCATGGGGATCTATCATTAGAAAACATAATGTTCATTTTCACTTGTACGCAGATGACACCCTGTTATAGCTTTCTTTTAGACCAAATTAAGTTTCTCTGATGTTGTCTTTAATTAACTGTGTAAGTGAATTAAAGGAGTGGATGGATGAGAACCACTTGTCTTTAAACTTTGATAAAACGGTGATGTTAATTATTGGAGGGAAAGATGCTGATCGCAACAACATTTTGACATCATTTAAATTAGCACGCAGTCTAGGAGTTATCTTTGACTCTAGCATGTCATTTAAAGCGCACATTACAAAGTTGTCTAAATAATGTTTTTTCCATCTAAAAAATGTTGGGAAATTAAGGCATTTTCTAAATAAATGGGATTCTGAGAAATTAATTCATGTATTTATTTCTAGTACGATTGACTACTGCAATTACAAACTATGACACGCTCTTAATAGTTGGCGACTTTAATTTTCATTTAGATAATCAGTGTGACCAAAAAGTAAGCGAATTCATGAACATCCTGGACTCTTTTGATTTGAGACAAGCTCGTTAATCAGCCTACACATAAAGCAGGTCATATGTTACACTTAGTGATTACTAAAGGACTAAAAGTTGATATAAAGCAGATCATTGATATTGGTCTATCAGACCATTTTCTTCTACTTTTTAATTTAGAAATAATGTTAGAAAACACTCATGAGAAGCATTTTGTTAAAAAATGCTTCTTTGACTCATCATCAGCTTTAAAACTTACAAACATTCTAAACAATCAATCCATTTATAGTGCCAACTATAATAGCGAGGATAATGTAAATAATAAGGTGGAAAGATTTAATACTAAAGTGAGAACTGCTGTTGACATAGTTGCACCTGTAAAGACAGTTAAAAAATCTTCTAGCATTGTTATACCATGGAAGACCCAAAGAGTGTCTGATTTAAAGAGAACATGCTGTAGAGATGAGCGTAAATGGAGGAAGACTAAACTAACTATCCACTATGAAATATTAAAAGTTAAAATAACAGAATACAATAACACAGTCTGTCTTGAGAGGCGCTGCTATTTCTCTAAGATTATAAATAACAATGCTAGTAATCCCAGAGTCTTATTCTCGACAATTGATCGTTTGCTAAACCCAGGTAACTCAAAGGAATGCCTCCTAAGTACTTCCAGTAAAACTTGCGAGGCTTTTGCTGAATTTTTCAATCAAACAATTAATGATATTAGAAATAACATAGTATATCTCCCCAACACCTCCTAAACCCCAGTTTTCCATTGTAAACAAGTTAAACTCTTTCACTAGGATAGATTTACCTGATTTACATAAAATAATTTCTCAACTGAAACCCTCCACCTGCATCCTTGACCCAATACCAACAAATTTTTTCAAAGAAGTATCGGACGTGCTAATTGATAATATTCTTGACATAGTAAATTCGTCATTAGATACGGGGGTGTTCCCAGACTGTCTCAAGACTGCTGTAGTTAAACCCCTACTTAAGAAAAATAATCTTGACCCCTCTGCTCTTGAAAATTTTAGACCCATCTCTAACCTGCCTTTCTTAAGTAAAATTTTAGAGAAGGCAGTCATTATACAGTTAAATGACCACCTCAATAAACATGCTATTCTTGATAAATTTCAGTCAGGTTTTAGAACAAATCACAGCACAGAAACTGCACTCGTTAAAGTAGTAAATGACTTGCGGGTAAATGCAGACAGAGGCCATTTATCTGTTCTCATCCTCTTAGATCTGAGTGCCGCATTTGACACCATTGATCATAATATTCTTAGAAATCGCCTTAGTCAATGGGTGGGCCTCTCTGGCAGTGTCTTAAATTGGTCTGAATCCTACCTGCAGGGAAAAAATTCTTTGTTAGTTGTGGTAATTACAACTCAAGGACACATGATATCCAATATGGTGTTCCACAAGGCTCTATCCTGGGTCCGCTGCTCTTCTCAATCTACATGCTTCCGTTAGGTCAGATTATCTCAGGGCATAAAGTGAGCTACCACAGCTATGCTGATGACACACAGCTGTATTTATCAATAGCACCTGATGACCCCAATTCTATTGATTCACTAACACAATGTCTGAGTTGTATTTCAGAATGGATGAATAGTAACTTTCTCAAGCTAAATAAAGAGAAAACTGAAATCTTAGTGATTGGAAATAATGGATACAATGAGGCTATTAGAAATAAACTGGATATATTAGGGTTAAAGTCAAGACGGAGGTAAAAAGCTTAGGGGTAACTGTTGACTCTAATCTGAATTTTAAATCGCATATTAATCAGATCACTAGGACAGCATTTTTTCACCTAAGAAACATAGCAAAAGTTAGACCTCTTATATCACGCGTTTGTTTTCAGTCGACTAGATTACTGTAACGCAGTCCTCTCAGGAATACCCAAAAAAGACATAAATCGTTTGCAACTAGTGCAAAATGCAGCTGCTAGAATCCTAACAAGGAAAAGAAAATCCGAGCACATTTCTCCAGTTTTGATGTCACTACACTGGTTACCTGTGTCATTCAGGATTGACTTTAAAATTCTGCTTATGGTTTATAAAGCCTTAAATAATCTCGCCCCATCTTATATATCGGAATGTCTGACACCTTATATTCCAAATCGTAATCTGAGATCCTCAAATAAGTGTCTCCTTAGAATTCCGAGAGCAAAACTTAAAAGAAGTGGTGAGGCGGCCTTCTGCTGTTATGCACTTAAAATCTGGAATAGCCTACCAATAGGAATTTGCCAGGCTAATACAGTGGAGCACTTCAAAAAACTGCTGAAAACACATTATTTTAACATGGCCTTCTCATAATTTCACTGTAATTTAATCCTGATTCTCTGTATATCCAATTCATTATAATAACTATCCATGGTAGCTCTAAAATCTGTACTAACCCCTATTCTCTCTTCTGTTTCTTTTTCCGGTGTCCTTTTGGTGCATCTACTCAAAGCACCATGATGTTCCAACAGTGAAGAATTAAAAGCCAGAAGTCGGCATGTCCATCATCATCAAGTCCTTCCGTGAGAACCCTAGACACAAGAGGACTATTTCATTTATGTTAGGTAGAATGCCCAGTGGGGACTGGGCGGTCTCGTGGCCTGGAACCCCTGCAGATTTTTTTTTTCTCCAGCCGTCTGGAGTTTTTTTTTGTTTTTTCTGTCCACCCTGGCCATCCGACCTTACTCTTTTTTTATGTTAATTAATATTGTCTTATTTGAATTTCTTATGTTGTTATATTTTTTTATTTACTGTTCTTCATTATGTAAAGCACTTTGAGCTACTTTTTTGTGTGAAAATATGCTATACAAATAAATGTTATTATTATATTATTATTATTAATTCGGTATTCATTTGATGTTCAAACTGTTCTTTATACAGCTTCCATTTAATCCAAAATGCTTCTGCAAGAATTATTATAAGAACAAGAAAATACGAACTCATAAGTTTAAGTTTAGGGTATATTTCAAAATCCTCCTTTTAACATATAAAGCCTTAAATGGCCAAGGTCCAGCTTGCTTATTGAACTTGTCATGACTTACAAACCAGAACAGACATTAAGATACTGGTCTGCTTAAGATTCTAAGGATTAATAAAATAACAGTGGGAAGTCATGTGCTTTTAGTTACAAGGCCCCTAAATTGTAGAATGGTCTGCCTGCTACTGTAAGAGATGCCCCTTCAGTCTCAGCTTTCATAATCCTAGCTGAAGACTCACTACTTCAGTTTAGCTTATCCTGACTAAAGCTGTTGATTAACTGTACATACTGCATCTCTGTTGTTAGTCATTAGCACTAAAATATAAGTAATATGATAGTTATAATTTGTTACTAACCCTCACCTTTTCTGGTTCTCTTCTCGGTAATCAAATGTGGCACTTAGTGCCACTGCCTACCTGCCAAGTTGTTTTGTCTGCTTTAGTTAAGGTCATCTCTTATGGAAGATCACAGGAATTTCTGGGCAGAGGAGTCCTTTTAACAGATTGGCTGGCCCAGCGCTGACTCAGCTGTGGATTGGCCAATAGGGTGAGGCAGCCTTATGGCAGAGGTCTCCAATACTCTGAACAAATCCAAATCGTAATGTTTCTGTTGCAGTATTATATTATATTGAGGATTACTTGTGTTCTGTTCTGTGTATTGTATTGTATTGTATTTACCCCCTTTTTTGGCACCCACTGCACACCCAACATACCTGAAAAGGGGTCTCTGTTTGAACTGCCTTTCCCAAGGTTTCTTCCATTTTTTTCCTGCAAGGGTTTTTTTGGGAGTTTTTCTTTGTCTGCTTAGAGAGTCAAGGCTGGGGGGCTGTCAAAAGACAGGGCCTGTTAAAGCCTATTGTGGCACTCCTTATTTGATTTCAGGCTATACAAAAATAAATTGTATTGTAGTGTAAATAAAGTTGGACTTCCACATGCAGCTAGTCACTTTAGTATGCGAGCAATTCTCCTCGCTAGTGTTTGGATCTGGCAGTGCCATGCTGACAGTATATGTGCACAAAAAGAAGAAGTCTGCCTGCATTTTCAGTACCATGCACCATAACATGGAGATTGAGTAAGATCGGAAAAAAAAACATGTTCAAATAACAACTCATGTGCAATTGACATAGTATATTCAAATAATGACATTTTCATGCATAGATGTGTGTGTGCATGCGCGAGAGAGTCAGAGACAGATTTGATGTAATTCAGGTGGTTACTGGATTATAAAATAAACACTTTCACAAAGGTGTAACAAAACACATGTACTTTTATACAAGAATGAAACTGAATCACAAAAAGTTAAAGTGACAACAAGATACCAAGAAGACATGATTCACCAGCATTTGTGTGTCTGCTTATATCCCTTCAGCGATATCTTTTATAGGTAGCAAAAATTTACACCAGGTGTTACAGACTCAAATCAAATGTATGTTTTTATTATATTATAGTAATAATGATAGCAGTTCACTATTCAAAATTGGAAAGAACCCAGGCTTGAACCCACAGCCTTTTGATTATGAGGCAGCAGTTCTTACCTCTGCACCAGCCATTTTAACTTTGTGTTGATTGATGTTTAGACTTAGGTTTTTACTCATTGATGGCAACATGTTTCTTTGGTTATATTCTTGAATAAAAGCACACTTGTTTCGTTATATCTTTTCTGAAAGAGGGAGAGGCAAGTTCATTGTACCACGTGAACGTGACTGAAAGAATAAAATTTAATTAAAAAACAAAACACTAACTTTTATAAAAAGCAAAATTTTACACCGGGTCTTACAGACTCAAATCAAATATAAGTTTGTATTATGTAATAGTAATAATAATAGCAGTTCACTACTCAAAACGAGAAAGAACCCAGGCTCGAATCCACAACCTTTTGATAATGAGGCAGCAGTTCTTACCTCTGCACCAGCCAAGCACACATCTTGACTTTCTGTTGATTGATATTTGGCTTGGGTTTCTCACCCAGATAAACAGATTTGAGTTGGGAGAACTTCAGCTGTGTCGGTGGGAAATGGGATAGCAGGTTGCTTGCTGCTTGTGCTGACTGACACATTTGCAAAAGAAAGATGCTGATGAGGAGGTGCAAAGGAATTTAATACGGCCTTACGATTTTTTTCATAGGCTTCAGGTATTCTAGTGTTAAAAAATCTGACTACAACTCCTAGTTTTATTAAGATTCTGGGAACTCTTGAAATTTAAAGGTAATAGCACACAGGTTTCTTAAAATTGGGAGGTGAGTAAACAGACAGTGAAAGATACAACAGCAATTTCCTACCAAGGAGATAAAAGTACATAAGAATGTAAAAATATCAGGAGCAAAAACAAAGCACCAGTCCACACTCTCAAATCCATTAAAACATAACTGTGGAGGATACAACTTTTGATGCTGCAAAGTCCAAGTTGCACACTGCATTAACACAAAGATTAGTCTTCCAACCATCTCACTGAAACACTGATTGCCGAATGCATTTTTCCCAACAGAAGGCTTGCTGTGTGTCTGCCAGCTTCGTTCGGTCCTCTCGTGAGTCTTCCCTCTCTCGCTGGACCCGGCGTCTCTCTGGTGCCACTGCCTCTTCCTCACTGGAGATATGTGTCACTGTCCATGTGCCTTTGTGTCTTGTCAGCCACGTCCCCACATCTGCTTGTGAGTCCCTGCGCTCAGTGCGAGTGATCTTGATAGCATTCTTGGTAGAATGTCTCATCTACTCCATCCACTGCACAGAAGTATATACCTACTTCAGTCTCTGCCTGGATCATCATGATGATCGATTAAACAATGCTACATACCAATTTCCTTATGTTATCAATAGTTTTTGGTTAAAAAAAAATAGAGGATTGTTGTCAGCTATCAGGAAGTACATATACCACTGTATGCTGATTAGAAACCAATGTCCCCAGAAAACACAAACTTTCAAAGGAAGCAGGCAGTCCTGTATCACAATATTGTATGTTGATGAGATACCAATCAAAGCAGTTTGACCTTCAAAGTAGATGACACTTTTACAAGACAGGTAAATATCTATGTCCTGTAAACACTCATCCACAATAACCTGTAACAGAATTATTCAGGATATTTACCTTTTCAGTTATCACCCTGGTCTCAACAAAAGGTGCCTATTGCCCCTTCATCAGTTGGCTTTTTATATTTATTATTTACCTGTTTTTTTGCCTAAGAGAAAAAGAAATGCACCCATTGTACAAACATGTACACTGTGGTGCCCGGCGGGCGTCCATGCCCGGCCGGGACGCCTAGGAGGAGTGGAGGAGGGCTTGTGCCTCCTCCAGGACACGAGAGGGTGTCCTCCCTGGTGGCTTTGGGGACCACGGGTACGGAGCTTAGAAGCTCAACCCTGTAGGGGCCCGTGGTCACCGCCAGGGGGCGCCCCGATGCCTTGGGAACATTGGCCCTCAGTACTTCCGCCACACCGGGAAGTGCTGGGGGGAAGAGACTTGAGGGCACCCGGTGGACTTCCGGCTTCTCCTTGGGAGCTTCCGCCACACAGGGGTGTGGCTACGGAAGTCCTGAGGATGCACCTGGAGCCCATCCGGGGCACATAAAAGGGGCCGCCTCCCTCCAGTCAGGAGCGAGAGTCGGGAGGAAGAAGACGAAGCGTGTTGGAGAGGAGTGGAGGCGGACCAAAGAGACTGTGAAAGGCATTGTTGTGTGGCCAGGACTTTGAAGGGGTGATTGGTGCTTTGTGCACTGGGTTTTGTGCACTTATTGGATTTATTATAATGTATAATAAACGTGTGGTGGACTATAATACGGTGTCAGTCTGTCTGTGTCCGGACTGCTTATCACAACACATAGTACCTTATTGATCCCTCTGGGAACATTCACTTGCTTAATATTTAATAATGATGTAAAAATATAAAAAAATCTGATCTTTATACCAATATGACTATTATTACTAGCTAAAGTGAAGACAAGTACAATAGGAGGAGGCATTATAAAGAGTCTCCCTTAGCATATCTTAGTGGAGTGAGCTGGTGAAAGTGTTTTAGAATGCCACGTCATGAAGGGAGTAAGCAGGATTTGAAATTATTTTCTTTTCTGCCAATACTTCCAGTTAATCCAGTGCCAGTCCTGTAATGCAGTTGGCATTTCATACCAATTGTTCAAATATTTAGGCATCTAGCATCTTCTGTGTCAGTTTTACTATACTCAACAGAACACAGCACAGAACAGTATGGAGATCACAATTAACTAGCAGCACAACAGCTTGTTACACAATGTAAAGTATCTCAGCATCTTCAGAAAGCAGAGCCTGCTTCAACCATTTTACTGGCATTTTCTGCCCAATGCAATTCACAGTTCAAAGGTGGCTACTTCTCAGTTCTATGTGCACTTCACCTTAATTAGGGTGTCTGATCTCCTCATCATGCCAAGTCCTTTTCAAACTTTTTTGTCTTTATAATGTTCTGTTTCAGGTTCTGTCTGCATCACACACAAAGTCCTCTGCCACCTTTCTATACTGTCTCTTATCTCTAATGTTGATGCAGACGGCAATGGAAGAATAATCACAGATCAATTGTATATGACAATTGCATATGACACTCCTCTCACCAACCTTTCGCTTTCCAGAATCGATAGAATTCACATTTGTCAGTCCCAGTAAAGTGGAGGGGATCATAAAAATTATGAAAAATGATGTCAAACACTGACATTAGAGTTGTTGCTGTGTAAGCAGTAGTAATCAAGGGCTAATATTTTTCAATTACTAATATTTTAGAGACAAACATGTTTTTCACCAATAGAACTCAGATCATAAAGACTTATTCAAAAGATTTATACAGTATGTTTGAAAACCATTAAAATACCAGCTTTAATCTCTACCAGAATAAATATGATGTGATGGAAAATATCAGTATACCACTGATTAATCTATATACTGAGACAAACTTTTCTAGCTGACAGACTTTCATAGATGAATCTGTATTAGTGAAAATCGCAATTTAGACCCACTGACAATCAGTGAGAGTGACAACTCTTTCTTTAGGATTGGAATCCAGTAAATTCTATTGATTTACCCTGGATTCATCCATAATGTTTTTTCAGACATGATCACCAACAAAACCTTCCATAAATGTGTCCTTGGGCCTCATATATAAATGGTGCATATGCACAAAAATGTTGCGTACTCCTGTTTCCACGCTCAAATCGTGATGTATAAAACCTAAACTTGGCATAAAGCCATGCACATTTTCACGCCAGCTAAATGCTTAGCGTACGCTTGGTTTTGCAAACTGACGGCACCCAGCGCCAAAGCAGTGCTTTTGTTCCAGTGTGGTTTCCCTTTCTTTTTTAGATCCACATCCCTGACGCGGCTTTATCATATACACTGAAATTAACCGCATATTGTTTATTAGTTTAAGGCATCTGATTGTATTAACTTGTAACAATATAATGGTCCATGGAATGGCCAAACTATTCCAAATACCATTGCCGCTTTAGCGTTGTTACTCTCACTGCACCTTCTACTTCGTCTTTCAGCTGCTCCCATTAGGGATTGCCACAGTGGATCATCTTTTTCCATATTACTCTCACTGCACCACTCGGAGTATTTATATCACTGTATCTGAGTGTGAAATCATAGCTGTACAGCAGCTGAACAGAAAGAGAATTATTGGTATACAGCATCAAGCACATACTGTCTATTTGAACTGCTCTCATACGACAAACGCTTCAGAACCTTTCCTGTACTGACCTTGCGGTTCAGAAACAGTTTCATCCCAAGAACTATAAACGCACTCTATCAGTCCATTAAGTGCTTCTTGTAGAACTGTTTGTACTTATAAGTACAATTACCTCACTGTGCACTTGTGATACAGTTATAATATTGCATAACCTGAGCAACTTTATAAAGTGCATATTTACATATGATGACAATATCATTTTAAGATGAAATGCAGCATAATATGTTTACTACATTATACAGATAAAATGTTAACTTAAACATGTGAGGACACGGTGTCACAGTGCTAGCAACAAGCTGTCGCCCACCCAGGGATTATTCCTGCCTCGTGCTGTATTCATGCTGGGACTGGCGCAACACTGGATGGGTAGATGGATAGAATAATTAAACATGTACTACGAAGATATTTCAATGTTCCTTAAAAGTTTTGAAGAATCGGCGTTCTAAGCCTATACAGATGGCTTGACATCTATTACAGAGCTGATTGTGTGGCAATTGGTTACTTGGAGAAAGAAAAGGAAGGACAGGAATTGGGGTTAGTACGTTTGAAAGAGACAGTACTACTGTAATAAATTATTTCATCGAAGGTCATGCACAGTGCAGCAAGCATCTTGCGGGAGGCAGGAACAATCTCTGGACGAGGCGCCAGCTCGTCACTATCACTGCACCACCGTGTTCCCATGTTTAAATAACATGCTTTAATTCCTATCATCATCAAAATGATAACAAGTATACATCTCAGTATTTAAATTATTCAGAGAGCTCTAATATCACGAATGTAATGGATTCCGTGTCCTGTCGGAGGAAGAGAAAGCCCATTTAAGAATCACATAGTGATTCACACACACATATAGCACATAGAGGAACAAATATAATACAAAGCATTTAACGTGCTATTTTAGTTACAATGGTATTTGAGAAACTAGTAAATTACAGATTTAAACATGAAGCTTATAATGTCCTACTTTAATGACAAAATGTGATTAAAGTGGAAATTTCGAGATTACAGTTCCATGCTTTTTTTCCCCACTGTGTGCCTAATTTTTTTTTTCTTTACTCTGTACTCTAATAAGCTTTCATATGACACTCAGACGGTGGGCTACGACTCGCCTTTTCATGGCGACTTTGATACCTGACCAGTTCTTTTTTTTTTGGGCACTGTGCAACTTTGTGAACTTGAGCTTTCGAGTTTCTCCGGCACTATATGTCACTCGATCAACTTCCTTTTGTTGATTATATTACTGTTTAAACCAACAAATAGTACGTTTTTCCTTGCCTCCACATTGTATTCGCTAAAATTATTCTATTTTCCCACATGCTTTTGCCATTGCCTTTTCACAGAACGCTGAGCTTAAGGGCTATTTATATTGATTTGCATATTCAAAGAGGCGTAATTCTGGGAGGAGTTGGGGTGTGGCAGCAAGCGCATGCACTTGCGTTACTTTTCACGCTGACCGGGATTTATGTAGCAGAAGAATGTGGAAGTTGCCGTTTGCACAGATTTATGCATCTGGATTTTTTTTTGCTTATGAACATTTTGGCTTTTGTCTGTACGCCATGTTTTATTCTACACACGCTGTTATGCATGAGGCCCCAGGTCTGGATTAATGCTGATTTCTGCAGTCAGGCACCAGTTCCAGAAGCTATATGGGGACAAAGCTCAACATTTAGGTCCTTCTTTTTAGCTATTATGTTTCATTTTTTTAAAACCTTAACTATTAACATATAAAATATACATATAAAATCATCACAAAATTAAGTGTAATGTTTTTATATTATGTCCAACTTTATACTAGTACTATGAAAAAGAATTCTAAACCCAACCCTAAAAAATATTTTACAAGACAATCTGTTTAGTTTAAAAACAATTTGACCATCTCTCTAAAAAATGACAAATGCCAGCTGCTGCTAGATTGAATTTCTAGAATAAACCAAACATATGATCCACATCTGCTATAGCGACTAATAGCTGCTGTCACCCATTGTGATCACATTTTGCAGAGATTTCCCTGGGTACAGCAGGTCATTCTGTGATCATATGTTGATGAATGAACAAAACAAACAACTGCATGAAGTGCTAATATTTTGAGCTGCTATACACTCTTTGAAATATAAAAAATATTTGCTATTTTGTTGTCATACTGATTTCTGCCTTCACTATATTCATGTCAGGCCCACTATGATGCTATCTCTTATACTTGTCAATGCACAGTGCAGAAGTATTACCAGAAACTTTGGAACATGAAAATGTCTCATTCCCAAGCAGAACTGTTCTTGAGTGAACTTACTGTATAGTTATTGCTCAAAGTTCATGATGCCACAGATATGCACAATATGTGTGCTATTAAAATTGGATAGATTTGTGCGGTTCTGAAAAAGGTGTTAAAATTGATTGGTGTTGGTTGCATAGCATAATTACTTTATTTGCACCCTATGTGACTGATCTTGTATAACAAGCAGAGAATGCAAGAGAAGCTGCTCTCCAGTAGGCATCTGTACATGGAGTTAGGTGGCTAAATAAAGAACAAGAGAAAGTGAAGAGGCCTGGCTAATTTGTATGGGTAAGTGAAATAAACATCTGTAGGGAGCTTCAGGATTTATCGTATACTCTAATGCTATTAGCCCTTTTCACACTTCCACATTTTTTTCCGGGAGGAATCATCAATGCATAAACTCTCTTCTAGTTAACATAAACAATGTCAGAACACTAACAAAAAGCTTCTATAGTATTCCTCTATGTTCAAAATTTAAATGAAAACATCCCTGTCTGAGTTTTCTACAGCTTTGCCGTTGATGAAACATAGTAAAGAGAACAGATCCAACACAATCAAAATAGATAAAAGTCCAATTTTTTTATGTGCCATTACAGCAAGTATGTTTGTAGTCAGCACTTTAAATCTGATGAGTACATAAAGTTTACACACTGCCTTAAGGTTAATGCTGTACATTTTTAACTGGAACAACTTTGGTGTTGTACTGACATGAAAATCAGCTTTTGAAAGGACAAATGCAAGTCCGTGCTTATACATGATGAGACAAAAAGAAGTACCACATTTCAAACGTTTATCCTACAAAAACACTACAAGTTAAAATACATTACATTATGACACAAGAAAGGGCACACAAAATAGATTTTTTTCACTGTGTTTTAAAAATGATGTGTTCAAAGTGGCGGCCATCATTAGTGATACACTCTTCAAGATGATTTCTCAATGCTCGCAGAGGAAAAGCGGCAATTTTGTGGCGAATACCATCCTTGAGGGCTTCAAGGTTTTGAGGTTTTGAGTGTTTATACCTTCCACTTGAGATAGCTCCACAAGAAGCATTTGCACAGAGCGAGATCAGGCAAACGTGCATGGATCTCTGCACCATATGAGCTGTTGCTCCATCTTGGTGAAACCAGGCATCCACCACATCCATTCTTTCCAGCTCGGGCCGCAAAAAGTTCTCTAGCATTTCAATGTAACATTCTGAAGTGACGGTGACCATTGCTCCCCCCTCCTCAAAAAAGGCCTACAATGCCAAATTCTGCAACGGCGCACCATACTGTAACACGCTAACTGTGTAGGGGTCTCTGATGAAGTTCACGAGAGTTGGTTTCAGCCCAATAGCGAAAGATTTGCTTATTTACACAACCATTCAAATGGAAATGTGCCTCGTCGCTGCACATGATAATGGCATCTTGATGAACGGTTTGCAGAATGTTTGCACACAACTCTCTGCGGCTTTTCCAGTCTCTCTCACTGAGTTCCTGCACTAACATCATGTTGTATGGATGGAAATTAAGGTGCAGAATCCTTCTCAAAGACGTGTTGGAAATGCCCAAGGCAGAAGCATGTTTGCACAGTGATCGTCTAGGAGACTGCAAAATTGGTGCCCTTATAGGTTAGATGTTTTTAGGTGTTCATACAGTCTGAGGATGGCCTGGAGATTTTCTGTTCAATGTTGTACCCGTCAGTACCTGTAGTACGTTCAGAAGACTCATTGTGTAGTGATGATGAATTCATCGTTTTTGAAGAACTCTTTGACAGCAAAAGCACAGTGGGCACTGGACCAAGGCATGTTGCTGGCTGAAAACTACAAGGGATCTCATATCAAAGGACCCCCAACCCAACCCACTTGGCTGCCTCTACCTCGCACAATGACCTTGGAGAAATGTGGTACTTCATCTTGGCTCACCCTGCAGAAAACAGCAGGTGCCTTCCTGATGGAACACAACTATGTAGCGGCACCTGCTCTTAGTCAGTATATACAACTTAACGTAACTGCAATGTTATTGAATTATTTTTTTCTGACTATAAGTTCAAATGCTGTATGTCTGCATATTTCATGTCGGGAATCTAATAACTCACACACATCAAACATGAACAAATATTTGAAAACAATGTGAGAAAAATGGTTGCTAAGAAAGCAGTATTAAATATGGTTATTTTACAATTAATTTACTTTGTTTATTCTACATTACAATACACTTTTGCCATCTTTGACCAATTTTGATGCTTTTATTATGTAGTGCTTCAACAATACCTCTTTTACAAAAATCAGTTATTTGAAGTGGAAGTAGAGAAGTGGGGTACACGCCATCTATTGCTGGCAAACTAACAGGTTGTAGATTTACCCATTAATGAGTCACTTCCGAATTTTGTGAAATAGACAAATTGCATCTCTACAATTCAGTGTTCTGGGAGCTAGAATAATAAACTGAAAACTGTCAAAAACATTAAGTTGTTTACATTATGTTTTGCAATCTTTTTTATATTCATTATTACGTTATATACCGGCCAATCTAAGAAAGCTAATGTTAATTTTAAAATTCACACAAAAGTTTCTTTAATTTGAACAGAAAATAAGTTTCATATAGTTATTTAGAGAATGTTATAATCTTTTGCCTCCTTTAAATTAACATGCAACAGAATATCTCACCTATTTCTGTAATAATAGAATGTTAATGCTAACAGAATTTTTAATCAGCTAGATTACTGTAATGCACCCCTAGCTGGTGTACCAAAGAAAGACATCAATCGGTTGCAGTTAGTCCAGAATACTGCAGCAAGCCAGAAAAAGAAAACCTGAGTACAGTTAAGTAGCTGTTTATTGTTATGCACCAAAAATCTGGATTACTTTATCATTAGACATACATCAGGCTAACACTGTACAGTATACCATTTCAAAAACTCTCCTAAAAACCTACATTTTTGATTTGGCTTTTTCAGAGCTACATTTTAGTTCTACCCATAAAAAGCTATACATGCACAGAATTATCATACTCCTAATGAATGTGCAATATTTATTATCTTTACTTTCCTCTGTTGGTTGGTTCTTCTGTGGTGGTGTCCTGAACTTAAAGAAATGTAATAAGATATTTAAGCCTAAAACAAACATCTTATACTTAAACATTGTATTATCAATTTTTTCTTTATTTGTGAATTGTTTTGCTTTGAATTTTACTGAAACTTTTAAAACAAAGATACATGGATGGTGGAATTATTTGCATATGTGTCACACTCCTAGCCTGAATCGTTCTATGCAGTAAACAGAAGCAGCAGAATTTTGGAAACCTTGAACAAATGCAGCTACACTTTATTTTTTAACAATCCACAACACCATTTTGTTTGTTTTTTTATGGCCCTGTTACTGATGGTTGCCAGGAGAATTGTTGTCATGTGGATGGCAACCAATGTTATGTTACAGCCAGAATGTATTCCCTGCTTCATGTTTATTTTCTGCTTTATTGTTGTTTTTGTTACATTTTAATCATGATTTTTAATCTTTTACTATTATTCTTACTAGTTTTGTTTATAATGTTTCAATGATGTACTGTATCTTTAAATATACTGCCATTCTGTACACTTTGTGGTGGAACTTCAAGGGGAAGGTTTTATTTCCTTTATAAAGAGGCTTTATAAGTCATCCAGAAACAGGACACAATAGTGGTTCATTGAGATACTGTTGGTGTGTATTGTAAGTTTTCCTTTGATTTTCCTAGTTATTTATTTTGTTATCATCTGTCTTTGGATTCTGTTGTTTAAATAGTGATTTTGGTTGCCCTGGATTGTCTTTTAGGCATATCCTTTTTGCTCTTTAAGAGTGTTTTTCCTTTTGTGCTCTGTTTTTATGAATACACTTTATTTATAACTAGCAAAATACCCGCGCTTCGCAGCGGAGAAGTAGTGTGTTAAAGAGGTTATGAAAAAGAAAAGGAAACATTTTAAAAATAATGTAACATGATTGTCAATGTAATTGTGTTGTCATTGTTATAAGTGTTGTTATACACACACACACACACATAAACATATATATACATATATACATATCTACATATACACATATCTACATATATATATACATATACACATCCACATATCTATCTATCTATCTATCTATCTATCTATCTATCTATCTATCTATCTATCTATCTATCTATCTATCTATCTATCTATCTATCTATCTATATATACATACACACATCCACATATATATATATATATCAACATATATATACATACACACATCCACATATATATATATATATATCAACATATATATACATACACACATATGTACATATACACATACATAGATACATATACATATATACATATACACATACATAGATACAGATACACACACATACATATATATACACACATACATACATAGATACACACACACACATTATAAATATATATATATATATATATATATATACACACACAGACACATATATATACATATATATTTACATATCTACATATATACACATATCTACATATATATATATATATATATATATATATATATATATATATATATATATATATATATATATATATATATATATACACATCTACATATATATACACATATATATACATATCTACATATATATCTAGACATACATACAAAAATACATTGACAGATATATATATATATACATATCTACATATATATATATATATATATATATATATATATATATATGTAATTGTGTTGTCACTGTTATGAGTGTTGCTGTCATATATATATATATATATATAATATACACACACACATAAACATATATATACATAAATGTACATATACACATATATACATATTTATATATATACATATACACATCTACATATATATACAAATATATATATATATATATACACACATATCACATATATATATATATATATATATATATATATATATATATATATATATATATATATATATATTTACATATCTACATATATATACACATATATATATATATACATATCTACATATATATACAAATATATATATATATATACATATCTACACATATATACACATATATATACATATCTACATATATCTAGACATATATACATACATACATTGACATATATATATATATATATATATATATATATATATATATATATATATCAAATGAATGTGAACCTTTTGTAGGGTCTGTCCCTGAGACTTATTAATTGTCATTGCTAAGCAGAGCCTTAGTGTAAATTGGAGGCGTTTGAATTGAAATTGGAGATCAGAGGGTATAACGGGGATGCGAGGAATAAAAACTCTCTCCCCTGAGCCACCGCCAGTAAAAATAGTTGCCTGAATGAGGTTCTTTTGCAGACACGTGACCTGAAGTCTCGTGCCGTCACAAAGTTTCAGTGGCTGTACGGAAATCCACAATCGGTTTCATATTGTGAATTTCCCATTGGGATTAATAAAGTATCTATCTATCTATCTATCTATCTATCTATCTATCTATCTATCTATCTATCTATCTATCTATCTATCTATCTATCTATCTATCTATCTATCTATCTATCTATCTATCTATCTATCTATCTATCTATTGTTTTCGTACCTTATCAATTGTGAAATGTGTTTTTTGAATAGGTTTGATTCATTGAAGTGATCACTCCTGCTGCGTTCAGTCAGTTCACGTGAGCCGCTGTCTTGTGTGATGTTGCAATGTCCACGGGTTTATTTAATGTTAGCTAAGATCCGGCAGTTAAAAGTTTCTGGCCACAGCAATTTTAACTCTGTCACAAAGTGATCCAAACTGTCGTTTATACCTCGTGTCTTGTCATTAAACTTGTATCTCGCGAATATGGCATTGCAAACGGCAGCGGGTCAGTTCACGTGCTTACATGGGAGGCGTGATGACGTGATATATTTTGATACATATCAAAATACCCGCGCTTTGCAGCGGTGAAGTACCGCTTTAAAATTTTTATTAAGAAGAAAAGTAAACCTTTTTAAACTGAGGGAAAATGAATCAATAATTATTTCTTAAGGATCTCTTTGTATATCATATTGTCAGTTCACCCTTCCGGTTGTAATATGACCAAGCTGTGTGCTGAGCTTACTCTTCAGCATGAAATCTAACATGGTTTGTGCCCTTCAGAATGAAAACAGCATTTACCTTTTTAATAAAAGGCGAGCTTTTAAGCCTGAGAAATCACCCCGTAAATGCGCACGTTTAATTGCACATCTGTTAATATGTATGCTTACACAGTATTAAAAGACACTCAACAATTAACGTCATTTACCTTCGTTCCCGCGTTTGACTCGTGCTGTAAATCTCTTCCTTGTTTTCACTTCACGTGATTACGTAGGAGGCGTAATACGTGATGACGTGATACGTGACTCTGCCTCCTCCATTAGACTATATGGACAAAAAACAGGTTCCAGTTATGACCATTACGCGTAGAATTTCGAAATGAAACCTGCCTAACTTTTGTAAGTAAGCTGTAAGGAATGAGCCTGCCAAATTTCAGCCTTCTACCTACACGGGAAGTTGGAGAATTAGTGATGAGTGAATCAGTCAGTCAGTCAGTCAGTCAGTCAGTCAGTCAGTCAGTCAGTCAGTGAGTCAGTGAGTCAGTGAGGGCTTTGCCTTTTATTAGTATAGATGATTCATCATTGCATTTTATTTACAAGCCAGAGTTTTTTATGCTTCCTCTTCCTTGTAAGGCATTATTTGTAATTTTTTTAAATTTAAAGAAAGCATCTCATCTTTAGGTTTGTGCAGCAGTTTGGGGACTGGCTGCCTTAGGGTAAGCCTTTTCTGGGCAGGACAGTGACAGTCCTGGCCTGCTTTTTTGACCTATTTTGGAGGCTTCACCCACTTTCATTATGTTTAGAACTCCTAATCATAGCAATCTGCACCAAGGTGATGTCATGTCTCTGACTACAGAAGTTGGTGACAAGCAGGATCGACTCAATTATGTTTTATAATTATTAGTTTAAAGTTTTGTTAAGGGAAATTCTCAGTTGGTTTGGCTACAACTATCTATTTTTTTCATCTTGAAATTTAGTGCTGGTACTTCCTGCAGGAGAGGAAAGAGGATCAGGAAATGAACATTAAATAGAAAAGTCTTCTCCATGGTTGCCAGAGAAATAAAATCTCAGCATTTTTAATTAAACAGTATTCTTAACAGAGGACTGATTCATAGTATTACACTGGTCACTAAACATAAATACTACACACAACACGATTAAATACTTGATAGCACTTCATAATAACTTTAATTACTTTCAATAATAAATTGTTAGAATAGATGAATGATTTCAATTTTACACTAGGTACTGTTAAAAATTCTACAACTAATGAATAAAGGATTTGTAAAGATGTGAAGAATTACACACTTTTTGTTAATGACTTATTAATGAAATTTATTGTCACCAATGTATAAATTATCATTTAATAACCATTTACAAGTATTTTAATGTTAATGAAATGATTATGTGTTAAGCATTATGTAATGTTTGTGGATGAAAGTTACCAAAGAGTGTTATTAAATATTATATATCTCAATCATACTGTATATTTCTGTATAGATGTGTCTATGGGCTGCATATGCATTTCCATTCTCTGTTCAAAAAAAGCAGACAGAATTCTCTTTTAAGCAATTTTCATCTTGATAAAAATGCAAAGGTGACTTAAAAGCAAAGAAAATAGCTGCTTTGGAGTAGTGGAGCTGAGTGGTTTCAAGAGGTATTTCTTTTTCACTTTTCCATACTGTTAGGAGAGGCAAATAGCGAAATGGTGGGAACTGAAAGACACCCTTAATGACAGTACTACTGACTAGTCTCCTGCTAGATGACTGGAAAAATGTAAACAAAGAATAAGCATAGCCAGTGACCATGTTATAAAGGAGCTGAATTCACAAAAATACACACACTATATTGACAAGGACTGTCAGTCAGAGGTGAGACTGAAACAACCAAAGCCTCTGAGGATCAATCTCAAGTTTGATTAAGTCTGAATGTTTTCAAATAGAGAGAAGAGAACAAATTCAAAAGTTTGTGGGTAATAAGAAGGACATAATGGGATGAATGGACATTGTAATGTCTGGTGAAGCTGATTATCAGAAAGTGAAAAATCTCATTAGTATGAACTAAGCAGGGAAAGTAAATCTTTGCTTTTTACATTTCTCTCTTTTGTTATTACTCCTCTGCGTGGGTGTATGTGTGTCATTTGAAAGTACATGTTTTTCATATATTTGCATTGTTTCCATGACTGTTCTTTTATGTTTCAGATGTTGATAAAAAATGAGATATTAGGAAATAATTGTAAAGAACATTTATAGAAAAAGGTACCGAATGGTCTTAGGCCATCCAGGACCTATTTATATGTTTTTTTATAGTACACTTTTCACATTTTAAAAACCTTTACTCTTGTCATGGTTTACTTAAAATTACTGTAACTGTTTAGATTCAGTCCCACAATAAGAAGTAGGAGCAAAAACAATAGTTACAGTAAGTATGTGTAAGCCTGTAACTAACAATTCTGCCATTTTGCTAATTGCCTGTAAACCACAAGCTACCATATTCATTAAAAAGAATTCAATTTTAATTCTATAAACATTCCTAGTTTTCAGCCTTTCCTCAATAGATCAGAAGTTGAGGTACATTCTGTGCTTTTCTCACTTATTGTATGAAGAATCAATAGGTTGCAGAATATTTAGAGTCTTAAACAAAACAAAATGCTGTGACCACATTACCCCTCACTTGGATTTTCTACACTCTCTGTCAAATATTCAGTAATTATCTGAACTCCGCCTCTGACTTATAATGCCATTTGCTTCAATCCTCAATGATAATTAGCTTCTCCGTATACAACATATAAACCTTTGTGAAGAGCAAACTGTATGAAGTGCAGTTTAATTCCTTTGTACTGTATGTGTTAAAGATGCTAAATTACATATTGCGCTGAGCTCCTAAAATTCTAAATAATTGCACTTTTTGTAAAAGCTTCTTTCATATTTTGGGTTGTTATGTTTGAATAAATAATCCTTATGAAAATTATGATTTACCGCAAAGAGAGCACTTGAAAGAATTTCACCTTACACAGAACTTTACACTAAAATTAAGTTATAAGCAACTAGAAAGTTTTTCAGAGGATTCCTAATCCTGTTTTTGCCATCTTGGATGGCCACTTGTGAGTTTTTCCTGTTTGCTGCTTTGCATTAAGTATGTAGTAGAAGCCACATGGGCTGGACAGGCATTCAGGCCGAGAAAGGAAACAGGAAGCAGACCTGGAAGGAAGAGATGGATGGACAGCCCCTGTAAAAGAAGTGAGATCTCTGGGGAGTTTTTTTAATTACCCCAGTACACTAGATGGCAACAGTCCTGGATACCCAGGCCCAGTGGGAAGCCAGCAGAGCATGCTGAGAAATGTAGTCTGGCAGGGCAGCCCAGCTGGGATCACTGGGTGCAGCAAGAGGGCGTTGCAGGGAAACAAGCTCCCTATTGTGATGATGGACTTCCGTGTGACCCGGAAGTGCTTCGATCTGACAATCACCCTGGCACTGGAAGTACTCCCGGGTCTGTAATAAAAGGGACCATACTCCCTTATCCTAGCAAGTCGGAGCTGGGTGGTAGAGAAGCAACACTTAACTGGAGGAGGGCAGTGCAGTGATGAGAGACTTATTGTAGAGAGAGAGAAACCAGTGTGTTGCACTTGTGTGACAATTTTTGGAGGTATTTATAATAAAAACATTCCTTTATTTGCACCCAGGACTGTGTTTATGTGTTCGTATCGGGGTTTGGGCTCGCTGTCACCTGGGTTTCCATCACAATGTATAAAAGACTGCTCTTGTATCACACCAGGTACAGATAACATATTAAACACACACCTCATCACGCTATACACAAGTCTGTTCCATGTATAAAAGATTTGAAGGGTACCCAGAGGATGAGAGTCCAGAGGGCGCAGACAAATATTTTCTGTAGTGTTTCACTCTTCTGCAAAAGAAGGGCAGAAGCAGAGCCTTCATGGTCGCCTAATGGCAGCTATATAAACCTATACCACTGACCACTGAAGTCATTTCTCATCTGCCTATGAATGTGAAAGTGCCCAAACCCTGCTTTATTGCACAGGTAATGGTGGAGCCTTGCAGAGTCCATAATTACTCCCCAAAGGTGTGACACTTCCAAACCTGCCCCAAGCTCAGTTGCTGGCACTTGAACTGCTGTTTGGGATGTATATCAATAAACAGCGGAGTGCCTTATGTCCGTCTGCTTCAAAACATGCAGAGTTGTATTACAGATGTACTATATTTGACCAAAGCAGGCTGGAAAGTTAACAGCTTTGGCTACTTGTCTCTGTGTTATTTCATGAAGATTCCAATTGCATGGGTTTCTCTTTCAGGAAGGCTTCTTGGAAAGTGCAGTGCAATCTTTTCATTTGCCACTCGAGCTGAAAATGTTGAGCTTTATTTGACAAACGAGGTGTAAAATCATTATTTTTACCGGTGTCTTTTTTTTTCTTTGCTGTTGTCAGTGGAGTTTTTGTCAGTAACTTTTTGTTTTGATTATTTATTATATATTAAATTAGGATGTATTCCCCCTGCACTTTGTTATAAGGGAGTGTGTCAGTGTAATATGTAGCAGGTGAACTGAAACACTTCTCTTAAACTTTGTCATATTTGCTTTTGGTTTGGGAAAAGTGGGGTTCAATACTTTCTTTCGTGTTTCTACTGAGCAATTTTTTTTCTCTCTTTGCAGTATTGCCATTAACATTGTTTCAAGTGCATGTTTTTTCTGTCCCTTTGGTAAGGTTGCCTTGGATCAGATTGTGTTTTAGGTTCATTAAGAGTTTTTAAATAGAGAAATAGTAATGAAAGTTAAATTTCAATGAAAAGAACTTGTAACCTTAATCGGAGCATTCATTTGGGCATCCCCTTGTGCCTGATCCAAGTTATTATGGGGGTGATGCTGTCATTATAAAAATGTCCTGTCAAATTGTTCCAGAGGATCCCTGAAACCTTTGTGTACTCCACAAAGAAGGTTTGGGTGATCAGGTGAGTTGCCTAAAGGTTGCAGTGGAAGCATTTCTGCTCTCTTCTTCTTTTCTTTTTTTAGCTGCTCCCGTTAGGGGTTGCCACAGTGGATCATCTTCTTCCATATGTTCCTGTCCTCAACATCTTGCTCTGTCACACCCATCACCTGCATGTCCTTTCTCACCACCTCCATAAATCTTCTCTTAGGCTTTCCTCTTTACCTCTTGCCTGGCAGCTCTATCTTTAACATCATTTTCCCAATATACCCAGCATCTCTCCACTTCACATGTCCAAACCAAGGCAATTTCGCCTCTCTGACTTTGTCTCCCAACCGTCCAATCTGAGCCAACCCTCTAATGTACTCATTTCTAATCCTATCCACCCTTGTCACACCCAATACAAATCTTAGCATCTTTAATTCTGCTACCTCTACCTCTGTCTCCTGCTTTCTGGTCAATGCCACCGTATCCAACCCATATAACATAGCTAGCTGGTCTCACTACGATCCTATAGACCTTCTTTTTCACTCATGTTTATAACGTCTGTCACAAATTACTCCTGACATTCTTCTCCATCCATTCCACCCTGTCTGCACTCCTTTTTTCACCTCTCTTCCACAATCCCTGTTACTCTGTACTGTTGATCCCAAGTATTTAAACTCATCCACCTTCACCAATTCTATTCCCTGCATCCTCACCATTCCACTGACCTTCCTCTCATTCACACACATGTATTCTGTCTTGTTCCTACTGACCTTCATTCCTCTCCTCTCTAGAGCATATCTCCACTTCTCCAGGGTCTCCTCAACCTGCTCCCTACTCTCACTACAGATCACAAAGTCTTCAGCAAACATCATAGTCCAAGGGGACTCCTGTCTAATCTCATCTGTCAACCTGTCCATCACCATTGCAAATAAGAAAGGGCTCAGAGCCGATCCCTGATGTAATCCCACCTCCACATTAAATGCATCTGTCACTCCTACCGCAGACCTCACCACTGTCCCTCGTACATATCCTGTACAACTCTTACGTACTTCTCTGCCATTTCTGACTTCCTCATACAATACCACAACTCCTCTCGAGGCACCCTGTTATATGCTTTCTCCAGGTCAACAAAGACGCAATGCAACTCCTTCTGGCCTTCTCTATACGTCTCCATCAACATCCTCAGAGCAAACATCACATCTGTGGTGCTCTTTCTTGGCATGAAACCATACTGCTGCTCACTGATCATCACCTCCCTTCTTAACCTAGCTTTCACTACCCTTTCCCATAAGTTCATGCTGCGGCTCATCAATTTTATCCCCCAGTAGTTACTACAGCTTTGCACATCCCCCTTATTCTTAAAAATTGGTACCAGTACATTTCTGCCCAACAGTGTTTAAATGCAGTACAAGGAATTTGTGCGGTTCCTCACATGTTGTTGCCTGTGACCCCAAGTGAGAGGTGCAAGACAGAGTCAGTGATGTGAAAGTGCTAGAAATGAACATGATACAGGAAAGATTATTGGCAGTATACAAGTTAGGTACTTGATACGTGTGTAACTCTTATGGTTCTCACACTCCACTTTCATTTTTCTGGTACTTCTATTTCATACTGTTTGGGGGAGAGAAAAAAAAAGTCTTGTACGAAAATGCTACCCTGAGTGCCTCAATCGCTCATTCCATGATGGTGGTGGTGGTGGTGGTTTTCTTTCTTCTTCTTTTAAACAGACCACCCTTTTAGAAGTCATTTGGTCCTTTTTCTAGTTTATTCCTATTAATTGCTTATTGTGATGGCATGTTACCTTATTATGTTCTATTCCTGTCATTATCTACTATCTTGTAAGATGCTCTCTTATGATACCTGGGTGATAATGGAGTGTCATTATTGTACTCCATTTTCAACTTGCCATTGAAGTTCATTGTACAGTTTACTATAGTAACACAGTTCTGCACAACAGTCAGGAAATTACAAAACAAATAAGCAGGGGCCTCATGTATAAAACCTTGTTTAGATTCCATACTAAAATTATGTTAGAAAGGTAAGAATAGTGTATACACAAAAAAAAAAATTGTACGTATGTCAGGTCTCGCACAAAGTTCCTTTATAAATCTCAAATCAACTGAAAACTAAGCATACGTGCATGCACTTTTAGCCACTCACTGTCACCTCGTGCCAGTAACCATGTTTGGCTTTTTTTTTTTAAATATTAATGATCTAATCATTATATACATGTGGCCATGTTCCTGAGTGACATTTTTACATTTAAGAAACTTGAGGACACAGATTAAACTTAAGTGAATTTGAACTTGAGGTATTATTGACTTTTCACAGAGGAGAAGGAATGGCTGGGGGGCTCCCCCTAGAAAGGTCAGAGTTAAAGTATTAGTATAGTATAGTATAGTATAGTATAGTATAGTATAGTATAGTATAGTATAGTATAGTATAGTATAGCTGTCTTATAGTAAGCAGTTATAGTAAGCACCATATTTCACCCCAGTTTCCTCCAACTATCCAAAGATGTGCAGCTTAGGTGAACAGGCAATGCTAACTCATCCTCTGATGTGTGTGCAATTGTGTGTGAGAGTATGCCCTGCAATAGACTGACACACAGTCCAGAGCTGGTTTGTGCATACGACCTGATATTGAGGCTCAGGCTTCTCGAACTCTAAACTGAATTGAGTGAGATTGAGAATATGTTGACATATTATAAACCAGAACAAAAGCAAAATAAAGCCAACTCTTGAATGCATATTTGGCTAATTATATTGTTTAAGTCTGTGCTGCTAAACAGATTTTGTGAAATATTTATTTTTATGCCTTTGAAAGAAGTGCTTTTATTTGATGGGCAATAAACTTACTTGTGGATTACAAAAAACAGAAACATTTACAGGAAATGGAGCTCTTCAAAAAGGAATATGCAGAAAATAAAAGAAAAAAAATAAAATGATTGCAAATAAAACCTCCACTGAGTAAAAGAACACCAACAATAGTATTTACTCTATATTTCACCTTTACGTTTGACTACTATGTCAAAGTACATCGTCAAACATTATGACAGATATGTGTATCATGCCCCCCATATGTACATTGGTTTAAATGATTATGAGCTGATTGATATGAAAATGTATGTTAAATAGAGCAATAAATCAGACATGTAACTGTTTGAACTGTTTTATAGATATCACAAAGTAGCAAAGCATAACAGTCTTCAATCATTCCATTGACTCCCCATGCAACACTGAAGGAATCATTTAAATTGTCGATACTTAAAATATTGAAGTACAGTACATAAACAATTGCACTATGCAAAATTATCTTCGGATAAACACCACTTCTAAAATAATCAAAGTAAATAGAATACATTAAATGTAATTTATATAATTTATTTTAAAGAGTGCACAATTTATTCCACATGTTGAGTGTAAACGGATGATCTGCTTATGTTCACACAGGGTGGGATACAAAACCATAAAAACTAGAAAGGAAACAATGAGTCCAACACAGAAAAGGAACAGAAAAGAAGCCTGCATTTTTAAAGCATGTTATGTGTTCTCCTGTTCTCAGATTTTAGTTTAACAAGTAAAACAGACCCTTTGACTCCTTCTTTCACCTTAACAGCAGGTCTAACTGAGAAGCAATTTAATATAGACTTTGGATTTCAACCTAGGATGACAAGTCACAAAAATTCTTCTCAGATTAATGTCAGATGACATCTCTTCAGTGATATGTATTCTGTAAGTATGTCTCTGTATCGGTGTAGCAAGCAGGTGAAACCACATCAAGTTCCAGAAGTCTCCTCAGGGGTTTCCTTTTATTAACATCAAGGTGGCTATTTTTGGGGGGATTTTGATGGATGCTTTTGTTAAAATACATATAAAGTGTATTACAGAAAAATCCAAAGATATATATTGTAGCTGTTCAAAAACTCAGGCTTCATTCCGAATGCTTCTCAAAGCCCAACAAGTTAAACAGCCATATGTTTGTCATGCTGTCAGCATTGAGCTGAAGCCCACAAAAACATTTGCTGCTAGACTTTGTCTTTGCTGCAGGATTTGGCTTGGCTGCTATCTCACATAAATCTGCTGCATTGCAGATGGACTTGTGATGGGGGCTGCAACCCGCAGAACACTAAGGCAGGCCACTCTCTGTGTATATATTAATATTTATTTTTCCTAACCACAAATGAGTTACTCAAGCGAACATGCAAACATTGAATAAATGTTAACCTTGTAATGAATTGGATATCTTCTCTATTTGTCCAAAATATTGCTCCACAGGCCATGTCCTTCAGTTTCTACACGTGCCACCTGCATATTCAGAATCTACTGCAAATCCAAGTATTCAGCTCTGAGCTCAGTTTCTTTTAACAAACAGCAGCAATTCTTACCCATTGACATTATTTCACATTGTACTGCTGAATGGAGGGTTTTATAATTCAAAGATCAAACTTATTTAATTTAACAATGGCTAATCACTACTTTATACAGATTGAAGAACTCAGACTGCAAATGTAGAGACACCTAAAAGACATGCATTAGGAAGCATGGACACCCAATTGCAAGTAACCAGGCATAGGCATAAACTGAAAGAGAATGGCAACAAAAGCAAAAAACATAAATTCAACAATCATGGGTAAACATAAGCAACTGGTGTGCGTCAGGTTCAGGAAGCATTGCAGTTTACTTATTTTACACATTCATTTAGGTTGCTTCAACAGGAACTTTGCAAATGGGAGTGTTTGAATGAACTGTGGAGCTTATGCTGATATAAGCTGTCAAGTCTTCTTTGTAGAACGATGTGTTTATACAATATGAACATTGGTAGATGAATATCTCACACTAAGAGCCGCAGGAGATGAGTAGTCTGACATCTTAGCTAACACTCGGATGCACAGCCAATGGCACTCTAAGTTTTAGTTAAAATTAAGTTCAGGTTTATTGACGCATGAATACAGCACAATGATATTCTGACTTTTATTTTTCCTTCAGACTGATGATAATGGTAAGACACAAACAACAGAAAATGAATACAAAACTGTACTTTAAAAATGTCAGATAAAAGATGCAGTATGTTATATGCAGAGTGGAAAAAAACAACAGTGATGTGAGAGTTTAAACAAGAGATAAAAGCATAAAATGTGCCATATGAACCAGTAGTTTTTGCTGGGACTCCATCCCTCATTTTTGTTTAATTTTTTTTAGCATCTGATTATTCCGAGTGGCAGCATGATCCATGATGATGAAGAGCGCTCACAACAGATCCACTGTTCCTTTTACACTTGACAGTAAGTTAGAATTGATCAGATTACACTACATTGCATTTTTTTTATCAAAGCCTTAGCTTTTTGAAAGAGTCAAAACTTTCTGAGGTATGTTGTGTGTGCACACAATAAAATTCAATACTGGGAAAAATTTTTGAGTGAGATAAAAATTAATAAGCAACTTTCATTATTTATTCTCAGTAGACATGACTGAAATAAATGCAGCAGTAACAGTACATGCAGCGAAGGATTGTAAATGATTGTAAATGTCATGTTTCAGTGATTATTAGTCTAGTTGTCTACAGAACAGAGACAGCATTTCACTCCATACAGCAAAATTCAATAATGTCAATTTTAATGGCAGCAGGATAGAATTTTTTGAGGTGAAAAGGATATATTAGAGCAATCCACATCCCTGGTGCTAAAATGTTGCTGAGGAGGTAGACAATAAAATGGCTGACTCTCAGATAATGTTTTACTTTTTTCCCTCCTAAACCAACATTAATATGCTGTTTTACAATATAAATGTGATCTCAAAACGCAGATCAATTTTCGATAACATCTCTTGGTTTGGAAAATGGACATAGTCGGTAAGTTTTAAGGCTTTTGATATCATGTTTGGATACATGCCCCTTGATACAACCCTGTGGGGATCTGGGGTGGCCGCCAGGGGGTGCTGCTTAGATCCCAGAGCCAGCCTGATCCCAGAGACAGCCCCGCCCGGAAGTGCAATTAGCAACAGGTGATCAAGCACCTGGAGCACTTCCGGGTGAGCTATAAAAGGGGTCAGATTCTACCACTCGACAGCCAGAATCAGGAGGAAGAGGATGAGGTTGCCTGGGAGGAGTGGTGGTGCCAGAGGAAGGATTGTTTGTGCTGTGTTTAAGTGCTTTGGGACTGTTGAGCCTGTGGGACATGGGGAAGACGTGTTCCACGGCCGAAGAGAAAAATAAAAAACTCTTTGATTTTAGCATGTGCCTCTGCGTCAGTCTGTGCCAGGTCGGGCGCTATATAGCACCTTATCACAATATATAAAAGATATTTCACTTTAGAACAATTTAATTTGGCAAATTAATACAGACAATAATTTTGAACAAAAAAGTTTGACTGAGGATGTTCTTAAGCTTCTGTCAATGATTACCATTGCATAAAAGATTACTTCCGTAGCAAATCATAAAGAAAAAAAAACAATTTCAATAATTAAAAGTTCTTCTCAGTCACTTCCTGAGACTTAAGATGATGATCTGAAGTAACTAATTTGTTAGGTATGTTGAAGTTTATGGGTCACAAATTACGGTGGAGCAGCCATCATATACTGTATGTATAGAATATTATCTAGGGTGAATGGTGTGAAATTGTTGGGTGGGCTCAGATTTTATTGGTGATAATGTCTGGTTATAAAACTCAGTGCACTACTTGACTAACTCGATCACATGGGAAAATAATGTCTAGGATTTTGAATGGGTCATCCATTGTTTCAAGCCTAGATAAATGATAAAAATGATCTTCAACTATAAAATGCTGAATTTCAGCTTTCTATAATTGTATACATGGTGTCTTAGTGACAAAAAATAAGATTATAAAGCCCAAGGATGATGGATCAATCCTTATCACATAATTATACTCTGACCCGTAAAAACACCTATTGAGCTTGGTAATGCCTATTAATCACAATGTACAAATATGTGGAAAATGCATACATATGAAAAGTCTATTGTCAGGTTATAGATAACAGAATCACTAATCTGGTATCAGGCATTTATTTTAAAATTCCAAATAACAGCATCACCATTGAAAAAGAGACACTTTTAGAGAACAGATGGTATGGATTTTGATGTATTCACTATCTGGATTTAATTAACTGTATTTATACATTACTGAACAATTTATCTTTTGAAACTCTCAGCTAAATAAATTGCATTAGCTACAGTGAAATAGTGTGCAGTAATTAAGTGCCGATGCCTCACAGCTACAGAACACTGGCTTCAAATCTCAGGTTGGTCAGTGTGTGTGAAACTTGCACCATCTTTCTGTGTATATATTGATCCTCCAACATTTCAAAGAAACATGTGCTTGGTATTACAGTGTATTCAGAAAGTATTCAAACATCTTCACTTTCTGTACTCTTTATTGCATAGTACATTTAATTTTAAATGGATAAATTTGCCAGTTTTGTCCCTCAATCTACATTCAAGCTATAATTGCAAAGATAAACATGTTTGCAGAAAGTTTTGCCAATGTATTGAAATACTGAAAATCAAAACTGAACTCTTTCATTCATTTAAGTATTCAGACCCTTAATCCAGTACTTTGTAGACATCTTCTGGTTTCTCCACAGATGTTTTATGCGGTGTAAGTCTGGGTTTTTGCTGGGCCACTCAAGAAGAGACTTGTCATTTAGCAACTTCATCATTGCCTTGGCTATACGTCTGGGTAATTGTTATGCTAAAAGTTGAACCTAGTTTGGTGCCCTGGTTTGAGGTCATGTGCACTCTGGAATAAACTTTTCTTCAAGGTACTCTCTGTATTTGACTGTATTCATCTTTCTCTTAATTCTGACCAGTCTCTCTTCCACTAATAGTGAGTAGCACCATTATAGCAAGATGCTGCCACCACTATGCTTGATTGTAGTGATAGTATCAGGCAGGGGATGAATGGTGCCTGGTTTTTGTCAGACAAAGTACTTGGAGTTCTGCTCCAAGAGTTACTTTTTTTGTGTCATCAGATCAGAGAATCATTTTCCTCATGCTCTCAAGAGTCCTTTAAATGTCATTTGGCAAGAGTGGCTTCCATCCAGCCACACTGGAGTTGTGTGTTGATGAGATGGGTGTCCTTCTAACAGGTTCACCCGTCTCAGCAGTGGACTTCAGAAGCTCTGTTAGAGTGACTATCTGGTCCTTTGTCACCTCCCTAACCAAGGACCTTATTGCCTGGTTACTCAGTTAGGGTCTGAGTACTTAAATAAGTAAGAGATCTCAATTTTTGATTTTTAGTACATTTGCAAACCTTTCTGAAAATATGTTTTCACTATGTCATTATGGGTAATTGAGTTACAATTGAAACGTAAAAATGACAATTGTATCCATTTAATGTTAAATCTATGACACTGTAAAGTAAAGGGGTCTGAATACTTTCTGCATTCACTGTAGCTCAATCTACGTAAGGAAGCCCTTCTATATACTGTTGTCATGTCCAGGGTTAGTTCCTGCCATAGAATCATCAATGACAGAAAGAACAAGGAAGGATAAAGTGAATCCATTGCAATTCCCAGCCAAAATAATAAACATTTATCATCATTATGTTACAAATCTAGTTCCTGGGTTACATTTCTCTTTCTTCATTCTGTATGCATGCTTTCAATTCTACATCTTGCCTGAAGAAGGGGCCTGAGTTGCCTCGAAAGCTTGCATATTGTAATTTTTTTAGTTAGCCAATAAAAGGTGTCATTTTGCTTGGCTTTTCTCTACATTCATAATGGCTAACACGGTACAACACCCAAGTACTTCATTCTGTATCAAATTAGATTTAAGAGCACCTACTTAAATAACAGATTTAACCTTTAGATATCATATTCTCCATATGAAAATGGAAAACTGCATATACCTTTTTTTTTAACACAAAATGCTGTTCATACACAATACCAGCTGTCTGTGGTCATATTGATAAAATTATAAGTATATCACAGGCAGGTGACCTTATTCTAATGTAAGATATTTAATATCTACCAGTTTCAACAAATTGGTGTAACAACATAAGTTTGAGAGATGGAAGCAAGAATTACATAGGTGAGACTGCCAGGGCTGAGGATGCTGTCTGCAGTTTAAAAGCAGAGTTTCAATTCTATACTATGCACCAGAGAAAAAAAAATAACAAGTTCATGATCTGTGCCACGTGCAAAGTTCTCATCTGACTAATGACATAGTCAGACAGCTAACATACCTCTCATATTTATATTACACCAGTGAATCATTCTTTGCTCTTTTTAGATTCATCCCATTGTCCTATTATCAGCACTCCTCATGGTGTGATACAGGAATAATAAGATAAAATAAACAATTGGCTTGGATTAATCTGTGAATTACTGTGACCTATAGAATAATTTTAAGGCATACATCACTTGAAACCATCACTAACCCTTTCGCCTAGAACGGATCAATTATTAATTAAAGAAAAAAAAAAGGCCCTGCCATTGGAGAGCTGCTTAATACAGATAATAACGTGCATTTTATTTCCCATTCTTCAGGCCTGCTCAAATTAAAGTATCTGCCCCACGTATTATCCATCTTTCCCATACAATTTCTACAAAGTATTTAAGGCTAATTGATGACAGAGTCGTCGTCTTCTGCAAATGGCAGGTACACATGATTGCCTGCACCATAATGACTTTATCAATTTGTCAAAGAAAGCTTTATAAGACAACTGAATACAATGGCTAAAGTATCGTATGTAAGAAAAGAAGTTATAATCGCATTGACAGCAAGGCTATAATTTTATTTTTGAAAAGAGCATATGCTCTGTTAAGTCTGTTAAAAAAAAAAACTAGGAATAGCCTCCTGTAGCAAACCAGTTTACAATTCAGAGATAAAAATGGTTTGCAAATTGTTTTGACTCTTAGTCCATCACTAAAGTAACATCTTTAATCTGACAGGTTGTCTTTGCCAAGTTAGCAAAGCTGGTGGCCTTCTAAATGCAAAAAGAAAGCTTTAAATGATCCTAATGGGTTACAGTGTATATTTATGCCTGAATACGTGTAGGGGGATACGATTTTATTATGTAGTAGAAGTAATCAAGAATGTTAAAATGTGTTTAAGTTATCTTTCTTTATTTTATTCTAAGTTATTTGTTAAAAAACATTTTATGGACAATAAGTGTAGAGTACAACTGTGACATTTACTATGTTTATTTTATTTGAACATGTGATCTCTGTAGCTTGTCTAACCGCAGAAAGAGGAGGTGTTAGTAGACACAGAAGACAAAAACTTAAAAGTATAAAAACAAATGAAACTTATTATTGCAAAAGGTTGTATCAGTCTATTATTGTATGTCTATAAAGATTAAATTGTTTAAATTAAGAAATCCTCCTTTTTGAATTTACTGTATATTACAAGATAACTCAGTCACCTTGAGAAATAACTAAGCTCCTATTATTGATTTTTGTCAGCATTGTTTTCATTTTGTACCATTTTCATTCACAATCTGGTTTTGAAGAAAGATTAAAAATGTTTTTTTAAACATTTGACAAACAACCTGACTTTTGCAACTGGACTTTGGACTTTCTGACCAGTAGACCTCAGCATGTACAAATTTAGCAGCATCATTGTTTCCACATAGAGCTTCAACACAGGCACTCCTCAGGGTAGTGTACTGAGCCGCCTTCTCAGCATCCCTCTGTTTAGGACATATATAACACACACTACCTTGGAAAGGCAAACAGCATTATTTAGGCAACAGACATCCTTCACAGTCACTTTTCTTATTCCTCACTTCTGGCTAATGGCACAGGACCATTCAAACTTGTAGCAGTATATTCAGAACACTTTCCATCCACAGGTCACAAGTTTACTGAACAGCTAGTCGTATTAACAAAAGGGGTTTGTGTTCTTGTACACATATGCATATATAAATGTGTACATATGTATAGTATATAACAGTGGTGATGTTAGAATGTGCTGATTTTTGAAAGGATGGTATAAATAGTTGGAATGAGTTAGGGAAGAAATAAAATAGTCAAAAAAAATTACATAATCAATGCAGTTTTTTTTTACCTTGTCTTATTTAGAATACTGGTCTTAAATAGTTTATAAATTGGCAAAGATTTTACTTATCTACATGTTCATTTTCCTTTTTTCATTTTGAGATTTTCATTTTGTTGTCCCTTTTTACATTGCATATGACTACCACGGGGCAACCTGAAGTTGTGATGCCTGACGTCACCATTGCAGGTCATAGTTGCGCAGTTCCACATTGTCCAAGATACTGGATTTAAAAAAAAAAAAAGCAATTTACATGCTAAAGAAGTGTGCATGACTTTCAGGACTTCACATTAAATGTTGGGTTTAGTTTTTTTTCAGTATTTCTTTAAACACTATTAGAACTTTGCTATTTATTTAACCATAAATTTGGGCTCATCCATCTCCTGTTCCTTTAGAATATCTACATCCATGGCAGAACAACATCTTTCTGAACACTATTACAATATTTTTTGGGATGTCCAATACACTACCGGTAGATTGAAATGTATTTAAACCTATTTAAAATAGCAAAAATGAATTCTTCCTTGACAAAGAATGTTTAACATAATACAAAATACTTTTTTACACCTGTTAGATTTGGATTTACTGTGTGCCTAAATAGTAAACATACAGTACAATGGGGCATCGATCAACTGTCTATGGCCACATAAAATGTATTTAGTATATAACATTAACAAACCACAATATCTATACCCTCATCCTATTTACTCACCCCCACAATACAATGAAAAATATCACATTCTTGAGCTGAACCCATTATATCTTCTACAGTATGTACTATATGTTGATGTTTTGTTTTGGATTTTTATGCAAATGTTTGTGTGTCAGTGTTGCTATTCTGAAGAGACATACAAGTAAGAACTTTATTGTTCTATGTGCACATGATAATACACTTCAGCCTGGCTTCAAACCAGTCATTTCTTTTTCATTGTAAAAGTTCTACGTACAAGAGTTGTAGTTTGGAAAGAAACCAAAACTGACTTAACGTATAGCCGACCAAAGCCAATGTCCTTATGTGTTTTGAAATTGTTATGATTCTGCAAACCTCAATTTTTTCTTTTTTTTCTTTTGAGAATTGAATTTGGGTTTTAAGGGGTTTTGGATGGTGAAGAATTCAAATTTGTCATTAGATTTCTAGTAAGTGGTCTCTAGAATAATCTTACTTCTTCTACATTATTTTTTTTTTAATTTACCTTAATGTTATTTCATTGTTTTCATGGGTGTTGCCATTTTGGAGAACCATTCCCATGGTGCAAAGTCCTGTGGCTATGGAACAAAACACTGAAAGTTACATTTTATGCAATCATCAGCGTGACCATAAAAAGGTGACTTTATACTACAATCAGTTGAAAAAGGGAGATGATCTCCATTGAACAAATTCTGTGACTTCTAAAACTTGTCATATTAAAGGGGTGAGTGAGTTATTTTGTGTTTTATATTTGTAATTAATTTAGGCCAGTTTCCAAAGATTTGTTTTCACTTTGACATTAACACTAGAATTACCAGAGCCTACGAAAAAACTCGTAGATCCGGCCCACCTTAAATCGCTTCTTAAAACCCTTCTCACCTCTCCGCCAGCGTCTTTTGTCATCTAAATGTACTGATAAAGACAAGCTGCCAGCAGCCAGCTATTCCATCCCCCCAATGACTTAGAACGTAAACAAGCTTTTCCCAGCTCATGCCTTGATTGATTATCTGGGAGTGAAGTGGAGTTTTAGAGTAGAAATAATAGATTGTTATTTGCAACACACGCATTTCATATGTGTTGCATTTCTACAGTAATCTGTGTAAACACATTGTTAAAACAGAAACGGTTTACAATATTCTAGTAGCAAATGACAAAATGTAGGCATAAACTATATAATGTATGAAGCCTGAAGTCCAAATATCAAAGAAACACTTTCACAAAAGGTAAAAAAAAAAAGCCACCGCCAAAAAAAGCCGCCTTAGTGTGCGACTTTGACACGCATTAGCTATCACTGCTTCTGTGGTGCAACAGTACCAGTCACCGACTGGGAATCCAAAGGTCGTGAGTTCGATCCTGCACAACTCCATTTTGAGAAGTGTTCTTATTTTCACTATTTTAGAATAAAAAGATACATTTGATTTCAGTCTGTAACAGCCAGTGTAATTTATGATATTTGTAAAGGTTAGCTTTATTTTTTTTTAAATTCACTTTTCATTGTCTCAGTCGCGTTCAGGATACTTCCCTACCGGCCCCCACCTGACACTGCTGTTTTCACATAAAGACGCTCTATAGTTCTGCAGTGTATCACGATACATACGACCGCGTGTTTTTTTCCCCCAGTATTGCCAGTCCCCACGTGTTGCTGTATGCTGTTTCTTTTGTACTCCCGGACATGCAGAGGAAAGCCTAGTAAAGAGCCGTAACTTCAGCGCTATATGCAATCATCAGACACTCCCCATCTGATGCTGTTTTCACATAAAGACGCGCTAAAGCTCTGCAGTGTACTGAAGTGTCTGCATGCACTTTTCGTGGCATTATACGTGTATTTTTTGAGCATGCCCATGTAGCTCAAACACAGGAACATATGTTGATGTAAAAGTATAACAAAACAAGTGCACTTTTATTCAAGACTATAACCGAAGAAAAAAGAAAGCAAGTTACAGTAGGCGGTTGATATGACAGCTTGCGTGGTGCAATGCTAAGAACTGCTGATTTCCATTCTGTGCTATATAACTGTTAACATTTGAATCTGATGATTGCATATAGCGCGGTCTTATTCAGTGTGCGCAAGAACATGCAGGTGGCCAGTTGCTGCGTGCTACAACGCACATTTTAAAACAAGAAAGAGTCAAATATATGTGACGTTTTGAAGAAATCATTTTATGACGCGAATAGTACCAATCAGAAAACATCGTCGAAGTAATGCAATATTATTTGAAAACGAACAGCGTCAGATCGGGTGTGAAGTTATACTGGCGCTGTTTGAGTCAGATCAGAAGCCGAATAAGCAGAAAAAGCTCCTGTTCTGACTCTAAGTAAAAAAGCATGAATTAATCAACAGTAATAACCGTGATTGACATTTTAAAGATAACGATTTACAGTGCATACCAATTTATAAATTCAATGTCCGTTTGAGGAAAAAAAAAAAAAACAATTTCTTCAAAGCTGGGAATCGAACTCACATCTCTGTAGCACGACAGGGCTGTTGTGCCCCAAGTCAGCAAACCGTAGCGTTAAGCTACAGAAGCTGTTGTAGCATCCTTGAACTTTTTGTGAAAATGTTTATTTGATGTTTGGACTTCAGGCTTCACAGATTCTATAGTTTATGCCTACATTTTGTAACATTTATTACTAAAATATGAAAAAGTTTCTGTTTTAGCAATGTGTTTATACAGATTACTGTAGAAACGGAACACGCATGAAATGCATGTATTCCAAATAGCGATCTATTATTTTCATTCTAAAACTCCAGCAGTTCAGTCACTCCCAGATAATCAAACAAGCCATGAGCTGGGAAAACTTAGTGAGCATTCTGCGACGGTGGGGGATGGAATAGCCGGCTGCTCAATGCTCCTCTTAATCGGCACATTTAGAAGACAAAAGAGAGGTGAGAACGGTTTTAAGGTGGGCCGGATCTACGAGTGTTTTTGTAGACTCTGGTAATTCTAGAGTCCTTTTTTTCTGTTGATCAGTGACAAAAATCAAAATTAAATCCACTGTGATTCAATATTGCATAAAAATAATATGTGAAAAGTTCCAAGTGGCTGAACACTTACTTATAAGCACTGTATAAAAACAATACACCAAAATGCTCAACAATTAACCAAGGAACAACATCTTTGTACAACTAAGCCAACCAAATAAAGTCTATGTGGACGTGATTAGAACACACAGACTTAGCACATATAATGATTAACTGGGATTAGACTGGGCATTGACTAAATTTTTAATAGTGGCTTTCTACAGTAAACATCATCCTTGAAAGTTTAAAGTAAAGAAATGTAATGAATTTGATTTCTAAAATATATATTTAATGTGTCTGATACGAAGAATGCTTTGGTGTTTTTTGTGTGTTTGTTTTGTTTTTTTCTTTCCTAACACATACTATATAGAACAGGAGAAAGATATTTTAGACCTTAGAAAATTTTCAATATTGATAAATTTCCTTTTCTGAAAACATCCAAATTTTTTATACTAGAGCAGATTAGTAACTTTCAGTCCTTCACCTCTTTTCTTTACCATTGCTTCCTAATTATTTTGTTAAAAGGGGTTCTTTTTGATGAACACACAGAAGTGTAAATGGTGTAGGTTATCGGGTGATATGTGGAATCTTTGCTATTTGCATCTATTTGTTAATTGGGAGCTTCTTAAGACAAAAAGCAATTAAAAACTGTGAAAGCAAATGCGTAAGACTAAAACAAGTAATTCAAGTTTTGAATCTTAAAAAGAGAGTGAAAGAAAATGAATCCTAAAATCCATTTCTATTTAGGAAATCACGTAGAATGAAGCCCTGCAAGTCATAGTGAAACATTCCCAGCCCCCCAAAGTCCAATACTGAGAACCTTTAGTTATGATTCAGATCACTCATCTTTTAAAGCAAATTTCAAAACCCACTATACTGATTGTTTGTCCTGAATGGTTGTGTTTTAATGCCACAAGGTGATGCCAACCTTCAGGATATTCTTTATCATGCAGCAATTAAAAATCAACCTGCATTTAGTTAGATGACTCAAGAAAGTGAAGGCATTCTTGCTTTATTTAAGGTACACCTTCACTGTTGGGGGTGCAAGACAATTCATTAGTAAAGCTGCTACTCAAAAAAGTATATAAACTGGTGCAGAAAATACTTAGTAAATAAAAAAAGACTTGAGTCAATGCTATACATCAAATCCAAAGATGTCCTTTATTTAAACCAACTGGTGGAGGCACACTACATGAGCAGCAAGGTTCACAACAGCAAGTCTGATTAATCTTAAAATAACAGCTCATGTTATCAAGGAGGTTCCTTTACATATAGTAGCTAGTAAATGTTTCAATCCCACCAATGAGCAGTCAGATAAAAGGTACATTCTAGCAATACCCTTTTGCCATTAAATAGCATCCAAAGGTCCCAAAATAGTCAATCATTAAAAATCTTGTCTAAACATTTGGTTTATAGACTTCTTATATCTAAACTGTGTGACAGATAGAGGGCGCTGTCGTTCTCTTGAACCCTCTGACTTGACTCCAGACACCAGGTAAAAGTCCAAATATTATTTTTATTTGAACAATAACGTGCACAAAGCACCCTCCACTCCACAATACTCATAAATCACCAATAATCAATGAATACAATCCTCCACACTCCCAGACGCGTTGCCACCCTTCCACCCAGCTCAGCTCGACGTCTGGGATTTCCCATAGTCCTTTTATAGTCCTTGACCCGGAAGTGTTTCACTCTCTCTGTCCACGTGATCTGGAACACTTCCGGGTCAGATAAAAACTCTTCTTCACCCCGGAAGCATGTCATTCTTCCTGTCGCTATGACTACGACGTACTTCCGGTTTACAGGGCACATAATAGTCTCTGGGCCTTCCTGCAGCTTCCTCTAGAGGTACCCATGGTATCCAGCAGGGCTGTGATGAAAAACTCCACTGTCCAAGATGCCCTGCTGGAACTCGGGGCACCTCTATGTTGCAGGCAGGGCTCCACCTGGCGGCCTGGGGTGTTGGCCGGGATAAAAGACCGGCCATGTCCCACAACTGTTATCACAGAACAAAGCACAAAGTTAAATGTTATATATAGTATATTATCTTATTTCCTAATAGTAAGTGTGCTGGTACAAATTAAGTCATGATGTCCTAGTTTAACAGGCATGCAGTCTCAAGCACTTTTTTTCTTTTTTCTTACAATACCATGTGCAAAAAAATAAAATATATAACTATATAATGCTGGCTGACTGACTGACTGACTGACTGACTCATTAACAAAAATACTCTTTCCCATTTAGTTAAAAACTGAAATTTGGTAGGATGGTACATTTAGGGTATTGGATAAGAAAGGACATTTCAGTATATGCATATTTAGGGTAATCCCCCCCCCCCCCCTTACTATAGAAAAACTAAATACTCCAAAATCTCAAAAATGCTTTGATTGAGTTGATTTAAATTTGGTGACATTGTAGCAAGAAAAAAAAAATAGCCGGCCAGTGTTTTTTTATTTGTCGATATTTTTCAGTAATAATGATGTAGCAAATCAGCTATTCTTAGACACCCTGTCCTTTTTTCGACTCAGCAATGAAAAGTGATCACGCAGAGAAATGAGGCTTGCAGTTCATGCAAATGAATGCCACAAACAGCAAATGTTGTTGGCATTGAGTGTAAAGGGGCAGGTGCCTGGCACAAGAAAAAGAGACAACATGGCAATCTGCATGGGAAAATGAGCTGTGAATGAAGGAAAGGAAAGTTAGGTGAAACTCTAAGAAAACATGGTTAGCAAGTAACCTCCTACTGTATGACAAGCCGAATGATAATTTGCCATACCCTCTTTGGGTACATGCAGTACTCCATATTGTCAGGTTCTTTTTACTTTTTGCAATGCAGTATAAAATACATAAAATTCAAGTTGGATTGTATTGTTGATCACGCTTATATATATATATATATATATATATATATATATATATATATATATATATATATATATATATATATATATATATATAGACTCACACTCCAAAACACGATGCTGAATCTCAGTATTTTAGCAAAACCAACTTTATTTAGCTTGAAACAGGAACAGCACGGTTATTTATTGTAGCAGAATCTACCACTCTCCTATACACAAACACAGCAATCAGGCAGGGTCATGGCCAGGTTAATGGCCAAGTAACACTGTACCCTGCAGTTATAATGTTCCTTGCATCACCCATTGACAGCAGGTGCTCATAGCGTGACCACAATCTCTTTGGATTTGTTTTCATGGCGAGCTGCCACAGCGGTGGGAGCCTGCAATTACCCCAGCAACTGTCAGGCTTTCTTCCATAGAAGCAGTGATCGCACTTTGGGACGCTCTTCGGCATGACATCTCATTGGGGGGAGCCCCAAAAGAGTTTAGAAGCCTTACCTCTCTCCACTCAGCTTTCTCCACACCAAGCCGGGCTCAGCCAGGCAGGAGAGGACGTCCGCATTGGCATGTGCAGCCTCAGGACAGTGGCGAACATCAAAAGCAAACATCTGTAAACTAATAGACCACCGAGAGAGCCGGGCATTCGTATCCTTCTATTTGTACAGCCATTGTAGCGGGGCATGGTCAGTCACCACGGCAAACTGCCGTACCTAGAGATAATAACGGAGGGCCTCCACCGCCCACTTAATTGCCAAGCACTGTTTTTCAATAGTGGAATAACTATGCTCCCTTGGTAGTAGCTTTCTGCTGAGAAACGTGATGGGGTGCTCTTCCCTCTCAAAACATTGTGAGTGCACCGCTCCTAAACCGAAAGCGCTAGCATCTGTTTGCAGAATAAATTCCTTCGAAAAGTCAGGATTGCGCAGAACCGGGAATGATGACAGGCGTTGGTCCATACAACAATATAATTCTTTCTGCCCTGTGTCAAGTCCATAAGGGGGGGGAGCCTGGTGCACAAAATTGGGAATGAACCGCCTGTAACACCCCACAAACCCGAGGAAGGCACAAACCTGTCTCTGTGTTTCGGGACGGGGTTATGCAAGCACCTCCCCCACCTTGTCTATTTGAGGCCTGAGTAAACCTTTCCCCATGGAATATCCCAGATAGTGGGTTTCTGACATACCCAGCTTGCACTTCTTAGGGTTAGCTGTCAAACTATCAAGCACTGCCCGAAGGCAGTTGTGATAAGATTTCCAGTCATTACTAAAAATGACCACATCATACGTGGAATGGGGACCAGGATTTGGTCCATCATTCGCTGAAAGGTCAGCAGTGTGCCATGGAGACCAAAAAGGAGTGCTGTACATTCAAACAACCAGTCTGGAGTGGCAAACGCGGTTTTCTCACAACTAGACTCCTCCAAGGGGACCTGCCAATAACCGTTCGTGAGATCAAGAATGCATCAAAGTTGGAAATCTTATTCAAATGCCTAAAATCAATACCGAACTGAACCATCGGACTTTGAGAAGAGTATGGTTGGACTTCGCCATTCGCTATTGCTCGGCTGAATAAAGCCTAATTGGAGCATCTGTTGGACTTCATCGTGTATCACTTTCCTTGTTGCCTCTGGTAGGTCGATACGGGGGCACCTGTATAGTAACACGAAGTGGAGTGACAATCTTGTGTTCTGCAATCATCGTCCGGCCAAGTGTTGCCAAAAAAATGTCCAAGTTCCCTTCAATCAGCGATAGCAATTCCACTTTCTGTTTGTCGACTCTACGGCCATGACCAGGACTTCGTGATAGTTGTGCCACTTCTTTAAAAGATTAATATGCAAATCTGTACCGGTTTCCACCGGAGTTCTGACTTTATAATTCGCTGGGGACATACGCTCTTCTATCACTGCTGGTCCTTGCCATTTGGCCCGAAATTTATGTGGATCGGATGGGATCAACACCAGCACGTGATCCCCCTTCTTAAACTCATCTTGTCATAATTACATTTTTACACTTCCTGCTCATGCTGCTGATGTTCCACTGCAATAGAGGACAATCTGGCAATTTGTTCTTGCAGTGAAACAACTCAGTTGACAAACCTCCCCCCTTGGGTTGCTTTGCAAGTCCCCATCCATTCATCCCGAAAAATGTCCAACACCCTGCGCGGTCGCCGCCCAAATAATAGTTCAAAAGAACTCATGCCAATACCAGTGTGCAGGGCCTCCCGGACAGCAAACAGGAGGAAAGGTACTACAGTGTCCCAGGAAGCCAGATCGTCATGGGCTAACTGCCGAATCATCTACTAAATTATTCAGTCAGGCCGTTCATCTGCGGATGATAAAATTTCCGAAACTTTCGCATAGCTGCTTCATGATGCAAGACATAAAGGGTATACCCTGATCAGTGAGAATCTCGCGAGGGATACTAATATGTGTGAACATATCCGAGAGTGCTTTTGCAATAGTCCGGGTGTCTGCCCGTCCCAGCACTGCTACTTCTGGATATCTTGTGGCCTAATCGATTAACACAAGCATATATTGAAAGCCACTTTTATTCTTAGGAAGCAGGCCAACAATATCTAATCCCACCCTCTCAAAAGGGATGTCTAAAATAGGCATCGGTCCCAGGTGTGCCCTGGATGGTCTGTGAGCAGAAATTATTTGACAGTTAGGACAAGCCTTACAAAATCGTTCCACATCCCAGCCCATATTCACCCAATAAAAGCCTTTCAAAATGCGTTCCTTCATCTTCTCCACGCTGAGGTGACCCCCCAAAACAAGACTATGACCAATTTTTAAAACCTCCCTATGCTCACTTGGTACTACCAAATGCTCGACAAATCCATCACCCATGCAATAGGAAATCATCCGATACAGAAATCCATCCTTAAGTAAAAAATGTGGTCTTTTAAAATTTGGGTCCTCTCTTTCCAGATAGTAAGAGTCACTGGCGACGTGGGCTTATGTGAATGCAAAATCCAAGTTGTTTTTGGCTCATTGTTGGAGAGCAAACTCCATCTGGATGCCAGTCTATGCTTTCTCCGTGTTTGATGTAGAGTCGCCCTTGCTTCCCACTGTACAAAGTTCAATGCAACATCGCACTCTCCTCTCACTGCTATTTCATTTTCATCCGGGTCCATATTGAGTCTCTGGTCTGTGGAGGCTGTTGGTGTGTGTGACTGCACGAAAAAGTTTGCCAGCTGTCCCGGGACTTCACTTGAGGAGTCGTTCCCCAGTTTGGTGGACAACTCCGGTTCAATTTCAAATCCATTTCCTTCTCTGACATTGTCTGTGGCGAGCCCCTCTCTATCTACTACATGGGTAGGTGTTCTGCAGGTGGCCAAGACCCATGGGAAGAGGGCATTCCTTTTTCCTATTAAGAATGGCCAGGATGAGGTGTCTGATACAGCAGTCCAAACCTTAAAGTTCTTCCCTTTAAATTTCAGGGAGTGTAATATAGTCTGGTATGTTTTAATGTCCCCATGGACACAGCGGATTTTACTTTGTCTGTGGCCTTATAAGGAATCTACTGAAGCAAGTCACAGTGGACTGCACAGAGGTCGTTACCAGAGTCCAATAGCATTGAGAGTTCCCTTCTGGCCAATGTAATAGAGACCTTAAAATTGACCTTCTTTAACATCCTGGGGGAAACTTGCAAGCCGCATACCTGAGCCAGATTAATAGCCATTGTTTGCACAGGTGGAAAGTAACACTCCAGAGCAAGGTGTCACAGTTGATCACAGCAAAAGCAGCTGCGCTTAGTCCGCACTATGGTGTTCACCCTCTGGTGTCTTCTACTCATGGCGCTGTTGACCCTGAAGGTCAGTGCTGGCTGGATCGACATCGGGGTCAAGTCTGGGTAGCCCCGTTATTTCCAGGTGGCTTGTACACCCTCAAGTCTGTGGATCAGATCCAGAAGCGAGAGTATGTCATTGCATAGCATTTGATCAAAAAGACTCTCGTCTATCCCCCACGAAAATGCATCTATAGCAAGCTTCTCCGCAATGCATTCGTATGGGTCTCCACGGATCCAGCTTTGAATCATATCCACTGGATCTGTCCTTGTACAGGGCGATCCGAATCAATATGCCACAGCTGAAACTGATGCCCCTTAACCACCGGACTCACAGCCATGCGGAGGAGGATCTGTTGTTTCAGGTAGTCATAATCATCGAGCCTTCCGGGAGGGAAATTCCATACAGCTTGGAGGGCTTCTCTGGTTAAAAATGGGGCTAGAATAGCTGTCCAGACCCCCCTGTCCCATCGCATCAATGTTGCCATACGTTCAAAGCAGAATAGGAAACACTCAGGGTCTTCTGAGGGTGCCATCCTTGGGAACATCTCGTGCCTGCGCCAAGGCAGTGGTGGCCGCCAGAGCCTCTTCTTGCCCTGGGTTTTGCTGTATTTCTTGGGGATCCCTTGGTGCAAGGACCTCACTTCTGGTACCATGTGACCTGTGAGTCCCTGTCTTGCACCCCAAAACACGAAGCTGAGTCTCAGTACTTTAGCAAAACCAACTTTATTCAGCTTGAAACAGGAACAGCACAGTTATTTATTGAAGCAGGATCTACCACTCTCCTATACACAGACACAGCAATCAGGCAGGGTCATGGCCAGGTTAATGGCCAAGTAATACTGTTCCTTACAGTTATAATGTTCCTTGCATCACCCATCAGCGGCAGGTGCTCATAGTGTGACCACGATCTTTTTGGATTTGTTTTCATAGCAGTGGGAGCCCGTGGTTGCCCTGGCAACTGACAGGCTTTCTTCCATAAACGTGGCGATCGCACTTTAGGATGCTCTTAGGCATGTTGTCCCGTTGAGGGGAGTCCCAAAAGAGTTCAGAAACCTTACAATATATATATAATTTAAAGACAGAGTTAAGGATGATGGCGGCACGGTGGCGCAGTGGGTAGCGCTGCTGCCTCGCAGTTGGGAGACCTGGGGACCCGGGTTCGCTTCCCGGGACCTCCCTGCGTGGAATTTGCATGTTCTCCCCGTGTCTGCGTGGGTTTCCTCCCACAGTCCAAAAACATGCAGGTTAGGTGGATTGGCGATTCTAAATTGGCCCTAGTGTGTGCTTGGGGTGTGGGTGTGTTTGTGTGTGTCCTGCGGTGGGTTGGCACCCTGCCCAGGATTGGTGCCCTGTGTTGGCTGGGATTGGCTCCAGCAGACCCCCGTGACCCTGTGTTCGGATTCAGCGGGTTGGAAACTGGATGGATGGTTAAGGATGATGCCGTGGTGGAAAAATACATGCAATATTGTACAGAAGTGGGGTATCCCATTTAAGGTCAGACCGTGATGTCCTTCACAAAGCACAAAAAGGGAAGTGGCGGTAGTGTGTACCAGCCAACTTCAAGTCTTGGGTACCACACTAGTCAGGAGAGTAAGCATGCTTTGGCCAGTTTAGACATTTATGCAGTTCAGAAAAGGGACTCCTCTATGGACAGAACATAGAGGAGTTGGACACTGTACATAGTTCATAATATTATTTCTTTTCGTCTGTTTTTTTTTTCTTCACAATGCTTAAAATGTTCAATGCATTGCATGGGCAATTATAAGCGTGCAGTCTGTAAAAGCCAATGTGGTATCGATTCAGTGGTATATTGCTTTTGATCTAAACCCTCCAAAACTTTGTAATGGTACAAGATTGCAGATCAAAGTGTTACATTCAAATCTGAAGAAACTACAATTTCTACAGGATATGTTACAGGGTAAAATTATATTTATACCCAAAATTCTCATTATTCCTATTAAGTACATGCTTGAATTCAAAAGAACACAGTTTCTTGTAAAATTATGTTTTTTAATGGCCACCAAAAAAGCCAAGTTACTTTGAAAAGCAAGAATTGTTCTACAGCAGGAAAGTTTTAGTCAGGGGTAATTGTATTTAGGGTGTTTAAGAGTAGTTAGCTCCAGTTAATTAATAATATTAGCCCCTGGGACAAAAATAATAATAAATAAGTACTATATACAAAAAAACATACTCAGTTAGTTACAACCGATTATCCCTTGTCACTAGCCCCATTGTCTTAGAAAGTTTTCCAGGAATAGCTAGATAACACAGGTAATTATTATATAAACAATAATATAGACATATAACAATACACGTAGAATTATGGTATGTTATTTATGGTATATTATACAGTGCCCTCTATAATGGTTACAGCAAAGACACATTTTCCTTAATATACCCTTTTGCTCAGCATTTTAAAATTACAAATCAAACCATTCAGACATGATTAAACTGCATATTGCAGACTTAAATTGAAGGGGATTTGCATACATTTTGGTCACCCCATGTAGAAATGACACCACCATTTCAGGCCACCATAATACTAGGGACAATTGGTATCACAGGTGTTTGTGATTACTCAGTGCAGATTAATGCAGAAAAAAGCTGCACCAGTGAAAGTCAGAGACCTCTGTAAAACCTTAACATTACCAAAATCAACATTCTGGAATATCATTAAGAAGAAAAAATGCACTGGAGAACTCAGTAATCCCAAACGTGAACTCAGCAATCCCTAACGGACTAGTAGGCCAATGAAAACCTTCACTGCTGATGACAGAAGAATGGTGGTAATGAAAAAGCCCCCAATGCCTGTCCAACAGATTAGAAACATTCCTCATTAAGTAGATGTATGTGTATGTGTCAGAGATTACTATCTGCAGAGGACTTAATGAACAGAAATATAGATGTCACACCCCAAGATGAAAACCAGTAGTTACCCACAAAAAGGATGCCCAGATTAACATTTGTGAAAAAGTACTTAGAATTGCCTGCAGAATTGTGGAAAAAGGTCTTGTGGATAGACGTGACCAAGATGAACCATTATCAGAGTGAGAGCAAGAGCAAAGTGTGGAGATAAAAAAGGAACTGCCCAAGATCCAAAGCACACCACCTCAACTGTTAAACATGATGCTGGGGGTGTTATGGCTTGGGCTTGTATTGCTGCCACAGGTACTCACACACTTTATCTTCATTGGTGATGCAACTGTTGACGGCAGTTGCATAATGAATGCGGATGTTCCAGTAAATGCCTCCAAACTCATTGCATGGTGCTTCATCTTCAGAATCAGAATAACAATCACTTTTATTCGCCAGTGCTTAACATACAGGAATTTGACTCAGTAGATTTGGAGCTGCTTATAATAGAACTTAACATCACATACAAATAAAATAAATAGCATAAGTTAAAAAGAAAAACTTCAAACAAAGTTGCAGAATAGTACATTTATAAAGGAGATGTGCAAATGATGATGTCCAAGTGAAAGTGTGAGTGTATAGTGTGTGTGCACATGCACACACATACATGTACATACACTGTAAACACACACACCTTCATATAGAATATGACAGAAATGCATGACTATACAAAGAAGACAGGCTAAATTACTGATTTGAGAGGGCTATGGCCCTGGGAAAGATACTATTGTGGTGTCTGTTAGTTTTAGTTTTAATTGATCTGAAGTGTTTACCTTAGAGGAGATTTTGGAATAGTGATGAGCTGTGTGAGATAAGTCCATGGTGATCCTTTTGACATGGTTAGTGACATGATGTTTACAGGTCGGCCACAGATGGAAGAGCACAGCCAATTATTTTCTCAGCAGACCTCACAATACACTGCAATTTAGATTTGGAGTGTGCCATTACTGAACCAAGCCAGAAAACAATGGAGAATGTGATTACACTTTCAATTATGGCTTTGTAAAATTGAACTAGGATTGGCTGGAAAATATTTAATTTCTTTAGTTGGCGTAAGAAATACAATCACTGCTGTGACTTTTTAGTGATGGAAGTGGTGTTAATGTCCCAGGTGAGAGTGCACTAGGTTGTTGAAAACACACCAAGACACAAAACAAGACACATCTTTTCTATAAGGTATTTTGTTGCCATTAGTAATTAGCCCAATAATGGTGGTGTCATCAGTAAACTTAATGAGTTAAACTGAAGGATCAGTGGACCTGCATTCATTGGTGTACAAGAGAGGTACACAGCCTTGAAGGGCACCTGTACTAATACAGAGACTATAGTCTGAGAGGTGGGAGGTGGGAACCAACACAAATTTCCAGTTTATCAGAAAACTAGTCATCCATTTACAGATGGAAGGATTCAAATCGGTCTGTAGAAGTTTAGTTAAAAGCTCAGGGACAATGGTGTTAAAAGCTGAACTGAAGTCAACAAACAGTATTCTGACATAACAAACAGTATTTTGGCATAGATAGATAATGATCCCAAACATACTGCTAAGATAACACAGTTTTTCAAAGCAGAAAAATGGAAAATACTTGAATGGCCAAGCCAGTCACCTGATTTAAATTCAACAGAGCATGTGTTCCATAAGCTGAAGAGAAAACATAATGGGACAAGACCCTGAAACAGGCAGGAGTTGAAGGTGGCTGCATTAGAGGCTTGGCAGAGCATCACCAGAGAAGATACTCAGCACCTAGTGATGTCAGTGAATCACAGACTTCAAGCAGTCATTGCATGCACAGGATGTGCAACAAAGTCCTAAATATGACTGCTTTAATATACAGTACCTGTAATTGCTATGTCCCAAACATTATAGTGCACTGAAATGGGGGGACTCATATAGAAAAAGTGTTGTCATTTCTAGATGGTGTGACAGAAATGCATGCAAATACCCTTAAATTAAAGTCTGCAATGTGCATTTTAGTCATGTCTGAATTCTCTGATTTGTAATATTAAACTGTTAAACAGAGGATAAATCAAGGAAAAAATGTGTATTTGCCCCAAATATTGTGGAGGGCACTGTATATGGAACACTGCTTTTTCAATGCTGCCATACATTGTTGCCAGCAAAAGGGGGCAAAAATCTAGTTTGAAGTGGGTATGCAAGAATTTGTTTGGCCCCATAGCAAGGTCCCTCAGGCAGTGAGGAACTCCCGTTTGAAAAAATAGTGATGTACTTTAGACTGCCACACCCTGAGGGAGTAGAGAGGAGTTGTACCATAAACTGCTGTGATTTTTCCCCTTTAACACAGAGCACCATACTTTAATCTACTGTTATCAAGAGGACAGGGTGGCTATTTATTGGCATTCACCATTATGGACATGCTATGCAACCTCTACCCCTCTCCAAGTTGAGCTCCTGGTTGTCAGTATCCATCCATTTACTGAAAGAAGTCTGGGTTACTTTTAGCTAAAGCTTTTTCTAGCACTATCCATCACAAAGCAGGAACCAGCCCAGAACAGGATAGAACCTCAACAAAGGGGCACAGACTAACACACACCTTCAATCACCCATCCCAACCAATCTGCACTTTCTAGTCTTCTTAGCCTACACCTCTTATACTTGTGGAAGGAAACCCAAAAAGACAGGGAGTAGAACTGCTGCAAACTGCCACTCAGAGACAGCACAAATATTACTGCCAATATTAATTTTTATTCTTTAGAAGAGGGGTATTAATCTTCATTATATTCTGGTTTAGGTGACTGCTCTTTTAATCTACTCTTTACTTTCCATTGTTTAATGTAAAACACCTCTACAGTGTGTGTTTTGATTGCTAGGATGTACTTGTGCAAGTGTCTAATTCAAAATGTTTAATTCACCTAACTTTATTGCTTATCTTCTGTATTCACACTAGCAAGCTATTTCTGCCTAAATTGTATCTAAAGGAGAAGTTATGTTAAGAAGTGCATCTGTCTGTTATGCAAATGAGCAACTGTTAAACTGTGAAACACTCCTCCTCATTTTACTAATTACGAATTATAGGGCACTAATAAAAAAGTAAAGATCTGCTTACTAAAAGACCACAAAATAAGAATCATATATTCTTAATCATTACTGTACTGAATATGAAATTACACCTACTTAGAGTATGGATACAGAAAATCAAAATTGTATTATTAAGAAAAGAAACTGATTCAAGGTAAAAATTAGCCTCTAATTGGCAAAGAGGCTATCATGAAATCCAGCAGCATAAGTATCCCTGAGGGTCTTTAAGCACTGTGACTTAGTAAGTATTTGTTAAATACAAGTTAGACTTTTTCCTCAATATAAATTGTTATGATTAATATATTATAATTTGTGTGATGCTTGGGCCTGTTACAGTTTAATGATGGCACTATTCCTACAGATAACACTAATGCTAGCAAGCTATCTAAGGTGGAGAAGATTGTTAGCTGAACCAATTACTCCATTGGGCAAAGAATGAAATGGCTAGAATTTGATCCCAGGTGGGTGGCTAAGTGACTAAGAGTGAAACCAGCATCAGACAGTTTCATTTGAAAAATAAATTTGTTTTAAAAAGTATCCAGAAGTAATATTGATAGTACTATCTTTTTAATACAGTGTCATATCGTAATATTACATCATTACAACATATTATTTATTGATTTTTATCATTTATACACATATACTTTATGTATTAATGAAAGAAACACGTAGTTACTATGGGCCCAGTTCTATCAACCTTATTAGCCTGGGGAAACGGCAGGTCATCTTTACCCACTTCAAATAATTACATCTGCAAGTTTGTCTTTAACACATTTTCTTGCTTTCTTTCTTAGACGGCATGTCTTCCCAGCGGTCTGCTCCAAATTTCAAGATCCCTGATCCCCTGTAGACATTAATCATAAGCTCTGGTTCAAGGGTTATCCCAAAATATAATAATGTAGAGTGTAGTCTCCCTTTACAGCTTCAGTCAATCCAAGCAGCACACAATCGTCAGCAATCTATAAAAGTGCATTAGGCTGCTGACGATTTGTACAATATTCATGCACACTTGAAGCAGCAGTCTAATGCAAAGTGAGTCTATCTTTTATATTTCAACTCATGCTAAACCAGTAGAATGCTATTTAGTTTTGTCATTATTTTAATGTACAAATTATCCACATAGATGAGCTAACGAAAGTGTAATTACTTGTTCAAATATAGCTTCTAATGACTGGTACATCTGTCTCCTTTTCTAATACCAGATGCAACCAATATGAGGACAAGTGAAGGGATCAGGATAGTATATGAAGGCATTAACAAAAAGAGGAGAGTAAAACTGAATGCAGGTCATTCAATGAGGATAGGAAAATTCTGACTGTGTTACCAACTTGCTGAATGACCTTCAAAAAGACACATAACGGTTTTTGCTTCATGCACAGAAATTAATATGAAATGGGTTGTGACTTTACAAAACTGATTGATGGATAGTTAATATTCCAGCCAAACACAGTACTGCAGTGTGACCTATAGTAAAGAATGCATAATTGGCATCCTTGATCTCTAAGGACCAAGAGCCCAGCCATTTACAGAATGTCTGTTTGTAATCTGATAATAGAATTTTGCTGTGTGTTCTTTTGTTTTAGAAAGGTATGCCACCTTTAGTAGTTCTATAGTTATTGAAATGTGTTGTAAGTTTATCCTTGGCTGTATTTTTATAGGAAAGAAATTCTTTGTTGATGGATGTAGTTCCATGATTCTCTTGTTCAAATACTAAGAAAGATCCTAATATAAATACAATTCAAAATGCTTTTATAAAATGCATGTATAGTTTATAGTTAAATTAAAACTCAAAACATGATTGACATTGCATACAGAAATTTAAAGTTCTTATGTATGCACTGTCACACACGTGCGCATGGGAGGCAGCTAAAGGGCTTGAGTAGGGGCAATTCCAAATCAGACCAGGATGTGACAGAGTGCAGTGACTCTTTTTCTCCCTTTACTGCAGACCATTCACGGGAGATTCCACCTGGCCCTCTTGACGTCACTTTCGGGTCCAAGCCTATGGAAGAAGACCTTGCCGGCTCCGGCCCCTGTGATGTCATGTCCGGGCTTGACCCTATGGTTGAAGACCCTTATGAGCCTGACCCAATTTGACTTCACTTTCTGTCTTCCCCTTTAAAAGCCTCCACCTTTTCCCTATTCCCTCAGTTCTGTTTTGGACTCGGTTTTGTGCAAAACAGTGCTATCATTCTCGACAATTTGCAGTCAGGAAACCAAATATACGGGTGGCTGCCCCAAACCTTGCTATGGCTCTTTGTGGAGTTTGTGGCAACCGTTTGTCTAAAACTATTAGCAAATCATTGCTCCATTGCAACATGTACACAAACTCAGTTTCAGTACTGATGATTTGATGTCTTATTTCCATAGATGCCTTTTCATACTGTGTAATCTACATACTGTATAATTGACAAAAATAAAAGAAACAGCTACAGTATATAAATAGTGCCATAACTAGTTGCCAAAACAGTATCAGTCCCACAGATTGTAAAAGTATCCTATGCTAGAGTTACCTGAATCCATTCTATCAACAGAAAGTTTACCATTCGAGGTGATGGTGGATGAGAGCAGAGCCTCAGGTGGCATTCCCTTTAACTCTAGAATCCCTGAACCCTACGAAAAAACGTGTAATCCTGGGACACCTTAAATTCCTTCACACCTCTCCTTTAGCGTCTTTTATTTTGTAAATGTGTCGATCAGCACAAACAGCAAGCAGCCTGCTATCCCATCCCCTTCCTCGATGGAGCTCAACTAGGGCAAAAAGCTCTCCCAGCTCAAGTCTTGTTTATCTGCATGTGAGGTAAATAATATATTGTTATTTGGAATATATGCATTTCGTGTGTGTTCCCTGTCTGCAGGTGGAAGCTCCTTTCGCATTCTACACAACTGTGTTTGATCTTATGCAGGAAAAGATCCCAGTCGCCCTACAGGAGAAAGACTTTCAGAGACTAAGGTCATAAAGCTTTGACACATTTACAAAACAAAAGACACTGATGGAGAGGTGCGACATAATTTAAGGTGGCCCAGGATTGCAAATTTTTCCATAGGCTTCAGGAATTCTAGTGCTAAGAGCTGAATGTGGCTGAGACCTTCAGGCTGTAGCCATTGTCATTTTCTTCGGACAGTTATGAACCAAAATGGATGGGGGTGGGATAATCCTAAAAAAATCTGCTAAAATCAAGATCAAAATGCTTCACCACTTGATCCATGTTATAACTTATAAAGATTTTGATTTTATTGGCACATGCATTGCCCAGAAAATGAATAGGTAGACCTTAACCATGCCAGGAATTTGCACTCTGCCTATAATGTTGTCACCAGTACCCGTCTGTTCATGTCAGAGCTCTCAGGTTTCTTGCAAAGGACTATGGAATAAGTGGGAGAGAATCAAGTGCAAGCTGAAACAGAGGTCTTCTGGGTGCATGACACTTGGAGAGTTTGTCTAATATAAGTAAGTGAACATTGGCAAAAATGAAAGTTTCTATTTTTTATAGATTTGTTTTATTTAACGTTTGAAAATGATGAGTGAAACAGGTAAGTTTTGGTCAAGTGTATCAAGTTTACTTTATTGTCATCAGCAACTGTGTACACTTATATAGTGAGATGAGACAACGTATCTTGAGTAGTACAGAAATTAAATTCCTTGTTTTTATATATACACTAGGAAAGAAACAAAACCTTTAAGTGTGTAATCTTCAATGCCAAAACTTAACAAACCTCTCCAGCTTAAGATTCATTTAGCAGGAGAGGAGAACAATGTATAGTTAAGATGTTTTGATAAGATAACTATCCAACAAAGTCTTTTGAAGTTTCTGCTGAGTTTTCCTTACAATGCAGATCTGTAATCAAATCATGTGGGTCAGTCAGAGAGATGTAATTAGTCCTCACATCTTGTCTCTATTTAACCCCAAAATGGGTTCCTTCTACATGCTTCCTAAGATCCACAAAGAAGGGAACCCAGGAAGGCCTATAATCTCAGGAATTGGTTCTCTTAAAGAAAATGTTTCAGGATGGGTGGAGCACATCCTTAAACCCCTCACCCACAATACAACCAGCTACATCCAAGACACCACTGATTTCCTAGAAAAAAAAAACTCTTTGCTATAGGCTCCTTACCTGAGATGTTGAGGCGCTTGACACAAACATCCCCCATCATGATAGCATATTGGCATATGAAACATACCCAAAAAATCATGGTTTACAAATGGAGCCAATCATACAAATGATAAAGTTCACGCTGACACACAATTTGTTCTTATTTGGACAGGACTTCAACTTGCAACAAATGGGGATTGCAAAGGGCTGTCAGTTAGCACCTCACTACGTGAACCTATTTATAGCAAAATTGGAGGAGGATATTATGTCAACATGAATCTTAAAACCAATGTTGTATCTTCTCTACATAGATGACATGTTTATAATCTGGACTGTTAGTGAGAAAGGCCTCCTCCATTTTCATAATGAATATATATTTTTCCACCCCAACATAAAGCTGAAGCTTAATTACTCAAAAACAGCTTCCTTGACACAACTGTTCATCTGAAAGATAACACCCTTGTGAGCTCTGTTTTTCACAAATCAACAGACAGACAGACATACCTGAGAGATGATAGCTTCTACCCCAGACATATAAGGAGCTCCATCATTTTCAGCCAAGCAATACATTACAATCGTGTTTGCTCATACCTGACACACTGGGATAAAAAAATTGCAGGAGCTTAGACAAGATTTCATTAGACATAGATATACTCCCAAAACAATGGAAACTCAAATAAGAGGAGCTGCTGTCATACCCATAGACAATCCTCTGGCATATAAAATAAAGACAACAAGAACGACATCCCCCTTGTTGTCACCTATAACCCACATGCTGAAAAGAACTTCAGCTGATACTAAATAAGGATGACACACTGAGATATGTATTCCTAGAACCTCCCCTCCTGGCATACAGACAACCACCAAACCTGCAGCAACTAACTGTCTGAGACTGCAAAAAAGTGAACCAAAAGAAAATTCACCCTGTCTACAGGAAAGATGTAAAATGTGTGCTCACATTTAAAATACAGCTCATGTAGTTATACCATATTGCGATCAAGGACATCTCATAAAGGGATCTTCTCCTGCAGATGTGGTCTACCTAACTTTGTGTATGAAATGTCCCAACACTGCACTCTATGTGGGAGAAACTGGACAAACACTCCACAAAAGAATGAATTTACACAGGTTCCACATTAAGCACGGCAATAATGATGTTTCTGTAGGAGGTTACTTAAGCAGCAATGCACACATTAAGAAGGACTTTAGAGTCATAGTGCTTATGGGCAACTTCAAGACACAACAGGTGGGAAAAGAATGGGAAGTTAAACTGATGCTAAATTTAACACATTACAACATTGTTTAAATAAAGAGAAGAGTTTTATGACAAGATATGAGACCTATTTACATCTCTCTGACTGATGTAGAATATTTGATTACACATCCACATTGTAAGGAAAACTCATTAAAAACATTGAGGATAAGCCACTACAAGGTTTTGTGAAAGTCAACCTTGACACAGACAAATGCAGGAGACACAAGTACGAGCACACAGTACTTTTATTTTCTTTCTCCCTTGATGGAAACATCTTCCCTATCTCCCACAAGCACAACACAGTCCCCAGCACACAACAGAACACAATTCTTTTGTTCTATTTCTTTTTCCCTTCCTTCTCTTCTCCTCCACTCCTCCTGGCAAGCTTCATCTCCTTCCTCCCGACTCTGGCTCACTGAGTAGTGTCTGCTGGCCCCTTACATAAGGCACCGGAAGTGCTCCAGGTGGTCATTGATGGATTTCCAGCAGCACTTTCGGATGTGGTGGAAGAGCTGCACTCCAGGGCTCAGCGTCTGCTGCAGCACCCCCTGGTGGTGCCCACAGACCCCAACAGGGCTGTATCAAACTCCAACTCCCATGGAGCCCTGCAGGAATCTGTGGCACCACTGTCACCCAAGGCAGGTTCCACCTAGTGCTCCTGGGGAGATAATGTTCTGGTCCTTCCGGAGTGGAGGTGCCCTGGCCAGACAAGTGCCCCAGCCTTCCACAACAATATAAACACAGGGAACTACAGTTTCTGTATTAAAACTTGCCTGAAAAAGGTGCCTGAGCTGCTTTGAAAGCATGCCTATACTAATCTGTTCAGTTAGCCAATAAAAGGTGTCATTTTGCTTGACCTCTTAATGGTACTTCTATAAAATGTGGTGAGGGTTGTTGGGAGGGTCAATCTTTTGAGTCTTGGCACAAAGTACAGACACTGCTGAGCCCACTTGGCTATGGAGGTGGAGTTGAGGGGCCAAGAAAAATGAACCGTGAGGTGGACTTCCAGGAACTTGCCATTTTTGAACCTCTCAACAAAAGCGCTGGTGGGTGAGCAGTGATGGAATTCCTGAAGTCTATTTCATCTTTTTTGTCTTTTAAAAATTAAGAGAGAGATTGTTGCAGTTACACCAGGCAGCCACTCTTGCCACCTCCTCCATGTATGTTGAAACATCATCATTCCTAATGAGACCTACCACCACCATGTTATCTGCAAACATGATGATCTGATTTGAACTAAACTCTGCTGAGCAATCATGTGGCAGCATTGTAAAAAGCAAAGGGCTAAGGACACACTCTGTGTTGCTCCTGTGCTCAGTGTAATAGTGTAATAGTTCTTGAGGTGTTGCTGCAGATACAGACCAACTGAGGCCTTTTTGTTAGGAAGTCTAAAATCCAGTTTACAAGGAGGGTGTTGAGACCCAGCCTGCTCAGCTTAGTGAACAGGCTCTGTGAAATGATAGCGTTGAATGCTGAGCTGAAGTTGATGAACAGCATCCTTACTTGAGAGCCCCTCTTGTCCAGGTGAGTAGGTAACAGATTAAGTGCAGTGGTTATGGCGTCATCAGTAGACCAGTTAGGGCAGTAAGCAAACTGAAGGGGGTCCAGTGACCTGGAGAGGATTGCTTTGATGTGGCTTATGACTAGTATCTTGAAGCACTTCATGATGGCTATGTAAGTGACACAGAGCAGTAGTCATTCAGGTGGGTTACAGATGATTTCTTTGGAATAGGGATGATTGTTGTAGTCTTAAAACATGCTGGATTTGCATACAGTTTTGCAAAACACAATTGTGAAAAATGTAACTCACTAAAGCTTTTTGGGGGGTTTCAAAATGCTTTAATGTAAAGCACTTTGGCTAAAGAATTACTGGTGTTGTTTAAAAACCTTTGGCTACAGCACCACTGATGTTGTTTTAAATGTTTTCTATAAATAAATTGACATTGTTTCATTTTGGGAGAGAATAAGGAATATTACTTTCTATTACTTCATTCACTGTTTTGTGTTTACCTGTGCTCTTTTCTGCAGCTGGGTAATGCATATAATCCATACCACACCTGCAAAATTAATTCTATTTATGTGTGTTGTTAACGTCAATGTGTAGGAGTGCAGTACATTTTTTGAAAGCATAATATGATGCATATTTTCCACATAAAGGTACACCAAAACACATCTTTGTGCACAATGGGCACAATTTATTTTCATCTGACTTGGGGTCTTGATGCTACTACCCTATTCAGCCTGCATGGATTACTTACAGCAGACGTTACCTGTTTCAGTGTGACTCACCTGAACACATTTATCTACCACCCATCTTCTCAATGATTATTAGCACTATTTTTAATACAGTAACTTGTTACAATAGCCCTGGAGCCAGAAAAGAATGAAAAAAGGGGGTAAAGCAGGTATTTGAGAAAAACCGAAAAAAAAAATAAATGAGGTGTTCAGCCTCCCTTATCGCTTCTTTTAATTAGAAACATTGAGTCTCTCCGAAATTTAGAGGATAAACTTTAAGCACGAGTGCGCATTCAGGACGATTACAGAGGAGCATGTGTTAAAGGACATATACATACTATAAACCTGGCTGAAGGAAAATGATTTGGATGACCAACTGAAGATTGATGGACTTGGTTCACCAAATGTTTTGGACAGAGACCTGGCTATCACCAATAAGTCACATGGTGGTGGTATCAACCTTTATATAAATAAACAATGGTGTAAATCAATTATGGTTAGAGAAAATGTGTGCACAAAGGATGAGGAACTTCTGTCTATCTCGCTGTGCCACATTTATTTGACCAGAGCATTTTCATTACAACTGCCAAAATGTAAGGATATGGGGGGGGGGACGGACACTATATATTGTCTTTTTTTCTTTCCCTGGCAGGGGGCGCCTAAATGCCCAAATCCCCTGAACTCCACCCCAAATAACTAACTGACTATGCCACAAAGTAAGGGAAGGGAACTAGGACCCAAATTAGCTAAACTCTAAAGTGCTGCTAAGCACATGTTCTTTATATACAGGGATGTGCAACCACCACATCAGATACACAATCTTTTTAAACAAAAATTACAATTTCTAATAAAAAAATAAAAACACAATCACCAACATCTAAACAGAATAAATCAGAGTCCAATGCAGTGCTTGCACAGATGCTCGCGAGTTCCTGCCTCTGTCGATTATCTTCGTATCTGTGTACAATCCTGGAAGTTAAAAGGTCCGCAGACTTTACTCATTCAGCTCGATACTGCATCCACCAAGGGTACTCCACATGAGCTCATCTCAAGGGACAGCTTCCCACACTGCTCCATCAGCTCCTAAAACGACACACACACGGTGCCAGACAGGGCTTTCTTCTCTAATCATCTTGAATGAGCACAAGTAGTTAAGAACAGAGTCTAAATCACCCCAGTTAAAGACAGCATTGAAGGTACTCACATCTTCAGGGCTTCGACTAAGTCGAAACCCAGACAGCATGAAGTCAATTGGACACACCAGTCAGATAATTCCCAGATCTCTTATCACTCTCTGCGCCTCTCTCCTTCACACTGGTCATACCGTTCGTCCTGGATCCTGTCAATTTAAAGGCAACACACCCGCTGCACGTATCAGGCGTAAAACAATCTCCTCCAGCTGTCTGTGCTCCTTTGGGGCGGCCAAAAGTAGCACTCGCTCTCAGGCTACTGCACACAAAACCCCCAAGTTCAAACCAGAGTCCCAACCTCTCCAAACAATGATGGCCAATCATTTAAAGTAGAAGTCCTGCCTCCCAATTAGTCCCAATTTGGAACACATGACACAGGCTAAATTAAATCCCAAAGTGATAGTGGTGAATTTCACCACATAAATCCCTCACATCTCCCCCGGGTCACATACAGTATATTCAGTCGAGGGCAGTGGTGAGCAAAGCTACTTTAATAGTATGTCACTTGTCCAACTTGTCACAGCAGAGTGCTTGACAAGTACTACAGGAACATTAAAGGTGCTTATGAAACTCAAGCCAAACCTCCATTGGGTTCCTCAGATCATAATTGTGTGTCCAACCTATTCTTATCTATAAACCAGTCTTTAAAAGAGAAATGTCAGAAATTAAATACATAAAAATCTAGAATGAGGAGTTTGTTGAGTGACTGTATAACTGGACCGTGTTTAAAAAAATCTAGTGCTGACACTGATTAACTGATGAAAACCTTAAGCAGCTATATAAAATACTGCCCAATCAAATTAGTCAAAATATACACTAACAACAAACCACTGATTACTAGGTAATGAACCAATAACCAGAAAAACATGGAATTTCAATATGTAACATAAAGTGAACAGAAAGAACTACAGAATTATGTGAAACCTAAATTAAAGTGTGTAAAGCCGAACTGTAAGGACAAATCTGAGAATGAACTGTAAACTGATAACTAAGGATTATTATGGAGTTGTGTGGAATTGGCAGGGGTTGAAACTATTATTTAGATTAAAAAGTCAATGAATTCTATTCAAGGTCTGAGACACAGGATTTTGCTTTAGAAATTAGTCAAAAAATGACTCAGAACTGGAGGCAGGAATCAGTACTTCATTGATCAGAATGATGTCAGAAAGGTACAAATAATATAGCCAAGGGGAAGCATATAAATACAGAAGAGAAGAGGGCTGAGGACAGAGCCCTGAGGAACTCCTTGTGTGACTGACGCTGAGCTGGATCTGCTGTTGCCAAGACTAACAATCTCTTGCCTATCAGTCAGATAAGACTTGAACCACTGGAGGGCAGTGCCAGAGATGCCCAGCATGTTCTCCATTCTGGACGGTAGAATGTCATGTCTGACAGTGTCAAATGCTGCACTGAGGTCTAACAGAATTAATATGTTGGTTTGTCCAGAGTCTGCTGCCATAAGCAAATCATTGGTTACCCTTAGCAGAGCAGTTTCACAGCTGTGTTGTGCCCTGAAACCAGACTGAAAGGGTTCCATCAAATTATTAGAAGTTAAGTAGTTAGTGAGTTGGGAAGCTACAACACGCTCAAGAGCTTTTGACAGAAAAGGTAAGTGGGAAATAGGCCGAAAATTGTTAAGGTTGTCAGCATCAAGACCAGACTTTTTCAACATTGGGGCTACAGAAGCGATTTTAAACTGCATGATCAGGTCTTGGTGGGGTGGATTCTGGACATTTTAGCTAACAGAACGCAAAGACTAGGGGCCTTACGTATAAACAGTGCATTCGCACAAAAATGTTGCGTACGCCCTTTTTCTTGCACACTTTGAGATATACTGTATAAAAACTAAACTTGGTGTAAAGCCACGCACATTTTCACAGTAGCCCCCTACTTTGCTTTGGAAAATTTCTGGCTCAAAATGTAATAGTGAAAGAAAGAAAGAAAGAAAGAAAGAAAGAAAGAAAGAAAGAAAGAAAGAAAGAAAGAAAGAAAGAAAGAAAGAAAGAAAGAAAGAAAGAAAGAAAGAAAGAAAGAAAGAAAGAAAGAAAGAAAGAAAACATGTTCAGTCAGATACACAGTAGAACCTGACCATTTTCATTTCAGGCAAGTAACATGTGGCTGTGATCAGCTCCAGTATATTTCAACGGTTTCTAATCTTGGTACTTTTTAATCTATGAATATCGTAATACTCCTTTGCAACATCCCAACAACCATCTTAATTAGATTTAAATTAAGACCAAAATGTAGTCTTCAAATGTAATCATTACAGGGATCAAATGGTATGCATTACTTTCCCCAGAAACTCTTTTTCAGAGCTTCTTTTTCATTGTTACACTGAGATATACTGTATACACATAAGCCACTGGCTTAACAGAGAAAACAGCCAAGTTAATAGCTTAAAAAACAATTATCCACATCTGTTTCCCCACACTGAGGCTGACGATTTATTTTTTTCTAAATAAAAAAGAGCTACACCTTCATTTGTGTTGTATAAGCCATTACAGTTCATCAACAGGACCAGAGAGTTTATGTGATTTTTAAACAATACATTAAATGGAGATCTAGGAACACCCAAAACAAGTTGTGCTATTGAACAAAACCTAACCCTTGAAATCTTAATCTCGGCAATGCCTTACTATTTGTATTTTTTAACTCAATTAACACAATCACTAAAAAATGAAATGTAAAAAAAAAACCAGAAAAATATCCCAAAATTAATTATAGTCAATAACAGAAAAACAAAGCTTTGTAATACTGTTTGAAGATTTACTATTATCAGAGTAAAGTAACTAGAGATGAAAGGAATAAACAAAGGAAGACATAAAACATAAAAATTATCCCTAATCCCTGAAAAGTATTTCAAAACAAAATAAATCGCTTGAAACAAATGAAAATATAGAAGATCATACACAAGGAATTAAATTATTACTCAAATCTAGATCTGAACAGCAAATCGTAAATGAAAACCGGAGAGAAAAACAGCCAAAAGAAATAAACAAATAATTTTTCTATGACACAAGCACAAAAATTAGTACAGTTAAGAGCCAACAGCTGCTGGCAAATACATTAAATACCCCTTAAATTAAGCAGTGCCCCACCCCGTACTATTTGCAAATGTCTGTGAAAAATAAGAAAGACCAATGACAGAAATTCTTAGTGCTATAAAAGTGCTTGACTCTAATATGTTAATTAAATGGGTCCCAACATGCGTTTTAAACAAAACCCAAACTGAATAATAAGAAGGAGGCGGAGGTCAGAGAAGATGGAAAGGGCAGAGCCTTGGGCAAACCATGAAAACCAGGTATTCTATTTTTTTACTCTGGCCAGTAGATGGTTAAACCAACTGTCACTTCAAAAAGCTGGAAGCAAATTAGTTAGATGAATGTAAAATTAAGCCCTTTTGGCTTACTGCAAAGTGTAATATTCAGGTCTGTTTTTCTGCACTATTCTGATTTAAGAATTATCTAAGCATTAAAGTAAAGCAATTATACAGGTGGCACAACATTGTCAAGAACAGATGTGCATCTGCACTCTGGATTAGCAAGCTGAATATCAAAATAACAACAATAATATAAAAATAAAAGTCTGACAGCATTGGCCAATTTTAAAACACCAAGCTGAAGGCTGACTTAAACATTGCTAGAGAGCATAAGGCTGAACAACGCTTTCAGGCATGGATTATTTCCCAGGAAGCCTGCAGTGCTGGCAGGGTTTTTTATTTTAGGATCTATTCTACTTTACTTAATGAAGTGATAGACCACTGCCAGTGATTAGCCATCTGACAATACAGTCATCATCATTGTTTTTTCTTTGTTTTTTTTTTTGTAATTGTCATTGTCTGTTCATGTAAAGCCCCAAGATGGAACATCTGTTTCTCTAGCAAAAAACGTATGACTCCCATTTCACAAAAAAGCAAAATTATATCCTTCGCAATTATATTTGAATGCACAATAATTAAAGGATGTTGAAATAGGAAATTAACATCTGTCTTACTCAGTATAGTTTAATCAATAGTTTATTATGCAATCTTATTCCAGCAATTTTGTAATAGATAATGATCATTCAATCTTATGTCAACCCAATATAAAAACTAAGGTAATTTTGGATTGCAGCATAATTTGAGAAACTTTTTGTCATGAGTAGACTTAAAGGAAGGAGCAACATCAGACTGTAGATGAATATGAAGAAGAAGAATGCAAAAGGATTTGATGTTTTCTGAATTCTGGATTTTTATGTGTAAGGTAAACAATATCTACTGGAAGTAACATCAGGCATGTGTCAAGATTAATTGGCACATTTCTAATGCTTATAGATAAGAATCCTGCTCTCCATTTTGTATTTCTTCTTGATACGGTGTTTTTCTCTTGGTAGCTACACACAGAAATTTAAATAAAACAAAAATTTTAAAAAGTAAAATTCAAGAAATATAAGGAACAAAAATATAAAATGAAGTTTTGGCTGGTGTAAACAATGTCTTGCAAAAAAGAGGTCTTGGAAGATCTATGATCACAACTTGTTTATTTGCATAAACAAGGAAAGGATTACAACGTATTTTCAAACAGTTTAGGTATACAATAGTCCACAGTTAGACAAACGATGTATAAATGCAAACGATTTAATATTGTGGCTATTCTCCCTAGAAATGGGCGCCCAGCCCAGATGACTCTTCGGACAAAATGCACAAGGCTCAATGAAGAAAACAAGAACCCTGGAGTTATAGCTGAAGGATTAAAGGAACTACTGGAACAAGTTAACATCCTTCTTCATACATACAGAATACCCTTAACAGGCATGGTTTTCATGGTAGGACAGCAAGGTTGAAGCCCCTACCCTCCAAAAAAAAAATCACTCCAAAAACCATCTTGACATTCCATAATGCCACTGAGAAAATGATTTGTGGACTGATGAATCTAAGGTTGAATTGCTTGTGAAAAAAATGCAGCAGTATGTTGTAAAAAGAACGTGGCAAACCAACATGGTAACATCATCCTGTGATAGGCCATATCATTGGACATTGAGAAACAATATTATAACTAACTAGAGTGGTTTAATTTGTGGTATAGGTTAGTTATTATAAAAAGAAAGCACTTACCTGTAGAGAACATCGCTGACAGGCTGGTGTTGGCCCGGTGTTAAGGATTGGCCAGGTAGATTGATTCAGCATGTAAAACTGAGAAGTATCCAGCAGGGATCTTCTTTTCATCATCTTCCATAGGTGAGAGAAGTTAGCTGAGCAATTCTGATATAGCAATCTTTATTGAGTATCCTTGTATATAGAGCTTTATTTAATTTCTTCAGTCATTTTCTTATATTTTGGGTTTGTGCCTTATTTCACTTTTGATTTTGATAACTGTTTTTTCTTTCTTCTTGATTTTTGTCCTGATCATGTGTTTTGTCTGATCATGTGTTTTTCCCACCTTCACCTTCATTACCATGTAAATGCTATACAGATTCACCTTCACTTATTTCTGTTTATTGTAGTATATATATATATATATATATATATATATATATATATATATATATATATATATATATATATACACTAGGGGGTTCCCCCCTGCTTGCTTCGCTCGCCAATCCCCCCAGCCTACTCGCCAGCCACTTTGCGTCTCTGCTGCTCGGGTTGTGAAGAGGGGGCTGAACGCACCCCAAGGAGACACGATCGCTCCTCTGAAACCCCCTCTTAAACAGTGATACAATGGGAAACAAATACAGTTTTTTTTTAACCTGCTCTTTGCTTGATCAGCTGCTGGATTGCTGCCATGCCATGTGATCTGCAACTCGCAGAGCGCTTCGAACATTTAAAAGTCTGTACAGCAGCTGTCCTACTCTTTGTCTTTTATTTCCAGGCATGGCTAAATCTTTTGGCACAAAGTCTCATCTCGCAGGACATGAGTTCTTGATATTTTTTAGTTTATAATTTAAAAACAGAATAAAAATCTGAAAATCTAACAGCATCACATTAAAGTTTGATAAATTCTGAAAAGAATGATACCAAACATATTTATGTAGGTTTTAAAATAAGCCCGATTTAAAGCGTGACAAAAAACGTGACATAAAAATGCTGCACAAAATCATTGCACTTTTAGGCTTAGGATTTTATATATATAGAGTAGATATATATACATATTTTCCTCTGGGTGCTCCAGTTTCCTCTCACAGACCAAAGTCATGCAGGTTAGGTGGATTGGCAATTCTAAATTGGCCCTAGTGTGTGCTTGTTGTGTGGGTGTGTGTGTCCTGCGGTGGGTTGGTGTCCTGCTCAGGATTGGTTCCTGCCTTGCGGCCTGTGTTGGCTTGGATTGGCTCCAGCAGACCCACGTGACCCTGTGTTCGGATTCAGCGGGTTGGAAAATGGATGGATGGATATATACATATGTATATATTTTAACGGTTGGCTGGGACCCTTGCATAGCCGGCACACCTGGAGAGTGGAAGGTCCGGGAGAGAAGCAGTATCTCCACTGAGACACGAGAGGGCATCTGCCCTGGTTGGTGTCGGGACAACAGGAACAGAGCTTGGAAGCTCAGCTCTATGGGGGCCCATGGCCAACGCCAGGGACAAGATCGGAGCCCTGGAATACAGCACTTCTTCCACACTCGGAAGTGCTGCCGGAAGAAAATCCAGGCACACCTGGAGTGCTTCCGGGTGCCCATGCAGCACTTCCACCACATCAGGAAGTGCTGCAGGAAGATCATCAATGAGCACCTGGAGCACATCTGGGTGCAACATAAAAGGGGCCACCTCACACCGTTTGGGGAGCAGGGGTTGGGAGGCAGAGGAGAGAGCTTGTAGGAGAGTAGTGGAGGTGGCAGAGAAGAGAAAGAAAAAGAGAGAAGAAGAAAGAAGGGATTGAGGTTTGTTGTGGCTGATTTGTGCACTGTGTGCTGAAAAAGAAATAAATTCTGCATGGGTCCAGGCTAATTCCACTATATACAGTATATATATATATATTCCATCAATGTCATTGCAGAGGACCGCAATTATTTTAAAGTGCACGAGTTTTCTTTTGTTTTGCTGGCACTTTAATACAGATTTGCTTTCTTTTGAATATTTTTTGGGTTCTGTGTCTCCATACCACTGATCTTTTTAGTTTTATTACAGACACGCAGAGTCTGAGTGTGTGCAGAGGGTGCTAGAGCATGGGCCATCACACATCCCAACAGTGAAGCAGGTGAAGGCAGCATCATGATATGTGGCTGCTTTGCCACCTTCTACCTTTACAGCTTGCAATAATCGAGGGGATTTAAGCAACTGACACGCAGGTGAACCTTTATTTATTTACTTACTTCCTACAGCATAAAGTCACAAGTAGACTGAAGAGCTTCCTGTGTGCATATACAAAGTACAGCGATGGCAAAAGTGCGACGTGCATTCTTACCCCGATGTAGAACCGTCGTCATCATCTGAGTTCATCTCTGTTATAGCACGTCTTTATGTGAAAACAGCAATGTCACATACGTGAACGCAACTGAGAGAATAAAACTGAATTAAAAAAAAAACAAAGTTAACCTTTACAAGTATCATAAATTTACACTGGCTGTTACAGACTGAAATCAAATGTACAGTATGTTTTTATTCTAAGATAGTAAGAATAAGAGCAGCTCACTTCTCAAAACAGATTCGTCCGGGGTCGAACCCGTGAAGTTTTGATTACCAGTCAACAGCTGATAACATTGTGCCACCAAAGGAGTCGTCGTTAGTGCGTGTCAATGTCGCATCCTAACTCGGGTTCTTTTTCTGCAGTTATATTCTTGAATAGAAGCGGACTTATTCTGTTATATTTGTACCTTTTGTGAAAGTGTTTATTTGATATTTGGACTTCAGGCTTCACACATTATACACTTCATGTCTACATTTTGTCAATTATTACTAAAACATGAGAAATGTTTTTGTTTTAATGATGTGTTTACATATATTGTTGTACACGCGGAACACACATGAAATGCATGTGTTCCAAATAACAATATAGTATTTATTAAAGGTGTAATTTTGCTTGACTTCTCACTCTATACAACTCTAAGCAACTAACGCGCAGGTAAACAGCCTTGAGTTGACACATTTACAGGACAAAAGACGCTGATGGAGAGGTGCGAAGCGATTAAAGGTGAGACTGATCTACAAGTTTTTTCATAGGCTCTGGTAATTCTAGTGTTAAATAAGGAAATTCTGCCCTACCTATATAGATTGTTGAATGGCCTCAACAGATCTATTCATAGCAGACATACCAGACAAGAATATGGCTCAGCTGAATATTGTGCACGTCTGATCCATAGCTATCTACTGCAAGTACTTAATTGTTTGTTTTTTTTATAAAACATTTATGAAACAAATGCCATTTCACATCCAATGAAATTCTTGCTACAGACACAAGAAAGGAGTTTAGTTCCTCTCTGAAAGTATTGTTATCCATTAATTCCATATATGTGTTCCTCTCATTTAGTTTTTAAAGAAAGACCTCTATTAAAGATAATCACTCGACTCTTTTCCCATCATTGTAGGCACGTTGTTGTGCCATCAGACAAGTGTTTTGCTTACCCTAGTAAGAGGATGCCCACTTTGTCAATTTTGATGAAAATCTTAGCAAACACATACTGTTTCACCTCCACAGAAATACTGGGTTTGGAGATGAGTTTAGAGAGGAGGTAAACCTGCCAACTTCAAAATGGAGGACACAGGATTTAAAGAGGCTCTTTTAACTTTATTACTTAAAATTTCAAAAACTAAACTAAATACTGTATGTTTAAATTCATAAATATAAAAATGTAACAAACTATACACACTATATAACACAAAGCATAATTATCTTAAACAAAAATAACAGCACAAAACTTCAAAACGCACATGCAAACATTTAAACTGCATATCCCACGAGCCTGTAATAACTCACAATTCTCTGGGATTCTGTTTGAAGATTTGTGAGGGAAGGCGGAAAACCAAGAAGGGGAGAGAACATTCTGACAAGATTAAGGACCGGACACACAATGCTAAATAATTCAGTTTATATCAAATAACAAAACATCCATTCGGATTCTGTAGGCACTATGATCTGTAAGAAATAGTAGAACATGTATTATTTCACTGTGAAGTACAGTATACAAAAAGGAAAGGAAACAACTTCAGGCAGCAATTCAAGAAATGGGGGTTAATAGTTTTACTTTGAAATATTTGATTAGTTATAAAAATAACTGTAGCTTGTGTCAAAGGGCAATTTTTTTGTATTTAAAATCAATAGGGCTTTATGGGGAAATTTAGCTGGAGTTCTAAACTGAGTTTTTTTTTCCTCCTTCATATTCTGCACCACACTCCAGTCCAATTGGTGACAGTAATGCACCATAAGTGGGTCTACCAACTGCCATTAAAGACAGAAGAAGAAGAAGAAGAAGAAGAAGAAGAAGAAGAAGAAGAAGAAGATTCTGTTTGGCTTGTTACTTAACCATAAGCCTATGGAACCAGGGAACTGGAAAATGTGCCATAATAAAAAAAGTAAGAAAACATCATAAAAACATCCAATATTAATATAACTTATGTTTAGTTTGTTTTACAAAAGTGATTTAAATACCCTAATTGATTGCATTTAAACTGCTAAATTAAAGATGCACTAAATAAACTCACATATAGATATAAATAATAACAATTAAAAAAGGGCTTAATAGTGCATTTTTTGTGTAGATGCTTGGCTGTCTGTCACAATTCACATCAACAAATATACCAAAGTAAATAATAAAAAACAGTAAAATTGATAAAGATTAGATAAACTAAAACCTGGGAGGAAATCCTGGGTAAACCATAAGCCAGGTCTTCTTAATATTCTAAGGATAAATTAAACTAGTCTCTTTAACTTTATGGATCTCCATCCAAACTCTACCAATATATTAGAACACTTTTGATTTCCCCATTTAAATTAAGAAGGAAGACTTGTTATTTTAGCATAGAGCAGCTGCTGAGGCTGTTCATATTACTTTGTAATAACTGGAGAAATTGCTTGAATAAGCTGTTATAAAAAATGTATTTTTTTTCTATTCTTCTTGGCGTCCTATGGTGGCAGTCTGTATAAAAGCCATCTTCATTGGGTTACCTGTTTTGGCATTGTAATACTATGAGTAATGTATTGTCCCCAATGACCAACCTAAAGTTGGATGTTAGTCATATTTTGCCTATACCATGAAGTTTTGTTTTGAGTCTAAATGAACAGCTGGTAAAGCATACATTGAATCTCTGAAGACTGAATTTTGTTTTTTTTTATGGTCAAATGGGCCTAGTAAATGTGTAATTTCCCATTTAGTTATACATATTTACTTTATGTGCATTACAACAATAAATTCTAAAAATTATAAATTTTTACAAATGTATTTTGACCTTGTTGAGGGAGGGTTCTAGTTGGTGGGTTAAAGAACTCTCACAATAGCCATACTAATCAAAATAAGCTGCTCCATATTTCATACAACGATAAAACACAGTTCCAAGTCCTTTGACAACTTTTCTGCACTTTTATAATAAAAGTTCTTTTTAGTTCCATCCAATTTCAGGTTGTACTGTACCTTTCAAGAAATATTAGTCTCTCCCTCTCTTTATTACCACCAGATTAGAGCTTGTCTCATCCAAGAATACATCAACCACAGCCTTAGAGTCCTTCCTTGTGTTCTCACAGTAAATTGACCTCTTCCAGTTTTCTCTTTCATTCTCTTGCTCTGAGTCACATAAACAAAGTCCTTCTGCCCCAGTTTCCTTAGCTCCTACTGGTTATAAGCTGTGGTTACAGGTTTTCAGTCCTCATCTGGGAAAAAAAGAACATGTTTGGAGGTGTCAGAAGCTCCTTGCCCAAACCTCCAACTTACACACCCCCTGCCCCATCCTGTTTTCCCAGCTCTGATGTCATAAGAGGTAGAGTAAACTAGAACAATATGTATACTTCACCAATTAGTGTTAAGTACTTCAGTTAGCCTTGGTACTTCACCAATCTAGAATTCTAGATTCAAATCTGAATGTGAACACTGTCTATTGAGTTTTTCTACCGGTACTCCAGTATGTGTTAACTTGGTGACTCTAAAGACTCTCATAATGAGTGTTTGCATGAAATGTGCCCTGTGATTGATTTTTATTTAATCCATGGTCATTTTTAATCATTAACAGTCACAGTAGGCTCTAGCCTCTTTTAAACCGGAAATGGATTAATCTAGATAGGATAATGGATGGATGTGTATATTTTTTGCTTTCTGTTACATCTTATTATGTGGTTTCTTTTAAATATATTGCATTTGTACATCTGTATGATGCGCTACGCTAATAACTAAGGAAAGTGATAAATGTGTGAAATAGCATTATGTATTTACAGGTAGTGAACATTTATTATCAGGGATAAGTAAGGTAAAAAATCAGGTTTCATCTAGGGTGACCATTTTCAGATACACATTTTATATTTCTTCTTTTATATCATTGTATTTTCTAACTCATAACATCAATGGGTGAAGAATCTACTAAAGTATTAAATTAATAAAAAACTGTAAAAGTTTTTTGATGTACATGAAATGCCTTTCCATCTTTTTGCATTAGCATTTATGATGATTGAGCAGTTGCTGAACTACTATATGAGAGGGAGAGAGGAGTTTGTTATCATTGTTTCATGTTTTGAATGTGCTGCTTGTAAGAAAAGTACTATATAAGATGGATGTTTTGCTTACCATTAGCACCTGATTATTAGAAGTCTTTTTTCCTTCTTCCTCGAAAGCTTGCATGTTGTAATCTTTTTAGTTAGTCAATAAAAGGTGTGATTTTGCTTGACTTTTCACTTCCTTCTTTGGAAAATCCTTGAAACTTTGTGCTAAAGTGTACTGCTTTAGAGCTGAGAAGATTTTGCTTTGTAATTAGCATCATATATCACAGATTCAGATTCAGAAAATGTTTACTGCCTACTTCTTCTATAAACATAGGTGTCTCAGAAGAGAAAAGCATTTTTTAAATTTCCCATGGCTGCATGTGGTCTGTAGATTTTTTTTTCTCAAGTAAGTGCAAACAATGAAAAGATTTGTCAACAGAAATCAAGTATTACCATGTATTTTGAGCAGCACATCTGCTTTGACACACTGTAGTCCTGACAGCTGGAAAGGCATAAAGAACAGTTCAACTTGTGTTTACTGTACCTGGTAAGGTCCTTAAAATTCATTGAAGTTATGACTAGGCAAGACCTGTTAGCCTACACCAGTGTTCCTTAAACTATGGGTCACAGACATGTTTTTGAAGGATCACTGTATGACTGTACAGTTAAAGTAGCTAGGTTTCTCTAAGCATGAATTTTGTGGAAGTGGCAAGTGATATACAGTAGCACCCTCTTACTTACTGCAGTAGTGTGCAGTGTTAGAAATAGCCTGTAAAAAACACAGGTGATGCATCACAGAAAGCTTTTGTTTCTGTGGTATGAAAATGTAATTAATATTACGCACGACACACCCCTGGTTAGCAGACTTATTGAGAAGACTGAAAGCAAAAGCATGTACAGTACAAGAAAGGAGAAGAGAGGAAGAAACAAGCAACCATGGCACTATTTTGAAATATTCAAATGAAAACATCAGGGCAGCATAAGGATGTGACGATTTTTGTAGTGATGTGGGGGGTAAGTCAGTATGGTGGAGGTACCTATTGAGTTGTGGCTAAATGTAGTTTCAGTGGTCACCTAGAAGTGGTTGGTGCCTCATTGTGTGCTCGCCATTATGGCATACATTGACTCTACAGTATATCTGTAGCAGAGATGCAAAGATTTTCTATTAAGTTTAACATGCCTCAGCATGGATTAATTCCTCCTCTTAATACTATTTAAAAGTGGTTCAGTAAATGTCAGTCAGGTGAAAGAGTGAAAGGACATATTTGTAGAACCACTGAGAACTGTAAGTAATCCAGAAAATATTAAAAGGGTGAGTCTAGTTATAGAGCAGAGCCAACGACAATCAGCACAATGTCAGTCAAGAGCATTAGACATCTTAAACTGAACCCTTTTGCTGAATACTTCATCAACATTTATTTGATCATTTATATAAAATGCAAATAGTCCATAGATTTTTTAGGAATAAACTAGCTACGCAACTTAATCTAAATAAATACTAAATAAAAGCCAAGATATACTGAACAATTTGCAAACTCATTTAGAAGGAAGTGTTGTTAACGCTGGAGCTCATCTTCTTCTTCTTCCTCTTCATCTTTGCTCACTTCTATGTGGGGTCAATGTGCCTGATCGACCTACTCCATATAGCTTAGTCCTGCAATGCTGGAGCTCACCCAAAGAAAATGTTATTTAAAAACATTAAAAAATTAAAAATTAACTTAAAACAAAGTAATTAAAGAGCATCAATTCAAATTTTTGGACCTGTTTATTCTTAATATCATCTTGAGTCAAGTGTTCAAGTTATGTCACCATTCGTGCCATCCTTTCAAAAATCATCACACTCCAACACTGCAAAAGCTTACTCTAAGCATTTGTATTTGTGATATATCTCAGGAGCCTATTTTCTAAATGATAACTGTTGTTTTAATAACGTTATTGGAGCTGTGTTTGTCCAAAATCACCAAAGTTCTGCAGCTTTTAGTTTACTTCATAGAGCAATTCAGGCAATAGTGTGATGCATGTTCAAATAATTCCACAATCCAAATATCTTCATTTTAAAAGTTTTATTAAAATTCAAACCAAACAGTTTACACAAAAATAGAGAAAAAAATAATCTTATGAGGAAAGAAAATGTTTTTATTTAAAGAAAGTTCTGTTTAAGGTTTACTTATCTTGCTTCATTTCTCTTTATTTTTGGTCATACAGTCATATTATGTGTAGAGCAGTCAGCATGGTCAGAAAACGGTATGCCAATGCTCTATTTGTAAACTAATCTAACAGTTCATGCTACCAGTGAGACTATTTCCCAAGTAACTTAATTAACACTCTGTTTTAAGAGAGTTGTATTTCATGCTAACATACAGAGCGCAAAAGATTATACCATAATCTAAGTAATTATGAGAAACTGATATTATATTGAAATTAAGCAGACACTTATGTGGATTTAATATTAACTTTAACTTTCTATGATTGGCTCTTACACTTATGTTTGCTTTCCCCTTTTCTCTTCTGGTAATATTCATGTGAGAAATATGCTGGAATGTAAAAATGTTTTTAATTAAATGGCCAATGCTACTTGTCCATGTATGATAATAATCCTAATTCTTGGGTCGAAGTATGATCACAATATTCTTAGAAATCGCCATAGTTAATGGGTGGGCCTCTCTGGCAGTGTCTTAAATTGGTTTGAGTCTTACCTAGCAGGTAGAAAATTCTTTGTTAGTTGGGGTAATTATACTTCAAAGACACATGATATTCTATATGGTGTTCCACAAGGCTCTATCCTGGGTTCACTGCTCTTTTTGATTTACATGATTCCATTAGGTCAGATTATCTCAGGGCATAACGTGAGCTACCACAGCTATACTGATGACACACAACCGTATTTATCAGTAGAGCATGATGACCCTGACTCTCTTGATTCATTGACACAATGTCTTATTTGTGTTTCTGAATGGATGAGTAGAAATTTTGTTCAACTAAATAAGGAGAAAGCAGAAATTTTAGTGACTGGCAAAAATGGATATAATGAGGGTATTAGAAATAAACTTGATCCATTAGGATTAAAAGTCAAGACGGAGGTAAAGAATGTAGGGGTAATTATTGACTCTGACCTGAATTTTAAATAACATATTAACAGCATTTTTTCACTTAAGAAATATAGCAAAAGTTAGACCTCTTATAACATTGCAAGATGCTGAGAAATTAGTTCCCGATTTTGTTTTCAGTCAGCTAGATTACTGTAACACACTCCTCTCAGGACTACCCAAATCGTACCCTTAGATCTTCAAATGAGTGTCTGCTTATTATTCTGGGAGCTAAACTTAAAAGAAGTGGTGAGGCAGCCTTCTGCTGTTATGCACCTAAAATCTGGAATAGCTTGCCAATTGGAATTTGCCAGGCTAATATGGTGGAGCACTTTAAAAAACTGCTAAAAACACATTATTTTAACATGACATTCTCATAGCTTCATTTTAGTTTAATCCTGATACTCTGTATATGCATTTAATTATCATTATCATTCATGGTGGCTCTGCAATCCATACTAACCCCTACTTTCTCTTCTGTTCTTTTTCTGGTTTTCTGTGGAGGCGATCTGTGCCACCACCACCTGATCAAAGCACCATGATGTCCCTACATTGATGGATTAAAGGCCAGAAGTCCACATGAGCGTCATCATCAAGTTCTTCCATGTGAAGCCTGAAAACCATGAGGACTGATTGAGATCATTGATGTTAGGTAGAATGCCTAGCGGGGACTTGGCGGTACCGTGGCCACTGAACCCCTGCAGATTTAGTTTTTTCATCAGCTGTCTGGAGTTTTTTTTTTCTGTCCGCCCTGGCCATCGGACCTTACTTTTATTCTATGTTAATTAATGTTGCCTACTTTTTTTATTTTTTATATTTTGTCCTTTTTCTCTTTCTTCATCATGTAAAGCATTTTGAGCTACATCATTTGTATGAAAATGTACTATATAAATGAATATTGTTGTTGTTGTTGAAGTATGGTATCAGTTTTCTTATTTGGCTCCTCAGAATGAAAAATTTAAGAATTTAAGATCACCTGACCATCTCCTGGTTCTATTGTCCATATACTGTAAGCAGGGGGCTGAGAAGAGCTTTCAAAAGTGGGCAAATTAAGGCCATGTTGCCACTACAACCCTCAACAGAAGATGAGGAAAGAAAATTAAGTGAAGTGAAAGCTCTCTCTACAGGTCAGTTTTCAATCTCTGCAGTATCTGACAATGGTGCAAAAACTGCACACAGCTGATTTTGTTTGTCACATACGTTGCATTCAGGAGCTCCTGCATGTATTGATATATACGCATAAACCATTCTAGATCATTAAAATATTTAGAACATGTAGTGTATGGAGGGCAGACTATGTGACAGCCAGCAATAAACATCTGGCTAACTTTATCTCAATTTAAAATATAAGGAAATTAAATGTGGAACACAAATCACAACACTGTGAAAGTGCATCCTACTTTCATTCAATAGCCCCTTGATATTTTTCTGTAATTCAGTGGGCCAGCAGTTTCCTAAGGCAGTGAGGCATGTGAATGACTACTTCTATTCCATTGTGCTCTGTTCTCAATTATTTCATAGGTTTCAAATAAGAAAATATTAAGTTATTAATGTAGTGTTCTATACTCAGTGACACTGTTGTGTCGCCATAGCATCATTGCTAAACCTGTTAGGCCTGAAATCAAGTAATACAAAGTGTTGTTGTAGGTTAATGTAGGTCTTAACTGAACACAGATTATCTACAGTAACCATGGTTTATCAATCAAAAATCTGTCAGCCTTTATTTTTCATTATAGGCTCCTTACCTTCCGCAAATGTAGATAGATAAATAGACAGACTTTACAGACTTTATGTTATGTTTACCTTTCACTAAATTATTTAGTACAACATGCTTCCATTAACTTTGAATCCCTACATCTTCCCACATATTTCATTAAATGTGCATATTTGGATTACTTCCATTGCAATTACTGCAGACAGCTGCTGCTTTCACTTATTATTTAAAATCTGTTAGGGTAAGGAATTCTCAGTGACCAGAAGACAAGTTCAACGGTGTATAACCTTCCAAATATCTGTAAAAAGAAATAAGTGTCTAGTAGCACATCTGAACAGAGTAATTTATGCTCAATAAATCAGGGTGGTAGACTGTTTGAAAAGAAACACCTTACCCCATACGTATCACACCTTTAAGATTGAAAAGAACACAAACACTGATTAAATAAACAAAACTATAAAATTCTTCTTGAGATTTTACATTTTGATTTGGTGTTATTTTCATAAGCTGTTCAACAAACATTCAGATTATTTGTTCTGCAGTGTGCAAAAAAGTATTTTAAAAACATTTTCAGTTAGTCCAAATGATTATTATGTGATTTGTTCTTAACATTCATCCATTTTTCTGATTTATTCATTCCCATTTCATGGAATGGGCCCTGTCCTGGCAATGAGACTACCCCATAGTTATCCATCGATGTAAAATATAAAAACTCACACTGACAAGAGGAGAACATGTAAAATCCACACATTGCTTCTTGCTTTCTTGACCTTGAACTGAATTTAATGTGCTCAAGACATGGATGGATGACTAAGAAAAAAGCATGCTAAATTGGTGACAGAAAATGACACAATTACTGTTAATTAATAATTAACATTCACTTTGATATTTGCTTTTGCCAGATCAATATTACTTCTTTTCTCATCTCAATACATTTTGTGGTTGATTGAGGAACAACAAGCCAGAAAAAATAAATGTTGGGGTTCCAACTTGGCCGCCCTCCATTTAATTCTGTGGCTGGATAAATGGAAAACAAATGGGTGGTCTATGGCACATATGTAAATCAAAACAAGCAAACACAGGTAGCCTGATAGGGCTCAAAAGGTTTGTATCGTGTACAAAGGCCAAGAGGATGGAGCTCCATCCTGCTCTTATCACTGAATGACACCTCCTTACGGCTGACTTGAGACTCATAGTTAGGGAACTGAAAAAAGCCGGAGTCAGCTGCCCTCTCTGGGCATCTTCTTGGCAATGTGGAGAGAATGGGAGAGGATATGATTAGCAGCAGTGCCACCTTTCATCTCAGAGGAGCCTGGAGGGTGATCCTCTGACATGTACACGTGACAATATGAATGCTACTCCATTCATTTTTGGGAGCATCGTGTATTTGTATATGACTGTTGCTTGTGCATCACTGTAAAGGATTCTATTTATAACACAAACAACTACATTAATTCACATAAGAAACTAAGAAGCCAAATGTAATTATTATATGATATTATGGAAGAAAAAACTTTGACTCATCACCACTACAAAGCTTGAGTTTAAACACTACACTTTACTCATCAGGTGGTACACTTAGATACCTCTGTGAAATTTATTATGAAAACTAATTACATAAATGTTCATCAATCTATCCAGTATTAACCCTTCTTAATTAAGTTCTGGGTATCTCAACCACAGTTTCTCTAGCTACATTAGACACATGGCAACAACCAGCCCTAGACAGAGTGCCAGCCTGTTGTAAGGAATATTCATACTCATTTGTTCTGGGCCAATTCACAAATGTCATTTAAGCTAACCTGCATATTTTTTATATTGGGGAAAGAAACCTGAGGTACCCGCAGAAAACCTGCATAAACATTAGGGAAATATGCAGACTTTATAAGGATGGTGACCAGGCTTGAATTCTAACCCAGTAGTAGCATCTCATACCAATTACACTGTCATGCTGTGCTTATATAAGTGTACAAAACATAATTAGATACTGTTTTTAGTTAGAGATCTTTTGACACAGTTGAGAAAAATATTTTTCAATCATTGAATTTCACTTGTAGTTTGAGTTTAGGAAAACGTTATAAATATATGGATTAAAATTTTCACCTGACATTTCAAACTGCTTGCATCCTCTAATATTGTATATGAAATATGAATTACATGATCTCATATTATCAATGTGTGCTGAGCACTGGATTAATTTGTATTGCATCTTACAGTCCCTTAATTCTAGCAATTCAGTCCTCGTTTTATGTCTGTATTTATTTATTTGGTGATGTGATTACAGTTTTAGTGTTTAATGGCACACAGCCATCTAATAACACTAAAGCATTACTCACTTTTTTATTTTTTGGAACTTATTTCTTTTGTGTCTGCTTTTATGTTGTATTCACTATTTAACATTTCTTTGCTCCAAGATTTTAGATTAATGTGTTGACTGGGGTTCAAAAGTCAAGTGACTTAATTGTCGTATAACTTTACACAAATGTACAGATGAGGGTAAAACTTGTGTGCAAGGTCCTCAGCAATAGAACAATATTAATTTGAGTGCAAATTTATACAGTAGAGTATATACAGTACATAATAAATACACATAATTTAAATATGCATTCATCAGTCACACACTGCAAAAAATAAACTCATTACATAAATTAGGCATGAAGAACATTGCATATTACTAGCACAGAATAGAATGGAATGTAGGTATGAGGGAACAGCAGTATGAAATGGGGTTGATAAGGGTTAGTACCAATGAAGAGTCCAGCATCTTAACATATTGATGAAAGAAGCTGTTTCAGAGCCAGCTGGTCCAGGACCAGATGCTATGGTATCATCTGCCTGAAGGTAATAATGTGAACAGTTCTTGACTTGGATAATTGGGGTCATAGAAGATTTTCCTGGCTTTCCTTAGACATTGTCCAACACATATGTACGTCTTGTAGGTTAGTAAGATCAGTTCCTGAATATATTGTATTATTATTATATTATAATTATTATATTTGCTTAATATAATTTCTTATCTCGAAAAATATTGCTTTTGTAGTATGTGAAATGATGTTCTAGCCGGATGCCATAAACATTTTTCTACTCATATGACATGCTCTATTGACCCTGCAGTTTTGTAGGTTTACTATTGATGGGGTTGAGCCAATTATTCTCAGCATTGAAATGAGGACCTCCTTTTTTATTATTTAAATTGTATATTTGCACTACCAGTTGGAGGTGTTTCCTGTGACATCTATGCAGCACATGCTAGCGAAGAGTTATGAAAAGTCCAGTACCATTTGGTCCATTACCCTCCTTGGTGTTAACCCCAAGTGCTTTTCGGGCTCAGAATTCTATATAGAAATGGTTAAATCCAAGTGTCTCTTGGGTTAAGCTGTTATGATCCGATGTACAGCATTAAGCCTGAGTAAAGCTGTGGGCAGTATTCTTTTGCAATCTAGGGGATAAAATAGCATCATGCGAAAAAAGTGCTTTTTTCTACTCTGTGCTACCTCATCAATATTTAGTATTGGTGACAAATTTTTCATCCAAAACACATAATGCTGTTTAAATGAAAAAATGTAAAGCCAGTTCTAGAAAATATAATGATGACAATGTGAATTGGTCATCAGGCATTGACACAGACAGTGAAACTGCTGCATATAGCACCTTATGTCTGTAAGGCTGCAATGGGGTGCAGTATCTAGGTGGCAAAAAGGCAAAATGATTGTGATCAAGTGTGAAAGACATTATCCCCATATGCTCTGTTTTTAATACAGCAATTGTCAATGTTCGTGTCAGGGGAAATGTGGAAGTCATTAAGTCTTGCACCATGGTAGCCTACAATAAAGCAATGAGCATGTCCATTGTGAGGTTTAGGCTTTGACATTTTTTTTTTGTTCTTTATTTCATTTCAAAACATATAACGTGAAGAACGTGTACTAAATCTGCATCAGTACAGCAGTGGACAATAAACAATGCCTTTCTTACTCTTTTGACGTTTTGGTATTTACATTTTTCTGATTGATGAATTCAACATTTTTGGCCATTTTTCCAGGGGTAAACATGACAATAAGTTAGCCAAGCAATTTGAAAAACAAAAAGAAAGCAGAACTTACACTGATCAGAATGGTGCTGAGCAGAATCATGATCTTTGACCTCTGCTAAGGATGACTTCCTTGTGTAGGTAAATTTATAAAAGCCACCAAAGAAGCCATAAGTGTTCCTTCCACATTATAATAAAGAAGCCGACAGTATGATGCATGTCCAGCAAACACCTAAATGCACTCTGGTTAACACCCCAGAGACTTGTATTCAAGGCATGCAGTGTGTGTAGTTGCGTGTTCTTTGTTAGTTACTGTGGCCTGGCCTTTTAACCTCAAAACCATTCCACTCCAAACTTGAGGTGCTGTTTAAGGCTCTTGGTTTGCTTAACATTTAAATCTATATTGCTGCTGCATTGTCAACATTAGATGACAATGTTGGGGAGCATCACAATGAGCATCCCATTGTTTGACTGATTTTGTTTCTTTTGTTACATGGTGTATGAAACTGCATGTCTTGCTAGTCATTAGCAAATGTGAGACAACTATTATTAATTAGGTAAGTTTGTGTTAATGTTACAGAGGTCTGCACACATAAAAAAATGTGTTATGACCTCATGAGATTTTCATGTCAAAAATGCCACTGCACAAACATGTAAAGATGCTGTTTTCTTATAGTGATTTTCATTGAACTTCAAGAAATAATGACAATTAATTAAATCGAAATGAACTAAACTGAATTCAAATGTTAACCTTATTTGTTTCTAGTCACATTGAAGCAGTGTCTTTCTAAATGAAATATAACACATCTATGCATCCTGCTGGTGTGTCTGTGTAGAAGTATCCTTCTATAAAAGCATTGCGAAAATACATCAGAAGTCTAAATTTCACAGGATGGGAAACTAAACATAAATGCAGATTTGAAAGAAAATTCCATAAATCATACCTTTGTACCTTGAAAAAAATATGTACTTTACGCAAGTAGTTATTCTGCACAAATGGCATACAAGCGGCATATGTCATTTTTGAATTATTAACTGTGAAATTTTTGGTCAAAAAAGAGTAAACATAAGCATCATAAAATGATAACTTACAATATGTTTCAGTTTCCCTTGGATGGCAATCATTTCACGTTTGCACCATTACAAAAGCTGTTGCCTAATTGTACTCTGTCATTTAAAAACAAATGTGTGAGGCTCTTATGCAACAAATTATCTGATGTCTACTAGTAATGCACAACGCTTCCTACTTTGCAGAAAAGGCACCTTGTAAATCAACCACTTACTTCATACACCCTTTTGCCCTAATGTGAGTCACATTATTTTCAATTCTAGCAGCACTGCATTTGTCATTAACAGATAGAAATCTGACTGGCTTAACCCATTTTAACTCGTACAAATGATAAATTGTCAATATCTCCATGAAGAAGCACATTTCTTAGAAAAGAATACATTTATAAGTTTTAGTAAGTGAAAATGAATATAGCATATACATTTTATTGGTGTTTGATAATGATAATAGATGTTATTGATCTACTTATGCAATATTAGATAGGTCCTTCTGTCTCAGCTTTTAGAAGATAGACTGGAGAATTATTGTTTTAGCATTGCCTTTTGATACAGGTTGTTAGTAAGTCTATCAATTATTTTCTTTGGCACATTTCTAAGTTGGCCAGCATCCTGCAGTGTCAAGTACAGTAATCCCTCGCTATATCGAGCTTCACCTTTCGCGGCTTCACTCCATCGCGGATTATATATGTAAGCATATTTAAATATATATCGCGGATTTTTTGCTGGTTCGCGGATTTCTGCGGACAATGGGTCTTTTAATTTCTGGTACATGCTTCCTCAGTTGGTTTGCCCAGTTGATTTCATACAAGGGACGCTATTGGCAGATGGCTGAGAAGCTACCCAACTTACTTTTCTCTGTGTCTCTTGCGCTGACTTTCTCTGATCCTGACGTAGGGGGATTGAGCAGGGGGGCTGTTTGCACACCTAGATGATAGGGACGCTCGTCTAAAAATGCTGAAAGATTATCTTCACTTTGCTACCTTCTGTGTAGCTGCTTCCTGAAGCGACATGCTGCACGGTGCTTCGCATACTTAAAAGCTCGAAGGGCATGTATTGATTTTTGATTGAAAAACAAACTCTGTCTCTCTCTATCTCTCTCTCTCTCTTTCTCTGCTCCTGACAGAGGGGGTGTGAGCTGCCGCCTTCAACAGCTTTGTGCCGCGGTGCTTCGCATACTTAAAAGCCAAACAGCCCTATTGATTTGTTTGCTTTTCTCTCTATCTCTCTGACATGATCTGCTCCTGACTCGCACTCCTTTGAAGAGGAAGATATGTTTGCATTCTTTTAATTGTGAGACGGAACTGTCATCTCTGTCTTGTCATGGAGCACAGTTTAAACTTTTGAAAAAGAGACAAATGTTTGTTTGCAGTGTTTGAATAACGTTCCTGTCTCTCTACAACCTCCTGTGTTTCTGCGCAAATCTGTGACCCAAGCATGACAATATAAAAATAACCATATAAACATATGGTTTCTACTTTGCGGATTTTCTTATTTCGCGGGTGGCTCTGGAACGCAACCCCCGCGATGGAGGAGGGATTACTGTACTGCAAACTGGAGTGGATGTGTCATTGCCCATGATACCCACTAACAGACCCTGGTGGTATTCTACTGTAATCATTATCATTTACCTTTATTTTATCCTCAGTGTCGAGTGCCACTGACCTAGAATAATGGACTCTGGCATTAATAAAAGAAAAAAAAACATCAATCCATCCTCCAAACCTACCTGTGCAGAGCAGGGTCACTGTGAAGCTGGAGCTTATCTCAACAAGCATTGGGTGGAAAACTGGAACATTCCAGTCCAGTGCAATGTGAACATGTACACAAACATACATTAGGGCCAAATTAGAATTGCCAGTCCATCTAACATCCATGTCTTTTGTCTGTTGAAGAAAACTGGAGCACCCAGAGGAAATCTCGACATGGCAAAAGCATGGGAACACCACACAGGGAACAACCCTGGTCTCCTTTTTGGGCCAATGAGCTGCCCAAGAAAAAAATATTTGAAACTTAAATAATATTTATTAGTGTTATAAATATATACAACATGTGTACAGTCTTAAGTACACACTTGTAATACTAGAATCCCTGAAGCCTATGAAAAAACTCATAATCCCAGGCCACCTTAAATTCCTTCTTACCTCTCCATCAGCATCTTATGTTTTGTAAATGTGTCGATCAGCACAAGCAGCAAACAGCCTGCTACCTCATCCTCCCCATCTCTGGAGCTCAACACGGGCAAAAAGTTCTCCCAGCTCAAGTCTTGTTTATTTGTGTGTGAGCTGCCTGGAGTTGTATAGGGAAAATAATCAGAATCAGAATCAGAATCAGCTTTATTGGCCAAGTATATATACACATACAAGGAATTGGACTCCGGTTTTACCTAGTATTGTCCCTGATGCTGTGAGATTGACTTAAGTGTTCATGAGAGTGATGGCCTGAGGAAAGAAACTGTTCACATGTCTGGTAGTTTTGGCGTACAGTGCTCTGTAGCGCCTACCAGAGGGAAGAAGTTGAAAAAGGTTGTAACCAGGGTGTGATGGGTCTGCAATGATGTTTTCTGCCCGTTTCCTGACTCGAGATCTGTATAAGTCTTGAATGGAGGGCAGATCAACACCAATGATTTTTTCTGCAATCCTGACTGTCCGTTGAAGTCTGTTCCTGTCCTGTTTTGTGGCTGAGCCAAACCAGACTGTGATAGATGAACAGAGAACAGACTGGATTACTGCAGAGTAAAATTGGATGAGCAGCTCCTGAGGCAGGTTGAACTTACTGAGCTGGTGCAGGAAGTACAACCTCTGCTGGGCCTTTTTAACAATTGTGTTTATGTTTAGTTCCCACTTTAGGTCCTGGGAAATTGTGGATCCCAGAAACCTAAAGTTTTCCACAGCGGACACAATGCTGTTGAGTAGTGTGAGAGGGGGCAGCACTGGGGGGCTCCTCCTGAAGTCCACTGTCATCTCCACAGTTTTAAGCTTGTTCAGCTCCAGGTTGTTTTGACCGCACCAGAGGGCCAGCTGTTCGACCTCTCGTCTGTATACAGACTCATCACTGTCCTTGATGAGGCCAATGACTGTCATATCATCTGCGAACTTCAGGATTTTAACAGACGGGTCTCTTGAGGTGCAGTCATTTGTGTAGAGGGAGAAGAGCAGAGGAGAGAGGACACATCCCTGGGGGGCGCCAGTGCTGACTGTTCGTGTGCTGGATGTGATTTTTCCCAGTCTCACTTGCTGCTTCCTATCTGTCAGGAAGTTTTTGATCCACTGGGAGATGGGAGCTGGTACAGTGAGCCAAGTGAGTTTGGTGTGGAGGACTTCTGGAATGATAGTGTTGAACGCCGAGCTGAAGTCCACAAACAGGATCCTAGCATATGTCCCTGGAGAGTCGAGATGTTGCAGGATGTAGTGCAGTCCCATGTTGATTGCATCATCCACTGACCTGTTTGCTCGGTAAGCAAACTGTAGGGGGTCAAGTAGGGGGTCTGTAATGTCCTTCAGGTAGGTCAACACCAGTCTTTCAAAGGATTTCATGACCACAGACGTCAGGGCGACTGGCCTGTAGTCATTTAACCCTGCAATGGAGGTTTTCTTTGGAACCGGGATAATCGTGGAACGCTTAAGGCAGGAGGGAACTTCACATAGCTCCAGTGATCTGTTGAAGATCTGTGTAAATATGGGGGCCAGCTGATCAGCACAGACTTTAAGACAGGAGGGTGACACACCATCTGGACCTGGTGCCTTCCTGATCTTCTGTCTCCTGAAGAGCTGACTCACGTCCCCTTCACAGATCCTGAGTGCAGGTATGGTGTCAGTGGGGAGGGGCAGGGGCTTGGTAGTGAGTGCTGGGACTGTATTTTGATTGGCGTGGGTGAGAGGTGTGAAAGAGGGTTTATCAAACCTGCAGTAGACCAAATTCAGCTCGTTGGCCAGTTGATGGTTCTCTTCAGTATGGGGGGATGGTTTTCTGTAGTTGGTGATGTCTTTCAAACCTCTCCACACTGATGCAGGGTCGTTGGCTGTAAACCTATTTTCCAGCTTTTCAGTGTAGCACCTCTTTGCTACTCTGATCTCCTTTGTCAATGTGTTTCTGGCCTGATTATACAGGATTCTGTCCCCACTTCTGTAGGCCTTCTCCTTAGCCTTACGAAGCTGCCTGAGTTTTGTAGTAAACCAGGGTTTGTTGTTGTTGTATGTGCGAAAAGTTTTCATGGGCACACACATATCCTCACAAAAACTGACGTAGGATGTCACAGTGTCAGTAAGCTCATCCAGGTCAGTCGCTGCAGACTCAAAAACACTCCAATCAGTACAGTCAAAGCAGGCTTGTAGTTCCAGCTTTGCCTCGTTGGTCCATCTCTTCACCGTTTTCACCACAGGCTTTGCAGATCTTAAGTTCTGCCTGTAAGTCGGGAGAAGATGAACCAAACAGTGGTCAGAGAGTCCCAGGGCAGCATGAGGGACAGAGCGATAAGCATCCTTTAATGTAGTGTAGCAGTGGTCCAGTGTGTTTTTGTCCCTGGTAGGACACTTAATATGCTGACTGAATTTTGGCAGTTCTTGCCTGAGGTTTGCTCTGTTAAAATCACCAAGAACAATGAGCAGGGAGTCCGGGTGTTTGTGCTCCATGTTAGTTATCTGGTCAGCCAGGTGTTGTAAAGCTTCACTAACACAGGCCTGAGGTGGGATGTAAACACCAACCAGAATAAACGAGGAAAACTCCCGCGGTGAATAGAACGGTTTACAGTCAATGAAAAAAGACTCTAAGTGAGGGCTGCATGTTTTGATTAGTACTGTGACATCTGTACACCAACCTTCGTTTATGTAGAAACAGATTCCACCTCCTTTCGTTTTCCCCGAGAGCTCCATGACGCGGTCCGCACGGAGAAGTTGTTCGTTATTTGGAACACTTGCATTTCATGTGTGTTCTGTGTCTACAACGGTCAATGTAAATGTAGGATGGCAGGAAAAATGCAAGAAATGTTGAACGAATACCTAAAATAGAAACATTTTTCATGTTATAGTACTAACCACAACATTTTGAAATGAAGTGTATAATGTGTCAAGACTGAAGTCCAAATATCAAATAAACACCTTCACAAAAGGTACACGTATAACAAAACAAGTGTGCTTTTATTTAAGAATATAACCGAAGAAAAAGAAATCGGGTTAGGGTACGGCGCTGATACAACCACTTGGGTGGTGCAGCAGTAAGAAGTGCTGACTCATAATCAAGAGGTGACGGGATTGATTCCCGGCGCTCTCCAGAATTATCGTTTTGAGTAGTGAGCTGCTCTTATTGTTACTATTGTACAATAAAAACATACATTTGATTTGAGTCTGTAACAGCCGGTGCAAATTTATGGTACTTGTAAAGGTTTAATTCAGCTTTGTTTTCTCAGTCATGTTCACGCTCCCCCCAATCTGACACTGCTATTTTCAGATAAAGACATGCTATAACAGAGGTGAACTCAGATGAGGGTTCTACATCAGAGAAAGAGAACAGAAGCCCACCTCGCAAGAAACATCCAATCACACATAAGAACAACTCAACTGCAATAGTGCTGCGACTGCATTTGCCACGTCACTGAGTCATAGAGGCTCAGAGCTCCATATTACTCCTAAGCGTGTCCTTGAGTGAATGCCGACTTCTGGTAGAACTCGCAAATATTCAGCTGTCTGGGAAATGATGTCAGTGGTCCTCTGGGCTTTTCTCTTTCTCCAGCCTAAGGAGACTTAAAAATTAGCAGTGGTGTCACACTTAATTGCTATTCCTGCATTTGCCCAGAACAACCCTATAAAACACTGTCAATGCCCACATGTCTGCACTTTTTCACATGACTATTTTTTTTGTACATATTGCATGTTTTTTTTTCTGTTATGTGTTACATTTTAACTATACAATAATACCTAAGTTAACAAATCCTCTGAAAACGAAGCTCCTTAATAAAGTCATGAAGCATGCTTCAGCACACATGCAAGTTCAGGTTCTTGACTGGTAGATCTGAATGGTAGGTATTGTACATCCTGCCTAAATTAAATAGTCTGTTGTAGAAGATACTGTAGAACATGAAGTTAGTATACATATGCGATTAGGTACTTCACCTCATTTTATTTATTTAATAATCTTTTGAAGTTCTAAATATAATTTGCCCATTATGTCAAAAAATCTAAGGCGATATTCTTAGAAACTAAAATACACATTATAAAGATGGTAGAAGCTAGTGATAGGAAATCTTATAAAGCAGAATAATTGGTGTTAGCAGCTGGCCATGAAATGAGCCAGCATAGAGTGTGGAAGAAAGGGCACAGACAAAGCACAGTTACCTGCACGCAGGAAGGATGTTGATTCTGATGGCTTGGGTGTGTGACCACTGTCTTTAAGCATGCTGACTTGAAATCATTCATGGAGTAAATAAGTAAGTAAGTGAAGATGGTGTTGCTTCTGATCCCAATTAGCCTCTTTCACACTTACCTTAAGTTTTCTTCTGGGGGGGACTCATTGACAGGTAAACACACTTCCAGTTATTCTAAGCAATAACAGAATCATTACAGAATAGCTTCTATAGTGTTCTGTGTTCTAATTTAAAGCAAAGACAGCCTTGCCTGTGTTTCAACAGCCTTACAACCAATCAAAAATAGTCAAGAAAATTGATCCAAGAAATCAAAAGAGAAAAGGAACCAATTTTTTTGCCATGGCAGCACTTTAAATCTGATGAGTACATAGAATTTACGTACAGCCATAAGATTGATGCTGTGACTTTTTAAATGGAATAACTTTGTTGTCGTACTGACATGGGAATCAGCTTTTGAAAGGGCAAATGCTTATCTCAGAGTAAACATGTGAGAGCCACTGCTGAGAGAAACAGCACAGCAGGTCCCTTCTCAATGGAACACAACTATTCAATGGCACCTGCTCCTGGTCAGTATACAACAGATTCAGAAAGTATTTAGCCTCCTTCACTTTCTGCACACTTTACTGTTTTGCAAATCTAATTATTCTGCACTCAGTAACCTAAAATGACAAAGTGAATACATGCTTTCAGAAATGTTTGCAAATGTATTAATGATCAAAAACTGAAATCTCTCATACATATAGGTATTCAAACCCTTAATTCATTACATTTTAGAAGACCCTTTGGCAGTAATTACAGCTTCAGGTCTTCTTGCCTAAGTCTCTGCACACCTGGATTTGGACATTTTATCAAATTTCTTCCTGGCAGAAGCTCTCAAACTCTGTTACACTGGACGGGAAGCATTTGTGTACTGCCAGCTTTAGGTCTCTCAGTTGTTTTGTACTGTTTATATCTGGGCTGTGGCTGGGCCACTCAAGGACATTTACAGACTTGTCCTGGCTGTGTGCTGTTTATCATTGTCATGCTGAAAAGTGAACCATCATCTTCTGTGGTCCTAATAACTCTGGAGCAGGATGTCTTCAATAGCCTTTCTGTATTTTACTGTATTCATCCTTCCTTCAATTCTGAACAGTCTCCCTGTTCCTATTACTGAGAAGTACCTCGATAGCACAATGCTGTTACTACCATGCTTGACCACAGGCATGGTATTAGGTAGATGATAAGCAGTACCTAGATTTTGCCAGACAAAGTACTTATAGTTCTTCCCAAAGAATTCAGTTTTAGTCTCATCAGAGCAGAGTTCTTTAAATACTGTCTTGCAAATTCCAAGCAAGCTGTCATATGCCCTTTACCCAGGAGTGGCTTCTTCATAGCCTGTCTGTGATATAGTGGTGGGTCCATGGCTCCAAAAGAATGGCCGAGTTTTTTTTAGATAATCCACTGGCCGTATCAGTCTCCGTGGGTGCGCTCATGCAGCTGCAGGGGGCTGATGAGGTAATTGAGGCGAGTCACACCTGCACGTGAGGGTGCAAACTTTCTCAATTGCTTCATTGGCTCCTTGTGGTGCGTTAACACACTGCACCCACAGAGCCATATAAGTATGGGCTGGCAGAGAGGAAAAAAAAACGAAAGAGGAAAAACAAAAGAGAGAGTGAGGCTTGCAGAACGAGAGTGCAGCATTGGGGCAGAGAAAGAGAGAAGGCATTGCGGTCAGGGGTCCCGTGATGGAACGAGTGATCGGCACTGTAGGGACGAATCGTACCCAATGATTGTGCTGAGGAGTGGGTGTGATCGAGGTGGCATCCTCTCCTGGGATCTGATGGATAATTGCAAGGGTGTGAAGAATGACAAGAGGATAACCGACCCTGAGTGGTCTGGCAGACTCCAATGGCTGCTGAAGTCTCTATAGCTGAACGAGCAATGGGTGAAGCTAGAAGACTTGGAAGAAGTTGGGCTCGGCTCAAATGACCCAGTGACTGGTGGTTCTTAGTCTTGTTTTTAGCCTGGCTTTAAACATTTGGATGTTTCAATGTTTTTATGGATTACTTATGAACTTGGGGAACTGCACTTTTGGACACAAACTGTTTTGATTTTTTGTATTGTTTAATAAAAGCACTGCACAGTTTACACCTTCCCCATGCTCTATGTATGATTTTGTCATTATCTGCCAGCTCATTCGGTTATGTTATCGACGGTGTTGGTTTAAGAGGCTACCAAAACAGGAAGAAAGAGCATGGAGCAGGACTTGCACCGTCTACCGTAAACACCTGATTGATGGAGTGCTGCTGAGATGGCTGCCCTTCAGGTAGGTTCTTTCTCCTCAGCAGAGGCCTTCTGAAGCTCTGTTAGAGTGACCACTGGGTTCTTGGTCAACACTCTGACCAAAGCCAATCTTGCCTAGTTACTCAGTTAGGCTAGAAAGGCCAACTCTTGGAAGAGTCCTGGTGGTTCCAAACCTCTTCCATCTCATAATTATTAAGGCCACTATGCTCCTGGGAACATGCATTAGAAATGGTTTTATAGCACAGTTTTATCTTAGAGGTCTATAGAGAGTTGCTTGAAATTCATGGCTTGTTTTTTGTCCTGACAGACAGTGTGAATTGTGAGGCCAAATATACACAGGTTTGTGCCTGTGTGTCCAATCAATTTAATATACCACAGGTGGACTCATGTTCTAGACACATCTCTAGAACAATTGAATCAAACAAGAAGCGTCTGACCACCATTTGGAGTGCCACAGCAAAGTCTGAATAATTGATTGTTCATAAATTTGCAAACCTTTCTGAAATAATTTTTCACTTTGTCATTATGGGTTTTTAAGTGTTAGTTTATGGGCACAAATGGCAAATTTGTCCAATCAAAACTAAATCCCTAATACAATCGATTTTATACAACATAACATAACTCCAATGTCATTAAATTTATTTTTTTCCGACTAACAATATGGGCCATAAGTTTAACTGCTGTATGTCCATGGGCTTCATTTGAGAAACTTGATATTTCACTTACAAAAAACATGAAACAACTTTGGAAAACAATGCAAAGGTAGATGGTAAATCTACCCACATTAACAAACTTACCTTGCTAATCCTCAATGGGATGCAAGTTAATCACAGGATAAACTCTCTGCACTCTCAGAAACCCAGACAACCTTTACAATTAAATATCCTATGTCTTTATAATTTTTTCCAAATACATTGGTATGCTTCCCAAACTGGAAAGATGAAGACAATTAAATAGTCACTCAATATCAGCACTTTTATGACTTAGTGACTAAAAGGGTGTGCACGAGTCTGCTCTGAGGGGTGCTTTTGTTCCATCCTGGATTAGTTCCTACCTTGTGTCTAATACACCAGGAATAGGATTCAACACCCCACAACCCTAAATCGAAAATAAATAGATGGATGTGTCTTTTAGAAGCTAGTCAGCCACAGAGCACTAGGGCAGCCTTTACAGTCTACCAAGTTCATTACCACACACTCTTCACAGCAAATCTTTCTTTTTTTTGATGCTCCTTTGAGTAAAAGTAAAAGAAAAGCAATGAATATATTTATACCAAAAGCAGTGCTTTAATCTGTTCTGCATTCTCCACCCTAATTATGTTCATGCAATTATTCATGAACTGCATTAATTGTTAATATTGCTATGCTGATTACAGACCTGCACACAAGCTGTGGGGTTAGATAATGAGCTGAAGTTGCAAATGCAATGGTGCGCCTGTGCTGCTAAAATTGAGCTAAATGGATTTTTAAAATATCATCTTGGTTTAACCCTAAGCCATCCAGCTGGCACATTTCAGAGGTTTCAATTCATTTATTATAAAGTATACTACCATGTGTGAGCTCAAAAATACAGTGAACACTTTCTGGTAGTGGTTTTATGGTGAATGATTTAGTGGGAATACAGGAAGGCTAGGGAAGTACAGTAGAGTGATGTGTCTATGTATTTCTTTTTTTTTTTTTTAATTTTATTGATTTTATTGTAATCATTCCATACAAATAGATCAGTTTTTACAAAAAATAGGATTGAATACAAATCAACCCCCATCCCTGAGAAAGAGAGCATGGCCAACAGAATTTAACTTAAAGCTAGTAAAAATAAATAAATTGATGAGTTTAATAGGCAGATAAAGATAAATGGAGAAGAAAAAGAAATGGGAAGAGAATCTACTTACTCAGTGCTTTAAGAGCTTTTTCTAAAATATTATTGATTAGATCCTGCCAGGTTTTGAAAAAGTTCTGCGCAGATCCTCTAACTGAGGATTTGATTTTTTTCCAATTTCAAATAATATAAAACATCAGTTACCCACTGACTTAAAAGAGGAGAGTTAGGATTCTTCCAGTTTAGCAAAATAAGTCTGTGTGCCAATGTGTAGTGTAGTGTAGTGAAGGCGATCACAGTTTGTTTGTCCTTCTCCACTTTAAGCCCATCTGGAAGAACACTAAACATAGCTGTTGTGAGGTTGTTGTGGGTTAGGAGGGATTGTGACACCAAGGCTGTCTGAAAGGCACTTAAAAATGTTTGTCCAGAATGATGTTAGTTTGGTGTAGGCCCAAAACATGTGACCCAGTGAGGCTGGAACTTGATTACAGCGTTAGCAGGTTGTAATTGTATGCTTTGCGCATATGGAGTTCGAATGAATTCTCTGCATTGTTACCTTCCACTCCTTTTCTGATATGTTGAGTTAGAGATCCTTTACCCATTGTCCTCTTGGATAATTGTCCTCTTGGATCTTATAATTTTATATGTTTCAGAAATGCTGTCTGAGTCCTCGAAACTGTGCAATATTTTTTCCAGCATAGAAAGTGGGAGATGGGGAAAATCAGGCAGGTTCTATTTAACAAAGTTTCTAATTTGAAGATAGTGAAAGAAATGTGTTGCTGGAAAATTAAATTTGGAATGTAATTGTTCATAGAATGCAAAGATGATGTCTATATAAAGATCTCTAAGCAATTTAATCCCAAATGTTTTCCAGATATTAAAGACTGCATATGTTTGCGAGGGTTGAAAAAGGTGGTTCTCATGCAGAAGTGCCACAGATAAAAGATTCTCCAACTTAAAATGCTTTCTACATTGGTTCCATATTCTGAGTGAATTGGGCTCTTAATATATTGGCGATAACTTGCATTAATTGGGGCACAAAGCATGGAATATAAAGAAGTACTGCAGGATTTTATTTCTTTAGCGGATCAAGCCTGTGTATGTTCATTTATTTGTGTCCAGGTTTTTATGGCTTGTATGTTTGGTGCCCAGTAATAAAACTGAAAATTAGGTAGAGCTATGCCACCTTCTGCCATAGGTCTTTGTAGAGTTGCTCTTTGGATACGTGGATGTTTTAAGTTCCAAATAAATGAGGTTATGGTTGAATCTGTTTGCTTAAAGAATTATTTATTGATGTATATTGGAATGTTTTTAAATAAAAAGAGAAGCTTAGGAAGGATATTCATCTTAACAACGTTAATTCTTCCAGCTAGAGTGAGTTGAAGGTTTGACCATCTATGCAAGTCTTGCTTAATTTTGTTGACAGCGAAATTTTGTTGATAAAGAGCTTTATGTTTACTTGTGATATTTACCCCTAGGTATTTAAACAGATCTGCATTAATAAAAGGGAAGGTGTCCAATCTAATATTGTATGCTTGAGAATTCACTGGAAAGAGCACACTTTATTCAAATTAATTCTGAGATCTTTTTAAATTCTGTAAGTGCTGTTAAAACTGCAGGCACAGTATTTTGTGGGTCATATATATAAAAAACCATATCATCTGCATATAGAGAAAATTTCTGTTCAAGTCCTTCTCTGATAATCCCCTTTATCTGATAAGCATTTCGACAGTGAACTGCCAGTGGTTCAATGGCGATTGCAAATAGCAGTGATGACAAGGGGCATCCTTGTCTGGTACCACATTCTAGTTTAAAGTAGTCTGAACAAATGTTGTTAATACAAACTGAAGCTTCTAAATTGGTATACAGTAGACCCCCGCGAAGTCACGATTCAGGGTTCACAGACAAAGTCGTTTGCTGATTTGTTCTTATAAGCTAACTATTAATTGTTAGCAGAAAGTGCAAATATCCTCAGCAATTTTTTATGGCTTTTTTCGTGGCAATACTGTGCTGTAGAGAGAACAGGAAGCAACTGCTGAGGGAAATGCGGTTTGGGATGGTGAAAGTAGTCAATCCGAGAGCGTTATTCATTTCTCCTTGCTGATGATTGACTGCTGCTTTGTGATGCATCTCCAGGTGAGTGGGTTTACCACCGCGGTTTGGGATGGTGAAAGTAGCCAATCTGAGAGCGTTATTCATTTCTCCTTGCTGATGATTGACTGCTGCTTTGTGACGCATCTCCAGCTGAGTGTCCTCGTGTTTTCCATTTTGTTATTGTTTTGTTGTTCTTAAACGCACACAATGTCTTCGAATCGCCCTGCACCTTGTAAGGCTTCTGGAACTGAGCCTAAGCAATAGAAGAAGTTTAAAACACTCCAGGAGAAGGTTAAACTACAGGATTTGCTCCGGGAACTAAAAAGTTATGCTGCAGTAGCGAGCCACTATGGCATTAATGAAAGCACCGTATGCTACATAAAGAAGAACGAAGCTGCGATCTAGAGTACCGTATCTGTAAGTTTACGTGATAGTGCCAAAAAGGTAACGACCGTAAGGAATAAAAATATCATCAGTATGGAATCTGCCTTGGCACTGTGGATCACTGACTGCAGGAAGAACATCCCTTTGGACGGTAACATCATCTGTGAGAAAGCACGGAAATTGTACCAGCAGTTTGCTACAGGAGACAATGTAGCAACTTCCTATCACAATGTTCCTGAAACCTATAAAGAAAAGCCAGCACGAAACTCCACCAGCAGAAGACCCGTACAAAGATACGACTCCACCTGAAGTGCCTGAAGAAGAGGCGCCACCCGAGGAGTTTTAAATCCTGTGCATCGTACTGCACAGCTACTTCATCATCATCATCAATATCATTCATCATTGGTGAGTACCCGTACATTTTACTGTATTTTAATTAAACGAAATTATTATGTATTTACTCTGTTTATAACAAAGAAAACTAGAGTGCATACCAAAAAAATGCGCTGCATGAATTACAGTACGTATAGCGGTAACATTGGTATTTTACATTCTAGCACCGCGGGAGACATAGCAGTACATTACTGTACAGTATATGGGTTTACCTGTACATTCTGTTTTTAGGTAATGTATTATGGTAATTTTTTTAGGTAATGTATTAATGTATTAAGCTGAGTTTGCAACAAAATTAAAGTGCTTTGGGGGCATACTGTATTTAGGGTTTAACCACATCCAAAAGTCGCGGTTTTTCACAATTCGCGGGTGCACTAGGAATGTAACCCCCGTGAATTTTGGGGGTGTACTGTACAGTAGTTTGATCCATGCACAAATGTTTTGGTCAAACCCAAATTTCTCTAATGTAGTGAAAAGGTAGTTCCATTCAGTCATATAAAATGCTTTTTCTGCAATCAACGATAATAATATCTCCGGGGTGTTTGCCTTTGCAGGTGAATATATTACATTAAACAGGCATCTGAGATTGGAAGATAAGTGTTGACCTTTAATAAATCCAGTGTGATCTTGTGATATTACCGAAGGCAGCACTTTCTCCATCCTTCTAGCTAGGACCTTGGAGAGTATTAACATCATTATTCAGAAGTGAAATTGGTCTGTATGATGCACATTGTAAAAAGTCCTTATTTTGTTTAGGAAAGACAGTGATTAATGCTTGGTGAAAAGTTTGAGGTAGAATTTGATTGTCTCTAGCTTCTGTAAATGTTGCTAATAAGAGGGGAGCTAGCTGAGTGGAGAACTTCTTATAAAATTCGACAGAGTATCCATCCGGGCCTGCTGCTTTCCCGCTCTGAAGTGACACTTTATAGCATTATAGTAATCCTGATAGCGCCAGAGGTTTATCCAATTCCTCTGCAATAAAAGCATCTATTTGTGGTATCTGTAATGTATCCAGAAATGCTTTAGATTGTGTGTTGTCTTCTTTGAATTTAGTAGAATATAAGGATTTATAGTAGTCTCTAAATGTGTGCCTTATATTTTTATGGTCAATGATTTTATCTATGTTCATGTTGGTGATTGCTGGGATTGCATTGCGAACTTCTTGTTTGTGGATTTGTTGAGCTAAGAACTTATTAGCTTTCTCTCCATGTTCATAGTAATGATGTCTTAATTTAAAAATGAGTTGTTCAGTTTCTTTAGTTATTAACACTAGAATTACCAGAGCCTACGAAAAAACTTGTAGATCCGTCCCACCTTAAATCGCTTCTTAAATCATTTCGCACCTCTCCGTCATCGTCTATTGTCTTCTAAATGTGTAGATAAAGACAAGCTGCAAGCAGCCGGCTATTCCGTCCCCCAACCGACTTAGAACATGCACGAACTTCTCCCAGCTCATGCCTTGATTGATTATCTGGGTGTGAAGTGGAGTTTTAAAGTGCAAATAATAAATCATTATTTGGAACACACGCATTTCATGTGTGTTCTGTTTCTACAGTAATCTGTGTAAACACATTTTTAAAACACAAACGTTTTTCATATTCTAGTAGTAAATGACAAAATGTAGGCATAAACTATATAATGTATGAAGCCTGAAGTTCAAATATCAAAGAAACACTTTCACGAAAGGTACAAATATAACAGAACAAGTGCGCTTTTATTCAAATATATAACTGCTGAAAAAAAAAGCCACCTTAGTTTGCGACATTGACACTCATTTACTTTGACTGTCGCCGTGGCGCAACAGTATCAGTTGCAGAGTGTGAATCAAGAGGTCATGAGTTTGATCCTGCTCGACTTCCTTTTGAGAAGTGAACTGCTCTTATTTTTACTATTTTAGAATAAAAAGATACATTTGATTTCAGTCTGTAACAGTCGGTGTAATTTATGATATTTGTAAAGGTTAGCTTTGTTTTTCTTTTTTTTTATTCACTTTTCATTCTCTCAGTCGCGTTCAGGATCCTTCCCTACCCCATCCTACACTGCTGTTTTCACATAAAGATGCGCTATAACTCTGCAGTGTATCATGATACATATGACCGCATGTTTTTTTTCCCCAATCTTGCCAGCCCCCTCATGTTGCTGTATGCTGTTTCCTTTGTACTCCAGGACATGCAGAGGAAAGTATAGTAAAGAGCAGTAACTTCAGCGCTCTATGCAATCATCAGACACTCCCCATCTGACACTGCTGTTTTCACATAAAGACACGCTATAGCTCACCCAAGGAGTGCCCTTCCTACATTTACGACATGTGTACTTGTTGCAGTGTACACACCTCTCTGTGCTATGGTTCCTATTACACTGAACAAGCATCTGTAAATTGCAGCTCTATTCATTATCTCAAAACACCACGCACATTCACAGTAATTCCCAGTTATGTCCACCACTCACACCCACGCCCACAACCATACAGAACTGATTCCACATCAGAGAATTTCCAGTTCCAGCATAAATTCACACCCGATCTGACGCTGTTTGTTTTCAAATAATATTGCATTAGTGAGATGATGTTTTCATATATATTGTCTTTCTTTCAGGTGTGTAATAGAAACCACAGCATAGAGAGAAGTTAGTACATTGTAACAGGTACACACATTGTAAATGTAAGAAAGACAATCCTTGCGTGTGTGTGAACTGTTAACATTTGAATCTGATGATTGCATATAGCACTGTCTTATTCAGTGCGCTTATTTAGTGTGCGCAAGAACATGCAGGTGGCCAGTTGCTGTGTGCTACAACATGCTGGCGGTGATCAATGCACATTTTAAAAAAAGAAAGAGAAAAATATATGTGACGTTTTGATGAAATCATTTTATGACGGGAATGGTACCAATCAGAAAACATCGTCGAAGTAATGCAATATTATTTGAAAATGAACAGCGTCAGATCGGGTGTGAATTTATACTGTGGCGCTGTTAGAGTCAGATTAGAAGCTGAATAAGCTGAATAAGCTCCTGCTCTGACTCTAAGTAAAAAAGCATGAATTAATCAACAGAAATAACCGCGATCGACATTTTAAACTTAACGATTTACAGTGCATACCAATTTATAAATTTGATGTCAGTTTGAGGTTACAAAGAAAAAAAAAATCACTTCCTCCCCAGCAGGGAATCGAACTCAGGTCTCTAAGGCACGGCAAGGCTGCTGTGCTCTGATTCTGCAAATCTTAGCGTTACACCACAGAAAGTGTTATACAGTATCAGCCTTGAACCTTTTGTGAAAGTGTTTATTTGATGTTTGGACGTCAGGCTTCACATATTCTATAGTTTATGCCTACATTTTGTAACATTTATTACTACAATATGAAAAAGTTTTTGTTTTAACAATGTGTTAACACAGATTACTGTAGAAACGGAACACACATGAAATGCGTGTGTTCCAAATAGCGATCTATTATTTCCACTCTAAAACTCCAGCACTTCAGTCACTCCCAGATAATCAAACAAGGCATGAGCTGGGAAAAGTTAGTGAACGTTCTGCGACGGTGGGGGATGGAATAGCCAGCTGCTTGCTACTCGTCTTAATCGGCACATTTAGAAGACAAAAGAGAGGTGAGAACGGTTTTAAGGTGGGCTGGATCTACGAGTTTTTTCGTAGACTCTGGTAATTCTAGTGTTAAGAGGTTGAGCTCTGAATGCAGAGCCTGTCTTTTCCTATGAAGAGCCTCACTTGGACACCAGGCATGTTCTTGATCTATTCTAGTAATTTCGCTGGTTATCTCTGATACCTTCTTGGTTTCTAATTTATTTCTGTGGGATAGATATGAAATAATCTGTCCTCTTAAGAAAGCCTTTAGAGTTTCCCAGAGTATTCCTGCAGGGACCTCTGAGGATGTATTTGTCCCTAGGAAGAAACTGATTTGTTTTAATATAAATTCTGTACAGTTCTCGTCTGCTAATAGAAGTGGGTTGAGGCGCCATCTGCGAGATGAGTATGTGGTGCAAAATGATTTTAGCTCCAAGATCAGAGGGGCATGGTTAGAAACAACAATAGCGTCATACTTGCAAGATTTAATCGTAGGCAAGAAATTATTATCTATAAAGAAATAATCAGTTCTTAAGTAGCAATGATGCACAGGTGAGTCGAAGGAATATGTTCTTGGGTTTGGGTTTAGAAACCTCCAGGGGTCTGATAAGTTGTGGGCAGTTAAAAACTGTGTAATTGTCTTCACAGTGTTAGATGTCATCCCCCTGTGACAGGAGACCTATCTATGAGTGGATTTAAAACACAATTAAAGTCCCCAGCCATTATAATTTTATGAGTGTTCACTTTGGGAATAGATGTAAATACATTTTGCATGAATTCCCTATCATCGACATTGGGTGTATAAACATTTATCAAAATCACTTTACAGTTAAATAAGTTGCCCATGACAATCACATATCTCCCTTCAGGATCAGATACTACATCTGATGTTACAAATGAGACTGTTTTACAGTATGTATAAGAATTCACACACCTCTAGTTTTCTTTGTAAAGCTGGAATGGAACATTTGGCCAGTCCAGTCTTTTTGCAGTTGGAACTGATCCTTGCTTAATAAGTGGGTCTCCTGTAAAAATACTATTTTACCATTTAGACCAGCTCACAAAGTTAACTATCCCATCATGAAGACATTGATTCTTAATTTTGTAGTCTTAAGTGGAAGTGAGACAGCTTTAACCTTAATTTCCAAAATTGCCACGAGTTATTGCCATGCAGCCTATTGTTACATTGGAAGTTATAATTATAAGGATTAAAAGGATAGATTAGATATAGCTTGCTCTCTTTCTCTCCCCCCCTTATTCCCCCACCCCCCATTTTGCCTCCCCACGTGAGGCTCGACCCCACGTCACAAAATCCCCTTTCCTCTGACATACCTAGAGACAGAGCATGTCCAAAACAAAACAAGCCCCCCAGCAGCGGCGTTTGAGGATTAAAAAGTAGAGATATCTATTGCCGATAAAGCCTAAATACTATAAGCATAAAATATAATCTTCAATAGTCTTGAAATATTAAGACAGTAAACCCAGGGAACTACTTTCATTTCTTCCACACATACACGTGTAATTGTAATTAAAACATAAACAAAATGAGGCAGAGAAGAGAAAAGGACGTATAATTATGGTACCTGTATCATTGCAAGCAGATCAGACAACAGGTGACATCTTCTTGCCATGCCATGACAGGATGTGACTCACTATTGTATTTCAAAAAAGTATTGGGTTCAGCTTTCTTATTCCTTTTCTGCTTCCTCCGTGGAGGAGAAGATGTAATATTTGTCTTGAATATCCACTTTCTGTTTGGCAGGATACAAGAGGCTGTATCTGATATCGGCTTTCCATAACTGCTTTTTAATGTTGTAAAAAGCTGCACGTTTAGCAGATGTTGAGGGTGAGAAATCAGGGAAAATACGAATGTGGTTATTTTCAACTATAATCTCTTGTTTGTGTCTGAGAAGTGGCATTACTTTAAGCTTAAATTGTAATCAATCGAAGCGGACAACTAGAGTCCTAGGTTTATAGGCATTTGATGCACATACAGTATCGTGGTGGAGGGGTTTGCGTGTCCCAATGATCCTAGGAGCTCTGTTGTCCGGGGCTTTATGCCCCTGGTAGGGCCACCCAAGACAAACTGGTCCTAGGTGAGGGATGAGACAAAGAGCGGTTAAACAAACCTCCTATGAAGAAAAACAATTTTGGACGGCCTTTTCCCTTGCCCGGACGCGGGTCACCGGGGCCCCACTCTGGAGCCAGGCCTGGAGGTGGGGCTCGATGGCGAGCGCCTGGTGGCCGGGCCTGCACCCATGGGGCTTGGCCGGGCACAGCCCGAAGAGGCAACGTGGATCCCCCTTCCCATGGGCTCACCACCTATGGGAGGGGCCAAGGAGGTCGGGTGCAGTGTGAGTTGGGTGGTGGCCGAAGGCGGGGACCTTGGCGGTCCGATCCTCGGCTACAGAAGCTGGCTCTTGGGACGTGGAATGTCACCTCTCTGAATGGGAAGGAGCCTGAGCTAGTGCGCGAAGTTGAGAGGTTCCGGCTAGATATAGTCGGACTCACCTCGACGCACAGCTTGGACTCTGGAACCAATCTCCTTGAGAGGGGCTGGACTCTGTACCACTCTGGAGTTGCCCCCGGTGAGAGGCGCTGAGCAGGTGTGGGTATACTTATTGCCCCCCAACTTGGAGCCTGTACATTGGGGTTTACCCCGGTGGACGAGAGGGTAGCTTCCCTTCGCCTTCGGGTGGGGGGACGGGTCCTAACTGTTGTTTGTGCGTATGCACCGAACAGCAGTTCGGAGTACCCACCCTTTTTGGAGTCCCTGGAGGGTGTGCTAGAGGGCATACCTTCTGGGGACTCCCTCGTTCTGCTGGGAGACTTCAATGCTCACGTGGGCAATGACAGTGAGACCTGGAAGGGCGTGATTGGGAGGAATGGCCCCCCCGATCTGAACCCGAGCGGTGTTTTGTTATTGGACTTCTGTGCTCGTCACGGATTGTCCATAACGAACACCATGTTCAAGCACAGGGGTGTTCATATGTGCACTTGGCACCAGGACACCCTAGGCCTCAGTTCGATGATCGACTTTGTGGTCATGTCATCGGACTTGCGGCCACATGTCTTGGACACTCGGGTGAAGAGAGGGGCGGAGCTGTCAACTGATCACCACCTGGTGGTGAGTTGGCTTCGATGGTGGGGGAGGATGCCAGTCAGGCGTGGTAGGCCCAAACGTGTTGTGAGGATCTGCTGGGAACGTCTGGCAGAGCCCCCTGTCAGAAGTAGCTTCAACTCCCACCTCCGGTAGAACTTCAACCACATCCCGAGGGAGGTGGGGGACATTGAGTCCGAATGGGCCATGTTCCGTGCCTCTATTGTTGAGGCAGCTGACCGGAGCTGTGGCCATAAGGTGGTCGGTGCCTGTCGTGGCGGCAATCCCCGAACCCGTTGGTGGACACCGGAGGTGAAGGATGCCGTCAAGCTGAAGAAGGAGTCCTACAGGACCCTTTTGTCCTGTGGGACCCTGGAGGCAGCTGATAGGTACCGGCAGGCCAAGCGGAATGTGGCTTTGGTGGTTGCTGAGGCAAAAACTCGGGCGTGGGAGGAGTTTGGGGAGGCCATGGAGAACGACTTTCGGACGGCTTCGAGGAGATTCTGGTCCACCATCCGGCGTCTCAGGAAGGGGAAGCAGTGCAGTGTCAACACTGTATATGGTGGGGATGGTGCGCAGCTGACCTCGACTCGGGACGTTGTGGATCGGTGGGGGGAGTACTTCGAAGACCTCCTCAATCCCATTAACATGCCTTCCAATGAGGAAGTAGAGCCTGAGGACTCAGAGGTGGGCTCCCCCATCTCTGGGACTGAGGTCACCGAGGTGGTCAAAAAACTCCTTGGTGGCAGGGCCCCGGGGGTGGATGAGATACGCCCGGAGTTCCTCAAGGCTCTGGATGTTGTAGGACTGTCTTGGCTGACACGCCTCTGCAACATCGCATGGACATCAGGGACAGTGCCTCTGGATTGGCAGACCGGGGTGGTGGTCCCCCTCTTTAAGAAGGGGAACCGGAGGGTGTGTTCCAACTAGAGAGGGATCACACTCCTCAGCCTCCCTGGAAAAGTCTATTCGGGGGTTCTGGAGAGGAGGGTCCGTTGGATAGTCGAGCCTCGGATTCAGGAGGAACAGTGTGGTTTTCGTCCTGGTCGCGGAACAGTGGACCAGCTCTATACCCATAGCAGGGTCCTGGAGGGTGCATGGGAGTTTGCCCAACCAGTCTACATGTGTTTTGTGGACTTGGAAAAGGCATTCGACCGTGTCCCTCGGGGAATCCTGTGGGGGGTACTCCGAGAGTATGGGGTACCGGCCCCCCTGATAAGGGCTGTTCGGTCCCTGTACGATCGTTGCCAGAGCCTGGTCCGCATTGCCGGCAGTAAGTCGAACCCGTTTCCAGTGAGAGTTGGACTCCGCAAGGGCTGCCCTTTGTCACCGATTCTGTTCATAACTTTTATGGACAGAATTTCTAGGCGCAGCCAGGGCGTTGAGGGGGTCCGGTTTGGTGGGCTCAGGATTGGGTCACTGCTTTTTGCAGATGATGTTGTCCTATTTGCTTCATCAGGCCGTGATCTTCAGCTCTCTCTGGATCGGTTCGCAGCCGAGTGTGAAGCGGCTGGGATGAGAATCAGCACCTCCAAATCCGAGATCATGGTCCTCAGCCGGAAAAGGGTGGAGTGCCCTCTCAGGGTTGGTAGCGAGATCCTGCCCCAAGTGGAGGAGTTCAAGTATCTCGGGGTCTTGTTCACGAGTGAGGGAAGAATGGAGCGTGAGATCGACAGGCGGATCGGTGCGGCATCCGCAGTAATGCGGGCTCTGCATCGGTCTATCGTGGTGAAAAAGGAGCTGAGCCGCAAGGCTCAGCTCTCAATTTACCAGTCGATCTATGTTTCTACCCTCACCTATGGTCATGAGCTATGGGTAGTGACCGAAAGAACGAGATCGCGAATACAAGCGGCTGAAATGAGTTTCCTCCGCAGGGTGTCTGGGCTTTCCCTTAAAGATAGGGTGAGAATCTCAGTCATCCGGGAGGGGCTCAGAGTAGAGCCACTGCTCCTCCGCATCGAGAGGAGTCAGATGAGGTGGCTCGGGCATCTGATCAGGATGCCTCCTGGACGCCTCCCTGGTGAGGTGTTCCGGGCACGTCCAACCGGAAGGAGGCCCCAGGGAAGACCCAGGACACGCTGGAGGGACTATGTCTCTCGACTGGCCTGGGAACGCCTTGGGATTCTCCCGGAAGAGCTAGAAGAAGTGGCCGGGGAGAGGGAAGTCTGGGCATCTCTGCTCAAGCTGCTGCCCCCGCGACCCGACCTCGGATAAGCAGGAGACAATGGATGGATGGATGGATGGACAGTATGTGATAAGCTGCCGCTATCTTGGTATCTGTTTTAAAGTCCTCTCCAGTTATTTTTATGAATAGTTCAGCTACGAGTTTCACTGGGTTTGGACTTTCACAATTCTCAGGTAGATCTTCGATTCTAATATTATTCCTTCTGCATCCATCTTCCAGAGCCGCAAGTCTGTCTTCAAGTTTTTTGCATTTGGAATTCGCAGCTGTAGCTTTTCCATCGGCGATAGATGCCAGATTTCAATTTCAATTCAAGTCGTGAATGTCTGCTTAATGTCTTCCAGCTGATCGGCAGGTTTCTCAGTTTAGATGCATTTTCCTTAATGTGTTCTTCAATTTTTCCCAGCATACCTTTAACCCCTTAACCGCCCTGTGCCGGATATATCCGGCACCGTTGTTTTAATGCTAACGCCATACTGCCGGAATTATCCGGCACATTTGCCTGTGGTTATATGAATGCCTGGCAAGTAGTATAACTGACGGTTTGGCGTGGGTATTATTACTACGTTGTATTTCGACAAGTCTGTAGTTGTTTTGGCCGGTCATGTGACGTGATTCGCATGTAACAGCTGTGAATATGGCGAAACGTAAACTGATTTCAAGTGAGGCTTTGCAGGCGATTTTGGACAGGTCTGATCATGATTGTAGCAGTTCTGAAGAAGATTTTAGTGACAGTGATGAGCAGCAACGTGCGCTGCATGATAATGTGAATGAAGACGCATCGGATGACGGCGCTGAGTGGGTGTATCCCCAGCATCTCAGCTGGGCTGCTGCCCGTGGTGAACTACCATTTCTGCATTCGTTTGAGGGAACGTGTGGCTTTATTGTTGATGTAAACAATTACACTGCTGAGCAGTTTTATGAGCTGTTTGTGTCACCTGATTTGATCAGACATTTTGTTCATCAGACAAATCTGTATGCAGCACAGTTTATTGAGAAAAATCCCAATTTACCTCCACATTCCCGTGTTCGTGCTTGGTTTGACACTGATGAAAACGAAATGAAAAAATTCATTGGGATTTTGATGTTGATGGGAATAATCAGAAAACCAGATATTGAGATGTACTGGTCTACAGATCCTATGTATGCAACACCTATTTTTGCAGCTGTCATGACACGTAACCGATTCTCTTTGCTGCTGAAATTCTTTCATTTGAATGACGACAGAAACGAGCCAGATAAGAAAGATCCAAACCGCGACCACTTGTTCAAGCTACGTCCTTTGATTGATCATTTATTTGAAGCATTTCAGTTGCCCTACATGCCAGGACCGTCAGTTGCAGTTGATGAAAGTTTATTGTCGTGGAAGGGCCGCTTACAGTTTCGACAGTATCTACCATTGAAAAGGGCACCGTTTGGTATCAAGATGTTTTGCTTAGCTGAGAATTCAGGTTACATTTATAGATTTCGTGTATACACTGGCAACTTGCACAACATTTAGTGGTCAATACTGCTTGCATAAATGTAAAAAATGTAAAAAAAATGTAAAAAAGTAAAAAAACGAAAATTGTTCAGATTTCGCCTGGCGTGGGGAATATTTAGGGAGTTGGCGGTTAAAGGGTTAAAGGCTGCATCAAAACGATTATATATACGTTTTTCCAAGTCTTTATATTCCTGCCACATTTCTTGCAGCTCCATTTGCAGCTTCTCATTTGTCTTGAGCAAGCCATTTATTTCTTTCTTCATATTTTTCTGAATGTCTTTCTTGAGCTCATTTATGGCCGGTGCGATCATTTCCTTCAGTTCAGACAAATCGTTTAGGCTTTCGTGCTCCGCGGGTGAAGTGGCAACCACCGTTACAGCCGATGATTCCAGCTCGCGATGAGTAGATGAATGCGCAGACTGCAAGGCCATCTCTAGTTTCAAGTGATCTTCTGGAATCGGCGAGCTATCGTGACCTGCATCACTTGCACCTTCGTTCCCATTTTCGCTCTCGACTGGAGATGATGCAGTGGAGTGGGGTCCTGGAAAGTCTGTGCTTTCGCCTGCCTGTTTCAGGTCAGTCTCTGAAAGGCCGTACTTTGCACTTGGGCTTGATGCCTGTCTAGACTTGGGTGTAGTTTTAGGTTTCTTTTTGTTTCTTTCTGACCCCCTTTCTTGTTACTCATGTTTATATACTGTAGTAGAAACTCCTCGGGTTGGGTAAATACAGGATACCTCGGGATAATAAGAAATAAGAGAAAAAATAAAACTGCTGCAACGGAGCTCTGCTTCAGACGTCCATCTCCCGTAATGGACGAGACCAACTCTGACTCAGAAGAAACCCATGACCCATTCCTGACTCCACCTCTTGGTGCAGCCATAATAAAGGAGGAAATGACCACTAACAAGGTTGTCTCAGACCTGCAAGAAAGTAATTCTCAATCTCCCCTCAGTGATAAAGCCATTGCAATTAACATGAATTTCCTTCTTGAATCTCTGTTTTGCAAACATAAATGAATAAATATGCACAAAAAATTTAAAAATTCAATTTTTAGCTAGAAATATATACTTTACAGAGTATAACTACAGAATATTTTTCATTTCTTAAAGTCATTCTAAACCAGAGAGCTGTGAGGAAGTACTACCAAAATAGCTTTCTGTCAACTTGACGAATACTTTACTCCAAGTATTTAACTAATGTGGTACTGTAACTTTACAAAAACTGTAACACTGCCCTACATTATTGATGTTGTCATTTGGTCTGTTGCACTTTTGTTTGCTTTTAAATGATCTTTAGATGTTAACAATAAAAGGTACTGCATAAAATCCAATATGAAGATGATATTGGAGATAAGGATACTATTAGGATTCTAATAATGTTACTGCTTGTTTTTGCTTTAGTGATATAAAAATTACATTTAGCCTAACATTATGAGCAATTAAATGTTTTTCAGGATTGGAGAGACTCAGTTGATTTAAATCATTTGTCAATATAATGACTTTTAAAACAACAATTTCAATGACAAAATCAGATGTTGTAAATGTGGGAATATTTGATTGACAGAGTTGCCTATTTGACTTTAGTGTGTTACAGATATACCCCTTATCCACTTTCATGTTCTTACCTAGCCCTCACCCAAGACACATATCAGAAATCTCTAACCTTCAAAATTTCAGCACATCTGTCAGTCATTCAATATTGCATTATTTCTAATTTTTGCATTTTTTATATTTTTTTGCCTTCATTTCTTCTGACTGCATATTCTTGCTTTTTATTTTTGCTCTTGAACAATTGGTTTAGTATCCTTTTTCTTTTCATATTGTCATGTCCTCCAGCTGTTGGAATTAAAATAATTGGATTCTACAAACAACATCACTAAAAGCTCAAATGTTTCCACACTAACAAAGGCCCTCTCTGCCCTTTCATCCCAAATGGCCCAACTTTGAAAATAGGCTATGCAGGTTAAGCAATATGTAAAATGCCCAACACAGGCTGATGACATGAACATTTGGCAGCATGACAAAAGTTCTTTATTCATGTCAGCTTTCAGCATTTATTGTATAAATGTATTCTGCTGATGGTTACATGCTAAACATGCTTTATATTAATGTACTTTAATAATACTTATTATTCTATTTTGTCATTAATTCCATATTTTCTTCAAATGATATAGTATAAAATATATATAAAATTTCATGATCTATTCAATGCCTTATAGGCTACTTAGTACTGCATTACAATAACCTCTGAACAACAAGATGCTTATATATGGAAATATTACTTGTAATGGGTAATGTTCAAAATGGACATCAGATGATGTATGATTGAGACTAAGGGATACATGATTCTGGTTTACTGAGGGGCTAACAAAAATACTTGACTTAATTCAATTTATTTATATAAAGTATGTTATCAAATCAAAAGTCCGGTATGCTATATACTGTTCGAGGTATAGAATATCTGGACTTTTATTTGAATTAACTGGCAGCTGGCACAAGGAATAGAAATTTCTCCTAACTTGTAGTTGTAGTTAGTCAACATGCTAACCTTTTCAGCTGACAGTGATTGGCCTTAAGCCTGACAGTGCTGTAAAGCTAAGCAGGAAAAAGCAGTGTATTCTGGGTAAGCTGTCACACAAAGCAAAATTCATAGTATTTTGCATAGTTAGAAAGTGTAACTTTTGATTCCCATGGGAATAATTGCCTTGATGTTATGATAATGATTCAGAAACATTATTTGTGTTTTTCAAAACTGAAAAGTGTAATTTTGTGCTGTGCTCACGGAAATGAAAACAAGTAAGCCAGGTGTTTTATGTGTGTGAGAAGATGTGGGGAGAGCGTTTCCCTTCAATTAAGGTTATTTTCAAAAGAATTCTCCTAATTTAGTGGCTACTTTTTCTGCAACACCTTTATGAAACTTTCTATCTGTTGCGGCTACAGACATTTTTGAGGCGCTCTGTCTGTGGCAAGAAATCTTTTTCTTTTCATTTTTTGATTAGGGGCAACTAAAGTAAATAAGCCATCTGTGAATGTCACCTGGGAATGAATGAAGACGGAATGACCCAACCGAACATGTATTATGTATTGTTTTGCTTATATTTGCTGTTTTGATGCAAATAAATATATTTTAAGTGAAATCTTAAAGCCAGCATCTCTGTCTGATTGTTATTATAGAGTCAGGAAGTTACAGCGTCCATTCCTTGTCTATCTGCTGTTCCTTAAAGGCATGAGAGAACACTTTTTTGGTGGTAAAAGTGGGTTGGGTTAAAGGATTGTAAGTAAAAGACAACCCCAGTTACCAAAGTAGCTTGCCTTAGAGTTCCTTAAGACTGAATACATGAAGTACAATATGGAAAGTAAGACACGTAAGAAGTTACAGATAACTGGTATTAACATTTTTTTCCTATCCCCCAATAAGAAAATAACCTAAGAGGTTAATTGGTACCTTTCGTGTTAGCTGCATTTCACAGGTGATCTGATAACATGATTAAACAAGTATGTTTATAGCTGTGGCCGTAAATATGAATGATGGTCTACTGGGATATACACCAGTTTGAAGACAAGATAGAAGAATGGCTCAAAACCTGGCTACACATAGAGGAGAGTAAAGTAATCTGAATTTTCCATGCCAAAAGCACAATCCCAGCTGAAATTCATTTCCAACTAGTAGACACATGATAATGCTGGACAGAATGCTGAGAGCAACACTTCTGAGTTGTTAAGGTGCTTTCCTTGGGAGGTGTTGGACTATCACGGCCATAAATGACTTCAATCTCTTTGATCCTTTGGGTGGTAAATGATTTAAAACTTCTGTTGACATACATAACACTGTAACATCCTGACTGCAGTTCCTTGACACCAGTTCCCTTTTTGGTGGGATTTGCATGCCTTAGTGTCACAGTGGAACAAAAGCCTTGACAGATCTGAAGATTGCATGGAAAAGTTGCACAAGTCTTCAAATAAATGTGCATGAGATTATGTGACCTTAAATTTTAAAATATATTTTCACATTATTTGAGGTGAAGTGCATAAGGCATGCTAATCATTATAATTATGTGAAAAGACATATGCAGTTGAACATGAGCAAAAAGGATTTTTGGTTACTCTCAGTTATACTGTCAGTCATTGTTCTTATTGTTTCCTTCTTTACAAGACTCCCTTAAAAAGTTTATTTTGAGTTTCACATGTGTTCTCTCTGTAATACAGTGAGTTATTCATCATTATAATAATATTGTCTGTTACACTGTAATGTTTCTGTTCTCTTCACACTGAATAGCTTCTTAAGAAATCAATAACAGCAAAGTATTTATGGTCAGTAACAGTGGCATGATCTGTTCATATTAAAATATTGAAAATGATTGAGAAACAGAGGCATTTGTCTTTGGTGTCCACTTTGACCTTCAGAGAAGTAGTAATTGGCTAGATGGTAGCGGTTCTCTCCTCCTTTTCTGTTTTATTTTGTGACATTTTGCCATTACCCAATACCCCAGAGTAACAGTACACGCCACTTGTCCTGTAGAGCAGAAGGGAAAACAAGTTTTTATTTAATGCCTTCTAGCAGTTTAATCTGCCCTGTCTTTTTGTATGAGGGTGATAAATGGTCCTGGCATTATTTTGTTAGCTTGGAAAGGATATTGCACAGAGTCATCACAGGACCTGAAGTCATTTAAATTCTTTTTATGTAATCGCCCTGCCTACATGCTGTCAAGTGAAGTGTATAAGAATGATAGTGATTAAGGAAATATCTTATAATAACCATTAGTTTGAGTAAATATGTACATTGTGTTTATTAATACTTTTTTTCTTACTATAAGTGTAGATAGATAGATAGATAGATAGATAGATAGATAGATAGATAGATAGATAGATAGATAGATAGATAGATAGATAGATAGATAGATAGATAGATAGATAGATAGATAGATAGATAGATAAGGCATACCAAAAAAGATTATCCTACACCACTTCTGGAATCTCTTTTTTGAAATGAAGGTTGCATTACTGCTATCCCTAATCTCACAAATTCTCCCTCTTGTTTCTGTGTTGGGGAAACAACCATGTCTCCATTTATTATAGGTATGATGTGAAGGTTATCAAAAAACTGAGGAAAATGTATGATATTTCAAGAAGGCAATTTACAGATCTGGTTGACTTCAGCTTGTGTTCATTGAGAGATTTATCTTTTCTCTCTGTCATTCTGTTTTTGCTTTAACTGGGTGTCCCATTTAATTTCAAGGTTACCAGACTTTCAGAGGAGTGGTGGAAATGGAAGTAATGGTCTCACACACACACACATACTCATTCTAATCTGGCTAATTTGGAGTACTGGCTATTGTAACTCAGACATTTTTTAATGTGATGAAAAAACAAGAGTACTTTGGGAAAGAATACAGCAAATTGTGTGACTATGCAAGCCCTGCAAAAACAGTAGCTAGGCCAGGATTTGAACAATGTCTCTTGTAGCAGCTCTAACCACTGAGCCATCCTATCATTTAACGTATAAATATTATATCTTATTCATGTTTGTTTATTTATTTTTGTTTTAACTTTTTATGCTGCTTCACGTCTTGAATACCAAATAATATAATAGATATTGAAAGTTAATTAATTTTCCTCACTCAGTATTACTCTTTCTTTGTAGAGAATGTATACTTATATTGTGATTGGTGGCCTGGTAAAAAAAAAAGCGATAACATGCAGGAAAAAGTACTATAAAATAAAGACAGGGCTCACTGAGGTGCCAGTAGGTGGTGAAAAGTAGGTATTTGTACTGATGACACTTGTTGTCAGGACAGTTCAAGAAGACAAGCACCACTGAGGACAGTACGCCAGGTTTGTGTGCCAAGTACCCTGGAAGGGCATATCGTCATGGGTACTTACAATGAAGAGAAAACAGCAACCTGCATGGAAGAATACAATAATTCCTCAGAAGAGTAAAAGGAAGGCATAACTGCATTTGAAAGATTGTTTGATGGAGAAATAGTGGCCATTAGATATTATGAAGGAGGTTGCAACATTTCCTGGCCAAATATGAGGAAGCACACATCATATGGCAGCACACAATCCCCCAATAGAAGGATAAGACCATATGATTTCTTTATAGATCCAATGTATTAAAAGAGACAGAATGCTCAGGGTTGAAGAGACACCAAATGCCACTAGAACATTTTCTAGTCTGGAGTGCAACTGGATCCATCCTTCAAAACGGCAGAAGTAATTCTGAGGCATGGATAGGAGACACCTTAGAACGGGGTATAAATTCCACCTTGTATTATGAGGTTAGTAGGGTCAGTGTTCAACTGGTAGGAGAAGGAGAATCCAGGGTTTGGGCAGAGTGAGAGTGAGAGAGAATATTAACTGGAGTACTTTGTGATGGCCCAGTGCTCAAGGTGTTATGAACAGGAGATGCAAACATGATGAAAAGAAAACCCACAAAACACAAGGAAAATAAGAAAACTTGGATACACCATATACAAATTCTAAACAATAATAATAATGCTAATAAAAATTACATAAAAACAACAAAACACATAAAAATGATAAAATAACAAAAATAACAACAAAAAGAAAAATATGCATAAGTCAGAAAACAACCCCTACACTGGGCAGGTGTACTGTCCTGATTAGGAATGCCCAGATTTTTAAAAAAATTTATTTCTGTTTAAATTTTACTTTATATTCACTATCTTTAGTTATCCTCGCCATATGAATTATTTGTATGATACACATGCCTTTTTCCTACTGCTTTGGTCTTCTATTTTGGGTATAGTGTCATGCAAGAGCCACCCCTAACTATTAAAATGTCTAAAAAGTAGACATTTATGTCATATCGTTTTCTGACTGTCTTAATCCAGACCAGGGGTCATGGTGGGTTTGGGTCAGGCTGGAGCCTATCTCAGCCAGTATAGTGTTGCCAATTCACCTAAACTGCACAACTTTGGACAGTGGGTGGAAACCCACAGAGATATTGGCAGAACATGCAAACTCCACACAAGGAAGACCCAGGATGCAAACCTTGGTCTCCTTACAATGAGGCAGCAGCTCTACCACTGGACTATTGTTCCGTCCTGACAATTAGATAAATAATATTTATATATAGTTTAACTTTCCATTCATCAATCCACCTCTCCATCCATTTTATAACCTGTTTATATGTGTCATAGTCACAAGAAAGTGAGTGTTTTTGCTGGCACTGTTGGGTATAAGGTGGAAACGAATCATGGATTGGGCATTACACAGTTTATATGTATAGGAGGACTCAAGAATTCTCTGAATTGTTAAAACAAATTTTATAAAACTTATGGAAATTAGTTAACTTGTGAATACTACACTTAAGATGCAATGCATTTCAACCATTCCTGGGAACATGCTACCGTGTCTAAGGCCTCCTGTGTTTTTTCCTAGATTTCTTCCACAGTAGCAAATTTTCTTGACTTCAGTCTTAGTTTTAATTTCGGGAACAAAAAGAAATCACAGGGAGGAAATCTACCAACAACCACATTATTTTTTATTAAACACTCTGACTTACAATCTGTTGGAGATGATTGGTCATTTTCCAAAATCCATTTTGGTGTGCTCCACTTCTCCAAATATTTTTCCTGATGCTTTACCTTTGATGCCTCAGCAGCTCAGTGTCATGTCACTGATTAACAGTCTGTCAATGGGTAACAAACGCTTTATTAAGATGTCCATCAGTATTGAAAAATGTGGTCATTATTGTCTTCCATGGTGTCTTGTGGGAAAAAAAATTGGCAAAGTCACCTACGTGATTGTAGAATAAACTCCGGAAATATGCACTCGATCAACTCAACACGCTGCCACTGATGAACTGATTAAGACTGATTAACCAGTCTTGAAGGCATACAAAACCGAGCAGCACCCTATAAGGCTTTTTTCTAACCTCTTTCCCTTGGCCACCCCTGGGAAGGGGTTGAAAAGAAAGAAGCAATTTTGTCCTCCTGGACATAATGAGCCTAATACAAATTAAGGGGATGCAATTGTGAATATTTCAAGTGCCAGAGACCTTTACGATTTCCTAATAGTGTTCACAATATGTTGTAAAGTAAATCCAGATTATCATTATCTTTTGCAGGCTAATCCAAGCCTGTATGCATTGTTATTTTTATTTTCTTCATATCTGGAGTACAAGCAAGTAAGACCTAAACTGTTAGAAAAAAAAACACACACACACACGCACACAAAACAAGGGACTTTTCTCCCCTAAGATAAGTGGTTTGCGTTGGAAGACAGTTTGTGACAAACTGTCTGAAGGTCACCTTCTTTGCAAACAACCGCAAGCAATGTCTTAACAGATTGCTCATTCTAACAGACATTTAATGAATTCCTCCCTTTAGATCCAAAAGGCACCTCTGATTTTCCACTTTACTCTCTTCCATTTTTCCATGCACTCCACTTTCATGCTGCTCTGCAATGACTATCTCAATCAATCAAACATTATTTGTTCCAAAGAGCTACATTTGTAGTGTACACTTTTAAATGAGCCATACCAAGTAAAAAAAGACAAATTTTCTATGGTGTAGAGGTTGCAATAAATGTGACAAAAAAGGCAATATAAGCAGGCATTCTTTCAGCACATTCATTATTTGTTCTTAATGCTTTTAATTGTGAGATGTGTTTCATGCCTTTAGAAGCTAAAGTGGTAAACACTGAAGAATTTATCCACATATATTTTTATTCATTTTATTACTAAAAGAAAATAAAAAATGCGACTACTTTCAGACAGTTTTTTGCAGTGCATTTTCTTTCACCAAGTTTAAAAAATAAAGTGTTTTCAAAATATATATTTTTTTACACTGTACAATGATAACCATATTAAATGTTAAAGTCTAAATTAGTGTAAGCTGCCCTAATTCAGGGTGTTCATAAGAAATGCAATGATTTACTTAATGATGTAGTAGTTCATAATAAAAAAGAATTGTTGCATCATGTATTTAAAATATTACAATGTGTGCTTCAGTTTAAACATTCAAAGACTAACTATTCTTGATTGTAATAGAAAACACTGAAAAATAACACCATATTCTCAACCACTCACCTTGAAATACTCTAAAATGATACCCCACCTTTTTATGTTTGAAATGTTGTCATTTTTAACCTTCTGGGCGTGGATCTTAGGAGCTAGAACCACCCATAAAGAATCAAATACTGAAAATATCATATTTGTGATCAGCAACCTTGAAAAAGTATAAAACAACACTCCACATTGTCTATACTTCTGATTCCAATTTTTTACTATATTTTGTGAAAAGCAGTATCTTTGGCCTCTTGTATTCTATTACAGGCTGAGCCCCTGAGGTTGATTCATGTGGCATGAATATGTTCACATCCTTCTAAACATTTTTGCTGAAGACACCTATTGGTTTACTCTTTTTCATAAGGGTGTACTGTGGTGTAAGATTTTGTATACAAGTTGATAAACATTTTTTATATCTTTATTTGTAACTTAGACAAAGCAATATAATATTACTGTTTCATTAGTGAGAAGCATTCATGTTTACCGACCCCCAATACCTCTTAGGACTAATTCAGGGTAGTGAATTTTACAACATGGTTGGGGGAAGTGCCTAAAACCAGTTTGGCAAGTGATTCTCTGCAGGACTCTCTCAATCAACACCCACAGGAAAGTCAGACTACCTAAATGGTAAACATCAGCTGAACAAATGGTATTGGGGACAGGTGTGAAACCATTGTGTCACACCAGAATTCTACTGGTCTAAAGTTGCCTGCTTGGTTTTAAATCAGAAGCCATTAAATACCACAACACCCTATTTATTGACTGTAGTGTTTGGACAGAAAATCTATAAATTTGCTTGCTTTACCCCTCCCTATCCCCATCTCACACATCATAAAATGAAAAAGACCACACTGAGAAGCACACATCAGCAGCTATACTGAGACAGGTATGCAGCCTGTTCTGAAGAAAACTAATCAAAAATGATGCCTTAACTAGAGACATTTTAAGTAACAAACAAGTCTGTGTGCTGCCTAAACTACACATCAACATTTATCAAGTTGTATGGTTGCCAATATTCACTTGTAGTTTGCTTATTGTTATTATTTATGAATATTATCAATAATACATTATTTAAAGCATAGCTTAACTCCTGCTTGTCTTTTACTACACCTAATTGCCTGGGGTTATAAATGTAGATGGGAAGGTGGGTAGAAGTTATATAGTACAATACCTTATAAACAGTGGTAATACAACAGGGGAAAGTAGAGTAATATAGAACTCTACCAAGACAAAACAGGATGTAATTTCTTGTCACAAAATATGGTCTGTAAATGGCCTAAAACTGGGTGTTATTTGGGTCTAGAAGAGGGGAACCCAAAAAGCTTGACAACTTGCATAAATATACATCAAGGAGAGTTGAAGGTATATCAAATGTGTGGGTTTTCTTGTACCGGTGAATCAGGGCATAAAAAAAACGGAAGTGATTTCAGAATATTCAATATTCATGTAATTCTTATAAGCAAAATGATTTGCCTAACTAAAAGAATGCTTGACAAACCACATCATAGAGCAATTTCCACACTTTAGTTAGGACATCCAGTTTTGTTGATGATGATATTCAGGTTATTACAATTATTTTTTAATATTTTGTTTCTTTTTCCCAACCATTATTTCTTTACTAGTGGTCTGATGCCTTGATGTGTCTGCTCCTTCACATCCTTCATCCTCAACCTATTCTCCCCACACAGTCACCCCAACTGAGCCTCTCTCTCCTCCTCGATTACTTCTCCCTGTGATAGGCCTTCTCCAGACTCTCTCAATCATCACCCCCTAGGTGGATGAGTAAAGAACAATCGAAGCTGGCCAGTATATCACAGTAAAAATGAAGGGGGGGTTTCATGTATTTGGTGTAGTTTTAACCGGTTTAAAAGGAGCTGAACTATCTGAACTGAGAAGCAAGATGTGCTCCTTGCTAGCATCAAGCACAGAATTGTGTCGAACTTTTATATGAAGGAATTCATATACTGTATAGTCCCACACTTGGGGGTAACTGTCTCTCAAGAATTAAACTTTTCCCTTTCTTACGATCTAAGCCTACTTTGAGTTTAGCGTCAGCCCTCCCTTTTCCAAGACACCCACCTACTCAATTACCATTTTCTTCACTTCTTCCTCTTACCTGATTGTACTCTATTGTCATCTTCCAGATTTCCAGATTTACTAGAGCAGTAAAGGCTCATCCAACATGAAAAGATCATGATCCTAAAAAGAGTATTCAAGCACTGACACACAAGTAACATAATGTTCCTAACCTAATATGTGAGAAGCAGGTTTTATGCTCTATTGATTAATTTTTTTAAAGCTTCAGAAAGCATCATTTATCTGTGACTTGCGGTTGTAAGAGTCTATTAGTAGGATCTATAAGAGATAAAGCTGAGCAAGCCTTTCCAGAGATGTTAATGAGATTGCTACACAGTTGTTGCCTTGTTCCATTTAGTTTTCCCAGGTAATCTTTAAAATCTAGTCATTTTATTGAGCTGAACTATAGTTCAAGCTTTCTGTCTAGTTCTGCAAAATCTGAATTTTTATACTTCTCAACATTTGCACTTAGTCAACGTTTCTTTTGTATTTTAAGTACTCTTATAAAACACTATACTGTCACATTAATATAAATGTATGAGTACAGTTCTCTGCCAGTTACAAAATCTTTTTCGTTAGAAGAGTGGCCAAAATAAATAAATAAATAAAACAGCTTAAATAGATTCAAGCTGCCAATTTGCCGAGAGCAGAATAATTTAATTGGAAGAACAGAATATATTTGGACCTAGTTTCTAATTCTCAGGAGCTTCTCGTCTATCCACCCTAATATACAAGATGCAAGCCAGAATTCTGAGTGCTCAATTAATGGACACGAACTCCCACCCCTTAATGACAACATAACATCCTCTGTGCGCATAGCATCAGGTGGCAGTAGCTGCACATTAGCAGAGAAAAAGCTTTGCCAGGAAGATAATTTCACTAACTGACGTTGAATTTTAACAAAAACTTCAAGTGTTATGAGCACCACAGCTCCGTGCAGGAAAGACAGAGATCCATGATGAAAAGTCACAGATGTGCAAGGTTTCATTAATAGAAATGCAAAGTTGGCAATGCTGAAGAACCTGCTTGGATAAACAAATGGCACACATGTCTGCATATAATGACTGTTACTGTTCTTCACTCGCATTTGTCTGCATTAATTTTTTTTTAACGAGAGATGATTATACACATTATTTTTGCCAGAGAGATAGTGTGTGAACCTTTTGAAATTATTATATTCCTTCATTAATCTAACCTTGAGTGACATAATCATCACAAAAGGACAATGATTAAATGAATAAAACACAACTAAATGCACTCTTTATTAAACAAACTGATTAAAACAGATGGAGTAAAAGAGATAGTTATAAAAGTATATGAATCCTTTGAGTGAGTCACTGACAGCACCTCCAGTACAGCATTTTGTCTACCGGTTGATCCACTTCTCTCATCATCCTCTTTATAAAGCTGTTTCAACTAATTGACATTTTGTGGTCTCTTAAATGAACTGCTTACTTCTGATGTGTTTCAGGTTGAAGTTTAAGTGAAATTCTTACTTAGATTAGATTGTATAGACTTTATTAATCCCAATGGGAAATTCAGATGCAAAAAGCAGCAGAAACATAAAAAACAAGGATACAGACTTACTGGACAAATAATACAGCAATCAATCTATCGATGAATAAATAAATAAATTTATATTGTGCAGAAAATTTCAAAATGAACTTGAAAAGTAAAGTCCCCCAGAGGCAGTTCTCAGCACACCATGGTGAAATGAACCTGTGGCTAAAAGTGCTCTAAGTCTGATAGAAATACAGCATTTCTCTCCTGTGGCCAAATCAGTAACCTAATAGCCTGGGTTTATGTTGCTGTGTTTGTATGGTTTCCAAAAATTCTGTAACTTCTTTTTTCTCGTGGAGTTCAAGCAATAAGTTTCACTCATTGACAAGTACGCATGTAAATAACTCCACAGTTCAAGTTTCATCATTTTAAATAAACATTTTAGTAAATATTTAAAACAAACCACTATACACAAAATTAAGAAAGAAATTGATTATATAAAGTTCTTGTATGAAATGTTTCTGTTCAAGGCTTATATTTTGTTAAGTTTCTTTAAGTTTCTCTTATAAGTTTTCTATATAACATACAGTCCAGAATTCATTCATCAAGCATGCAGACGTGAAACAATAAGTGGTCAGAAAAGTGTATGTCATCGGTACCCCACTGAAAACAAGGCCGACCAAAGAGTTATGTTTCTAGCTAAGCAAAGACTGACTGAAATTCTGTTACTGCAGTTCAGATAAAGCTGAGCAATAAGGAAATTACAAGTTAGTTTTAGGGGTTAAAAGGAATCTTCTATTAACTTATGTAGCAATGAGAAACTAGATAAACTCACATTCTAATCAAATTAAGCAGACATTAAACAGTCTAAGATTCACTCTTATAGGCTATTTTTGCTATTTTTTCTGTGACATGCACCTAACACAAAAGGAGCCAACAATCTTCTTACTTTTATCTTCTTTCTTCAATGTATGATAGGAAGAAATGTCAAAACCAGCTATACATTTGTAACCTGTACCTGTCTTACTGCTCATACTATATCCCACCTATTCAACAATAGGGACCTCTGTGGAAAGCTACTTGCTAACGATGGATGTCTTACTTTCAACCCTTTACTTCATTTCAGTTTTACCACCAATAATGCCCTTATGTAACTGCAGTTAGACAAGGAACTGACAATTGTAATTCATTGGCTATGCTAGTAACAATCAGACAGAGATACTGGTCTCAATTTTGTACATAAAAATTATATTTATTTGCACCAGAGCCAAAAGCAGCAAGTAAAAGCAATGAAAGAATTAATCAACTGGGTGGGTTAATGAAGTCTTTATTCAGTCCCAGATGACAATTCCTAGATAGATTGTTTTCTTCAGGTACAAGTGATATATACTTAATTGAAAGATTGAATTGAACATTGAAGTTTTCTTGCTGGAGACAGAGCTTCTTGGAAAGTGTCCAGCAGCTAAGCAGCAACAGACAAAAACTCTATGAAAAAAATCTTTTTCAGCTGAAAGGCACCTCTCAAAGTGCCAATTTTTTGCAAATGAGTTGATTTCTTTACAAAAGTAATAGAAAAATAGTGACTGGAGTGACAGAAAGCTCCATTTTTACAACAAGCAGAAAATGAATGAAAACTCTGAAGTTTAATAAAATTGAATGACTCTCTCCTCTCCCTTCTCTCACCATGAAACACATGACTTACTTTTTTCATCTTTGTTACCTGAAAGTTTACAGTTTTTTCAAGACACAAAGGGAAATGTTATTGAACCATTATCACAAAGTCAAGGTTATTTCCAAGTGGAAATGAAACTGCATTTCTAAACAATGCAAAATCCTACATTGCGTTTTAGATTTTACACACTGCACTCCTGCTAAGCTTTATTGGACTTTCAAGCTTGAGACCCATCACCTGAAATCTGCCCATTGAAAACGTTAAAGTATCTCCCGTGCACATACTCATGAGTGCTAACACTTACAAAACAAATTCAACGGCAGTAAGCCAGTCCTGAAGTTTTTTGTGATACGTTATGAAATATCTTATGTTATTGAGCCTTCACATCTGGTAAAATCAGAAAATGTGTTGTGTCTTATGGGTGACATAGAGAATGAATTTTCCTAATTATAATAAAAGCTATATTTTTTGGGAAGAAAACATAAATTTTATACCTTATTGTTACCTTATTAGCTGGAGCACCTGGTTCAAATTACTCTTTTAATAGTGATGATTATTCTATAGGAATAAATAACAGAAGTCTGTCCTCTAAACAGGGCAGTGGAAGACCATGGCAGGGTGCTTTTGTGTCAATACATTTTCATAATCTTAAGATGAGCTTCCCAAATACTCTGTCTTCTTTTCACTGGGTTTTGACTTGTGTTTGCTATATTCATGATATTGCTATGGTTCTGGTTTACACATGTAGTGTACTTTCAGTGAGAAAAAATATTTCTCTTCAAACCTTTTTTCACACATAGAAGCCACATGGTATTCCTTTAAAGGTGTTATATCATGTATTGTTCTAATAAGTAATGAAATTGATATTTTTGAGATGACAATATTTAGCTTCATCTGCATATCTGGCTTTCTTTACTGCTCTGACTCTCTATGATACTCCGGTCACACATCATCAAAATCAGCCCCAAGAGGAGCTTTCAGTGACCTTTACTTAACAAACTAAAAGACCCCCCACCCCAACAGTTTTCATTTCCTCCATTTACAGTAATGCCCATAAGTATTTCAAGGGATTCAGAGAAGCACATTCACCATGATTTATATCCAAGACTGCAGAAGGTCAAAAAACGCAATTAACCTTCTATTAGTTAAGACACAAATCCCTGTGCCTGTATCACTTGAGGGAGATCACATTGTGTGTAAAGAAATACTTCTGATATTCTGCTAAGCTCAAAACAAACTTCCTTTAATTCTCTTTTTGTGGAGTTTTAATTTCATTGCACAACATTTTTTTTTTGTATTATTCCATCACACTTTCTTATCTGATATGAAGGATCTCATAGGAATACTGACCTTCGCCAGCAATCAAATTTAAATGCCAGGGACATTTTGGTATATATGTTTGGAGGATATACAATATTATTGGTTGTATTGTTAAATTGTTTTTCTTCTTTTATCTTTTTGAATGTCTCCCCTCAGGCTGTAATTGTTACATATTTACTTCATCCTTATTTTACAGAGCAGAAACTAATCATATACAATATCTGCATCACCCGTACCTCCTAAAAACAGTAAATGACATAAACACATTTTTTAAACAGTTATAAACATGTATCCCATAAAACCACAAGTTTATATGAATTGGAAAAAATGATCTATAACTTTGCATATAATTTTTCTGAGTTCCCTCAGAAAACCTAAACATTTAAGGGATCATATATAAATAAGTCAATTGCTTGTGCAATGTTGCATCTGATGGGGTTTGAAGGAATTCAATAAACTGCTCCTCTTCAGGAGGGCTGACACACTGAACCTGGCTTTTGAACATTTTCTGGAGGCTGATAGTGTAAAGCCCACTGAGACTTCTAAATCCTTTTCATGAGATGCACTTTCAATTTTCACATTTCCCATTGTGTATTCAAACCTATATCCTGTACAACTCTTACGTACTACTCTGCGACTCCCGACTTCCTCATACAATACCACAGCTCCTCTCGAGGCACCCTGTCATATGCTTTCTCCAGGTCCACAAAGACGCAGTGCAACTCCTTCTGGCCTTCTCTATACTTCTCCATCAACATCCTCAGAGCAAACATTGTATCTGTGGTGCTCTTTCTTGGCACAAAACCATACTGCTGCTCAATAATCATCACCTCACTTCTTAACCTAGCTTCCACTACTCTTTCCCATAACTTCATGCTGTGGCTCATCAATTTTATTCCCCTGTAGTTACTGCAGTCCTGCACATCCCCCTTATTCTTAAATATTGGCACCAGTACACTTCTTCTCCACTCCTCAGGCATCCTCTCACTTTCTAAGATTCCATTAAACAATCTGGTTAAAAACTCCACCGCCATCTCTCCTAAACACCTCCATGCTTCCATAGGTATGTCATCTGGACCAACGGCCTTTCCATTTTTTATCCTCTTCATAGCTGTCCTTACTTCCTCCTTCTAATTAGTTGCACTTCCTGATTCACTATCTCCACATCATCCAACCTCTTCTCTCTCTCGTTCTCTTCATTCATCAGCCTCTCAAAGTACTCTTTCCATCTGCTCAACACACTCCTCGCTTGTGAGTATGTTTCCATCTTTATCCTTTATCACCCTAAACCTGCTGCACATCTTTCCCAGCTCGGTCCCTCTGTCTAGCCAATCGGTACAGGTCCTTTTCTCCCTCCTTAGTGTCCAGCCTCTCATACAACTCATCATACACCTTTTCTTTAGCCTTTGCCACCTCTCTCTTCACCTTGCGCCTTATCTCCTTGTACTCTTGTCTTCTTTCTGCATCTCTCTGAGTATCACACCTCATCTTTGCCATCCTCTTCCTCTGTATACTCTCCTGTATTTCCTCATTCCACCACCAGGTTTTATTTTCCTCCTTCCTCTTTCCAGATGTCACACAAAGCACCCTTCTTTCTGTCACCCTTACTACATCTGCTGTAGTTTCCCAGCTGTCTGGTAACTCTTCACAGCCACCCAGTGCCTGTCTCACCTCCAACCCTAAATTCAACCTTGCAGTCTTCTTTTTTTCAACTTCCACCATTTGATCCTTGGCTCTACCCTCACTCTCTTCCTCTTCTTCATCTCCAACGTCATCCTAGAGACCACCATCCTATGCTGCTTAACTACACTTTCCCCCGCCACCACTTTGCAGTCTTCAATCTCCTTCAAATAAACTCTTCTGCATAGGATGTAATCTACCTGTGTGCATCTTCCTCCACTCTTGTACATAACCCTATGTTCCTCCCTATTCTTAAAATACGTATTCACCACAGCCATGTCCATCCTTTTGCCAAAATTCACTATCCTTTGACCTTCTTCATTCCTTTCCTTGACACCATACCCACCCATCACCTCCTTGTCTCCTCTGTTCCTTTCATCAACTTGCCCATTGAAATCCGCTCCAATCACCACTTTCTTTGGATGTCCCTTTGATACACTGTCCATCACTTCATCCAACTCACTCCAAAAATCTTCTTTCTCACCCATTGCACACCCAACTTGCGGTGCATATGCACTAACAACATTCATCATCACACCTTCAGTTTCCATCTTCATAATCATTACTCTGCCTGACACTCTTTTCACCTCCAAAACATTCTTGACATACTGTTCCTTCAGAATAACTCCTACTCCATTTCTCCTCCCATCCACACCATGAGAGAACTATTTGAATCCACCTCCGATCCACCTGGCCTTACTCCCCTTCCATTTAGTCTCTTGCATGCACAATATATCAACCTTCCTTCTCTCGATCATATCTGCTAACTCTCTCCCCTTACCAGTCATACTGCCAAAAGTTCAACTCTCTTTACTTTCCTCCTCTCCTCCTGCCTCTGGACACGTCTCCCCCCTCTTCTTCTTCGGCCAACAGTAGCCCAATTTCCACCAGCACCCTGTTGGCTAACAGTGCTGGTGGCGGTCGTTGTTAACCCGGAGCTCAACCGATCCGGTATGGAAATTTGTATTGTTGTCCGCATATTGATTTGGCAAAATTTACACTGGATGCCCTTCCTGACATAACCCTCCCCATTTATCCGGGCTTGGGACCGGCACGAAGAAACACACTGTTTTGTGCATCCCCTGTGGCTGGATTACATCTCCCCAATACTGATCCTTTTAAATCCATGTACTCCATTATAAATAAATTAAATTCTTTCACCAGGATAGATTTACCTGATTTATAAAATAATTTCTCAACTGAGAACACCCACCTGCGTCCTTGACCCAATACCAACAAGATTTTTCAAAAAAGTATCTGGCATCCTAATTGATAGTATTCTTGACATAGTAAACTCGTCATTAGACATGGGGGTCTTCCCAGACTGTCTTAAGACTGCTGTAGTTAAACCCCTGCTCAAGAAAAATAATCTCAACCCCTCTGCTTTTGAAAATTTTAGACCTATTTCTAACCTGCCTTTATGAAGTAAAATCCTAGAGAAGGTAGTCATTATTCAGCTAAATGACCACCTCAAGAAATATGCTATTCTTGATAAGTTTTAGAAGTTTCAGAACAAATCACAGTACAGAAACTGCACTCGTTAAAGTAGTAAATGACTTGTGGGTAAATGCAGACAGAGATCGTTTATCTGTTCTCATCCTTTTAGATCTGAGTGCCGCATTTGATACCATTGATCACAATATTCTTAGAAATCACCTTAGTCAATGGGTGGGCCTCTCTGGCAGTGTCTGAAATTGGTCTGAATCCTACCTGGCAGGTAGAAAATTCTTTGTCAGTTGTTGGTAATTACATTTCAAAGACCCATGATATTCTATATGGTGTTCCACAAGGCTCTATCCTGGGTCTGCTGCTCGTTTCAATTTACATGCTTCCATTAGGTCAGATTATCTCTGGGCATAACGTGAGCTACCACAGCTAAGCTGATGACACACAACTGTATTTATCAATAGCACCTGATGACCCCGACACACTTGATTCACTGACACAATGCCTTACTTGTGTTTCTGAATGGATGAGTATTAGTTTTCTCAAACTAAATAAGGAGAAAAGAGAAATTTTAGTGATTGGCAAAAATGTATATAATGAGGGTATTAGAAATAATAAGGATTAAAAGTCAAGACAGAGGTAGAGAATTTAGGGGTAACTATTAACTTTAAATCACATATTAATCAGATTACTAGGACAACATTTTTTCACTTAAGAAGTATAGCAAAAGTTAGACCTCTTATAATATGGCAAGATGCTGAGAAATTAGTTCACGCTTTTGTTTTCAGTTGGATAGATTACTTTAACGCACTCCTCTCAGGACTACCCAAGAAAGACATCAATCAATTGCAACTAGTGCAGAATGCAGCTGCTAGAATCTGAACTAGGAAAAGAAAATCCGAGCACATCTGTCCAGTTTTGATGTCACTACATTGGTTACCTGTGTCATTTAGAATTGACTTTAAAATACTGATTATGGTTTACTAAGCCTTAAATAATCTCGCTCCATCCTATATTTCAGAATGTCTTTCACCTTACACTTCAAATCCTAACCTTAGATCTTTAAATAAGGGTCTGCTTATTATTCCAAGAGCTAAACTTAATAGAAGTGGTGAGGCAGCCTCCTGCTGTTATGCACCTAAAATCTGGAGTAGCTTGCCAATAGGAATTCACCAGGCTAATATGGTGGAGCACTGCTAAAAACACATTACTTTAATATGGCTTTCTCATAGCTTCATTTTGGTTTAATCCTGATGCTCTGTATATTCAATTAATTATTATTGTCATTCATGGTGGCTTCAAAATCCGTACTAACCCCTAGTTTATCTGCTGTTCTTTTCCCACCACCTGATCATAGCACCGTGATGCCCCTACATTGAAGGATTAAAGGCCAGAAGTCTATCTATCTATCTATCTATCTATCTATCTATCTATCTATCTATCTATCTATCTATCTATCTATCTATCTATCTATCTATCTATCTATCTATCTATCTATCTATCTATCTATCTATCTATCTATCTATCTATCTATCTATCTATCTATGACCATCATCATCAAGTTCTTCCATGTGAACCCTGAATACAATGAGGACTGATTAAGGTCATTTATCTTAGGTAGAATGCCTAGAGGGGCTGAACCCCTGCAGCTTTTTTTTTTTTTATTCACCAGCCGTCTGGAGTTTTTTTTTTTTTTCTGTCCTCCCTGGCCATCGGATCTTACTTTTATTCTATGTTAATTAGTATTGCCTCATTTTATTTTCTTATATACAGTATTTTGTCTTTTTTCTCTTTTTCATCCTGTAAAGCACTCTGAGCTACATCATTTGCATGAACATGTGCTATATAAATAAATGTTGTTGTTGTTGTAGTTGTTTTAACACATTAGAGCTATTAGTTTTTCATGCCTTATACAGCTGGGTTTTCCTTTGCAGCTTCTTTTTAATTTTTTATTAACTCTCTGCTGAGATTTTTTAAAATTTCCTACTAATTCGAAATTTATGTGTGTACCTGTATTGCATCACATGTAAAACGTTTTAAACATGTCTCACTGCTCCACGATTGTCTCAATCCCAGTCTCAATATCCTTAGACTGTGCTGCATCGGCTCAAAATTTGCCCTACATAATTTAAACTTAGCAAGTTTATTCTTTGCATTCATTTTCTTTCAAAACACTGAGAACTATATTATATTATGGTTACTTGACCCCAGCAGTTCAATCACCTCTACACCCTGTTACACATGTGCACTTAGGAGGCAGTCAAAAAGCCTAAAGGTGAGTGAAAAATCACATCACATGGTACTTTCTTAAATCTCCCATTCTTCTCAGCAAGAAAACTGAAGAAAAATAAGAAAGCTACTTCTGAGCTCCAAGATGGCTGCTGGGACGTCACTTAGGGCGTCTGACATGACGTCACTTCCGGCAACTCCCAATGACATTACTTCCGGTTTCCTGCCAACCATTTCCTGCCTCCATTTTTCTTTTACTGTATAAAAATGCCATTTTCCCACTGTAAATAATCAACTGCTTATACAAATTGCTTTTGATCATCATGTTTCTTTTTGTGGTTTTTTTCTTGTCCGTTGGACAATATACGGGGACGGTCCCCATAACTTCTTTTTGTGATGCTTCATTTTGTTTCTAAAGAAGATATTTCCACAACCCATAATTCTATCCTAATTATTACAAAATACTAAATTTAGACAGGCTTCACTCCGTGTTGGTGCTTTAACATACTGCATACTTTGTCCTCATTAATAATATATACAACTCCATGGTTAGGTTTTTTACCTTTATGCAATGAACGAATGCTAAATTAACATCACTGTCAAGATTAATAGTTGGGTGACTACTTAATATTAAAAACTATAAATTATAATAGTTCATCATTTGGAAAAGTGCCATTGTTAATGCCAGTAACCTTTCTGTAATGAGCAGCACCTCCCCTAACATAGATTGGGGAAGTCAGCACTCCAAAATCCACAGATACAAGAACTATAACAGTGTTCATGCTAAGAAAGAACAGAACCCTTCTGCTAAAGATGCTCTTGCCTATTGCATCATGCATTTATTCCCTGACTCTGCAGGGTATTACTCATCTTGTGCTCTTAGTCTTTCATTTGTGTTTTAATTGTCACCAAGTCATTCTTCATTGAAAATCAGCACTTTTGGTTATAAAATGTACAAAGTATATCCATCAGTTTCATTAGATAAAGTACAGTATGTATGAGTTTTATCTGTACAAGCATAGCATTTTATTTTATTTAATGTCATTCTGACACATTTGTTAGTTATAGGGCTATACCAATTACTTGACAATTGTGACAAATTCCACAGCTGCTGAATTAAATGAACAAATAAATTAAAGATTAAAAATATATTTTTGAACATACAGTACTAAGGAAAAAATAGAAGATTGAAAGAAGTTTTGACCAGGACCTGCAGTTTTAGAAAACAGGATGAACTTACTTTGATTAGATTTTAGACATTAGGATTATAAAATGCTGGAATGAATTGTAATTGATTTTAATTAATATTGCAACATATGTAACAATTAATAGTAAACTACTTTTGAATATTAAACAACGTAATTTATTTTCATCATCAAGCAGATAGCGTCTGCTAAATGATGTAAATGTAAATGTAAATGTAAATATTTGTTGTTTACCTTTAATTTTTAATTTATAAAACTTTACCTTTAAACAAGTGCCCTGTACAAAAACGATTCAAACCTCAGCAAAAAGGCAACATGAAATAAAGTTTTGATTGTGTAATTTTAACTTTAAAACCATGCTGAAAATGACCATCCTTTTTTTTCTTTATTTGTAGTAAAAGATATTGTGCTTATTTAACAACACAGCACATGCATTGTAAATCCTGTATTTGATGTGATCAGTTTTAGAAGAAGGCTCAAAAGAATAGCAGAGATTTTAGTCTCAATTACAGTTACCCTTTTTTGGATTAAGGTTAATCTCTGAATTTCTAGGTCAATTTTTTGTTTTATATAATTAGGTTATTTGATACTAAGCATTATCTTTGATTTTGGCATTCCTTATGTAGCATTTAGATTTAAGTTTGTTTTTTTCTGTTTAGTATCCTTTTACTGTTCTTTTTCCCGGGGATATTTTTATTAATTCTTTACAATTAGTATTCATATTTAATTATAAGTTTAATTATTGTTCTCTTTTCTGTTTCCCTTTATATTGTAAAGTGGTCTTCTATTAATAAAGCTATCATTGTGATAATTATTTGCAATTGGTAAGGATTCAGATGAGGATTGTCTCTTGTGTAGAATTCTAGTGTTTCAAGGCTTTTCCGATTCTTCTGCTTTTGACCAAGGGAGATTAATGCTGACAGTTATAACCTTGAACCTTCTTTATGAAAAAATATTCACTAAGGAGCCCAGCCAGTTGATTTGCCAACAGTAGCATCTGAATGTAATCTAGGTGAATTTTCAACTTTTATAGCATTGTTTGAGTTCCTTGTTATCATCAGGGAAACAAAAGAAGACACAAAGGTTAAAGCAACACGTGACCAGAGGGCCATCTGGTTAATAAAATTTCCAGTGGACAAGAGACATAGCAGGGGGAGGTATCAGAGAACATAATATGTACAAACTCTTCCTACAGGGATACATTCCAGCATCCCATGACATAAAAAAATAAAGAATGCATGTAACTGTAAGACTTTTGTTGATAAAATCAGTATGCAACGCATCATTTAAATCTTTTCAGATATTGTGCCTAGACAAAAGAGCTTTCATTGGATGGGAGGATAAGGAGAAAGATTATAGGTCCAGAATTTTCTGTGAGGGATAAAGGAGGGACAGTTAGCAGTAATTACCAAAATGTAGAGACTCACTATAAATGTTGTTGAACAATATTTAATGTAAAGTTCATGTTGTAGATAATTGATTTTATAATGTGTTACATAACCTTATAAATATATAGTTTGAATATCTAAATTTAAAAACGTGATGTATATATTTACATGTTACAATTTATTTGTTATTAAGTGACTTTAAGATATGTACTGTATGAAAAGTAATGTGTCTTGCGAGAACGTACTTAGGGGTTATCAGGAGAACATTAGAAGGACCTGCCCCATGGACCGCAGGTGGGTGGATGTCTCTCGCGAGGCTCTGCCACGTTGCATTAAAGGTTTCAAACTGAAATGTCTGAAGCTAAAACAGACAAAGTGATTTAAGGACCTCTTTTCATGACAAGCGGCCAACGAGGTATTTTATTTGTAAAATGTCTTTGTTTCATGTTTGCTCTAAATGTTTTGTATTTCATTGTATGTGTATGCAAGTTACTGTGTATTCGCTAATGTGTTTTGTACTGATTACTCACCATATAGTTCTCACAGCATGGAGGCGTGACGGTGTGAGTAACAAGAGCCCAAGCAATAAACGCCCGTTTAAAAGAACCGACCTGTGTCGTCTGTGTTGTTGTGAAGAGAGCTACACTCACAGAATATAAAGCCTCAGAAGTTCCTAGAATGCTTGTATGCCAAAAGGTACAAGAAAGATCAATAGTCTTACCAAGGGCAAAATGAAGTATTTTTGTGGAAATCAGTTAACAAACCATGTACTAGCTGGATGGCTATGAATACTTTGTTTCTGTAAAACACTATAGGAAAGGCTCTAAACAAAATAATGGCTGACTGCATAAAGTTGGTGTAATTTAATGAAAGTATTTTAGAGTATTGGGAGAATGAAATCTTGTTATTTACATTGTTTAAGAGAATGGCTGAAATTTGTTTAATGTGTGCTGAACTTGCCCTATAGTTATAAATACAAACTGTGCTGCAGTAAACTCCAGTTTGTGTAAAATCTTATGTCAGCCATACACTTTTATATTTATAAGCATTCACTGATATTGGCCTAAAAGTCATCAGAAAGTCATTTTTTGATCAGAAGTACCTCCAGATACCCATAAAAGAAATGTTATCTTGTTAGCGGCTTGTGGGCACATTTCTTGAAGCATTTTTTCAGGCAATTAACTTGCTGACCTTGTCTCTATTTGTTTGTCTTGTTTCAGTTTTCAAATCAAAGTAGCCACTAACACCATGGTCGGGTGATACACAAGTCACTTATTAAAGAATATCACTGCCCACTTTGTACTCATTTAATGTTTTACTGTTTTCAGCATTTTGTTTAAATTATGCATTGCTGTATTGGATGGAACAATAGAATGTCTCTGAATAATCCATTTATTTTGTTGCTTGAGGGATTCATTAAATTCAGTGAATCTGAGTCATCAATATAAAACATGTTCTAACAGTGCCTTCAGTCTCTAATGTACAGATGCAGACAAGGCAGATATAATATGCCAGTATTTAAAATTTAAAGCAACTCTGAAAAGTAAATCTTGCAAAATCATGATAAGAACCTCCATCATGTGAGTTTAAAACAAATTCTAATATTGTACACTATATTTTACACTAAGCACCATAATTTACTCTTAATAGTAAATGATTTATTTTTAAGATCATTGTGTAGGAAAACTGAAACTCATGTGGCTAACTCCCAGTCTCAGCTCAAATTCCATATTAATATAATGTATTGTTAAATAAATTATTCCTCAAAAAAAGTATTTATTTTAGTGCCTTTCACTAAAGCACATTGACATACATTATGCAGCAATGCAGAAGAACAAAGCAACGTAAACCACTGGGAAATAATTGCATTCAAGCCAGACACTAGAAGAGATAATAGCTAGATTAGGGACTACCTCCTGAAATTGGCATTGGCATTTTATTTGAAGATCATCACTGGCTGCAGCTCGAAGTGGGGTGCCTCCATCGAGAGAGACAGGGAGAAAGCAAACCTGATGAACAACTTTTTTAGCACGGTTTGACCACCCTAACCCACTCTCACTCTCACCTCAGAGTACTGCATCCTCCACCCATCCTTCTACTGATACCAGCATAGGAGAGAGTTTTCCCCCACCCACAATTACAGCAGCTCAGGTAAGCAGAGAGCCGAGGAGACTTCGTGCCAGCAAGGCAGTGGGTCCAGATGGAGTATCACCACAACTGTTGAAGGCCTGTGCGTTGGAGCTGGGGAGTCCTCTACAGCGCATCTTCAACCTGAGCCTGGAATAGGGGAGAGTCCCGAGGCTTTGGAAAACATCTTGCATCACCCCAGTCCCAAAGGTATCACGTCCTGATGAGCTGAATGACTTCAGGCCTGTTGCCCTGACGACACATGTGATGAAGACCATGGAGCAGCTGCTGCTTCACCACCTGAGGCCACAGGTCCGCCATGCCCTCGACCCTCTGCAGTTCGCATATCAGGAGAAGGTGGAAGCGGAGGATGCCATCATCTACATGCTACACCGATCCCTCTCCCACTTAGACAGAGGCTGTGGTGCAGTAAGAATTATGTTTCTGGACTTCTCTAGCGCCTTCAACACCATCCAACCTCTCCTCCTTCGGGACAAGCTGACAGAGATGGGAGTAGATTCATACCTGGTGGCATGGATCATGAACTATCTTACAGACAGACCTCAGTATGTTCATCTCGGGAACTGCAGTTCTGACATTGTGTTCAGCAACACAGGAGCACTGCAGGGGACTGTGCTTTCTCCGGTCCTGTTTAGCCTATATACATTGGACTTCCAATACAACTCGCAGTCCTGCCACATGCAAAAGTTCGCTGACGACACTGCTATCATGGGCTGCATCAGGAGTGGGCAGGAGTAGGAGTATAGGAACTTAATCAAGGACTTTGTTAAATGGTGCAACTCAAACCACCTACAACTGAACACCAGCAAAACCAGAGAGCTGGTGGTGGATTTTAGGAGGCCCAGGCCCCTCATGGACCCCGATTATCAGAGGTGACTGTGTGCAGAGGGTGCAAACCTATAAATACCTGGGAGTGCAGATGGATGATAAACTGGACTGGACTGCCAATGCTGATGCTCTGTGCAAGAGAGGACAGAGATGACTATACTTCCTTAGAAGGCTGGCGTCCTTCAACATCTGCACTAAGATGCTGCAGAGGTTCTATCAGATGGTTGTGGCGAGCGCCCTCTTCTACGCGGATGTTGTGCTGGGGAGGCAGCATAAAGAAGAGGGACGCCTCATGCCTGGACAAACTGGTGAGGAAGGCAGGCTCTATTGTAGACAGGGGAGGGGCAGGGGAGTTTGAAATCTTTAGGCAGAGCGACGGGCGCTGAGCAGGCTCCTGTCAATCATGGAGAATCCACTGCATCCACTGGACAGTATCATCTCCAGACAGAGGAGCAGCTTCAGCGACAGACTGCTGTCACTGTCCTGCTCCACTGACAGACTGAGGAGATCGTTCCTCCCCCACACTATGCAACTCTTCAATTCCATGGGGAGTAAACATTAACATTATACAATGTTATTGACTGTTATACCTGCCTCGCACTCTCCACCTTGCACTTTTTAACTTGCACTGTGTTTTTAATCACTCTTTAATTAATATTGTTTTTATCAGTATGCTGCTGCTGGAGTATTTGAATTTCCCCTTTGGGATTAATAAAGTTATCTATCTATCTATCTATCTATCTATCTATCTATCTATCTATCTATCTATCTATCTATCTATCTATCTATCTATCTATCTATCTATCTATCTGTCTGTCTGTCTGTCTGTCTGTCTGTCTGTCTGTCTGTCTGTCTGTCTGTCTGTCTGTCTGTCTGTCTGTCTGTCTGTCTGTTTTAGTTAGGACAAGAATTTGGAAGATGTTTTTTAAACCAGAAGTCAGCATAGTTGAATCAATGGAGCTGTGAAATGCTTGTTGCTTTTGGTCTGTGTCACAAGGGATAGTTAAAGGATGAGCTCATTTAAGAAGCAGATCAATTTTAAAATAGTTTGACTAGAAGAATTTAGTATTTATCTAGGTATAGTACAGAGCAAACAGAGATTTTCAAGCAAGTGTTTTTAAAATTCTGAAAGAAATTAAAGTAAATCTCATGTTCCTTTAAATTTACATTCTTCAACAAGAACACCTGGAAAAACATAGAATCATGTTAGGGATAGATTTAGCACAAATGTTTTTTTTTCTCCACACAGAGGTCCATAGAGTTATTGTATAAATTACTAAATTACAATAAAAGGTAGTTTAGAAACTCTAAAAACTTGAGTGAATGGAATTGGTGAGCTTTGTTGATCTGAATGACCTCCTCTTTCAAAATTGTTCAGATATCATTAAAACATTATAGATTCCTGATGGCTGTAAAATCCAATGCAAAATGTCCAAGTTAGTCCAATATACCTCTTCCAGAATTATAGAAATGTTATGCAAAAAGCACTAACAAACTCAGGAAGAAACATCAACAATGCAGAGGAGATCAGCCAATATTTGGATAAGATAAGTATTCATCTTTTGTGGCTGGAATCCAGAATATAAAGATTTAGATAAAAGCATGCTGACACCGTGTAATACTGTATCTTTCTTGCTCTTTATATTGTGTCAATGGTGCTAGATTAACAATGGTGTATTTTGCTTTGGGGCCATTTTTTATGGAAAATGGTTCTTTAATTAACTAAGTAATGTTGCTGAAATATACAAATTCCATGCAATACACTCACTGAAGGACATTCTTTGTCAAGTTATTTATTTAGCACAGTTATAGGTGTGTATACTATGCAGCGGTTACCAACCTGGGATCTGCAGGGATATGTCAGGGGGTATGCAACAAAATGGAAAAAAAAGAAATAACATGACTTTATTATTTAAAAAGTTGTAAATAATAAAGTATTTTTCTAGTTACCTTTGTATTTTAATAATATCACTTTGTTAGTGCATTTGCCAATTACACCTACTATTAAATATGTTTTTCAAAAGCTATTTGAAAGCTACCATAGACATAAACACGTTGCATTGTGGAGTGAAAGTAATTCACGGCAAGTTAAGCATAGTGTGTCAAATGCAAAAATGTATGTAATGTTATTTGTTTATTAATTTTAATTAAAACAGCAATCTATATAATCAAATCAAACTTAACAAAACCAAAATTCAATCCCCACCCAAAAGAAAGGATTGAGAGTCAGCCAACAAAGCAAATCTTTGATGCAGCAAGGAAGAATGATCCTTTTTCTCAATACAGAAGCTTATTCTAAAATCTTATTGAGTTTTGAACACATCCTTTAAATGAGAATTTGATTTTTTTCCAGTTTCAAAGAGTATATGGCATCAGTTACCCACTGACTTAAAAGCGGTGATTTGAGATGCTTCCAGTTGATCAATTTAAGTCTATGTGCTAATAGTGAGGTAAAAGCAATTATGATTTGTTTATCCTTCTCCACTGTAAGCCCATCTGGGAGTACACCAAACACAGATATTAATGGATTAGGGGTAATTGTGACGCCAAGGCTATCTAATCAGCATTCAAAGATAGTTGTCCAAAACAATGTTAAATTGGTGCATGCCCAAAACATGTGGCCCAGTAAGGCTGGAGCTAGATTACAATATTCACAGGTTGAATCGTGCCCTGAAAAATTTTGGATAATTTTAATCAAGATGAAATGTGCTTAATAGAAGATTTTAAGTTGAATAATTGACTGCTTTGCACAATTGGAGCTACAGTGTATTCTGTGCATGGCTGCCTTCTGCTTCTTTCCTGAAATGTTAAGTGAAAGATCCTTTCTCCATTGTGCCCTGGGATTTTTAAAAGAAAGGGACTTTAAAATGTTTTTATAAATTGTGAAGATGCTGTCGGAGTCTTCAAGACTGATCAATATTTCTTTTGGAATAGAAATAGATGAAAGGTGAGGAAAATTGGGAAGGTTCCACTTAGCAAAAGTTGAGGAGCTTTTATTCTGCCAAGAAATTCAGGGGAAGACAACAGATCAGGACATTTTTCAAATTTTGGACGTTCTCATGCAGGAAAATTTAATTGACTGCCCTTATTCCGTGGGCCTCTGTACAAACTGCGGCGTTAACATGATAGGCAAGCATAGTGGAGTTGTTGAGTTATTATAGTTCAAAGTTGCAGATGCTATGAATACATACTGCATGCTTCACAGAGAAGCAATTATCATTAAAAGGTTGGAGGTTGAATTGCAACAAGTGCTTCAAGACATTGTAAATAGTATCAATGCACGTCTCCTTAAACACAGGCTGTTTGTCCAACTGTGCAGTGACATGGGCACCAGTTTTGGAAGCCTTCTGCTGCATTCTGAAGTCCAGTGGTTGTCTTGTGGGCAATTTTACATCGAGTGTTTTATCTCCACAAAGTGCTGTGTAAATTTCTCTCGTCTGAGAACTCCTAATTTCTTACCTGTTTTGATAACCAGTCGTGGGTTCTAAAGCTTGCATATCTGGCTGACATTTGTCAACTTTTAAATACCTTGAATCAGAGCATACAGGACCACAATTACAGCACACTTCATTTCCATGATAAAGTTTGTGCATTTATACAAAAAAATCAGACTTTAGGAGAATAAACTAAACAAAGGAAATACTTTCATGTTTCCACTCCTTCATCAGGAGCTAGGAACGTCCAATGTGCCTGCAGACATAGTCCTGCCAATAATATCATCACATCTGACACACCTGAAGGAATACTATGACTAATTCCCAGGCCTGGACAATCAACATTAAAACTAAATAAGAAATCCATTTGAGTCCAGAACTGAAGAGGATTGTTTTAATTTGAAGTCACAAGAGAAATTCAATGAGAAAACCAATGATGGAAGTTTGAAAATGCAATTCTCTGTCAGAGGTTTGGATCAATCTCAGTAACAAATACCTAGTGCTGAGTGAAAAAGCCATTCTATGCCTCTTACCATATACAACGACATACCTGTGTGAAGCAGGTTTTCTGCACTGATAGTACTGAAAACGAAGAACAGAGCGTGTCTAAATATAGAAAATGTTTTGAGATTGTCCCTAAGCCAGCACAACCCAGAGTGGACAAACTCTGCAAGAACATCCAAGCCCAAAAGTCTCACTAAACCTACCGTGAGTTTCATTTATTTATTTATTATGAGCAGTCTATTTTTTCCATAGTAAAAGTGCCTTGTTTTATATAATTTTGATACATGAATTGTTTTTGGATGGTGATAGGAGTTCCTCAGCTTAAGGTAAGTCTCTTACCTTGGCATGAAAAGGGTTCTCGGGCCTTGGCATGAAAAAGGTTGGGAACCCCTGCTATTGCAAGCCCCATTAACCCTGTTTAGTGTTTTGGGAGAGGTTTGGGGTATAGGGCCTGTCCTGGCAGCATTTTTACAAGGCAGAAACCAACCCTGGGTAGAGCTTCAGTTTAATATGGGGTCAACCTCACACTCACACACCCACATCCAAACCCATTCATACTAGGAAAATTTAGAACCACCATTCAGCCACCATGATGTATGTTATATCTGCATATTATGTATGTGAGAAATCAAAAAATAAGAACATCTGAGAACAATAGGATTTACCTTGGCATTTAATGGTGGATCAACTTCTTGATAACAAACAGCTATTAATGCTGCAAAAGGCTTGACATCAAGAGAACAAGAGTTCTGATTCAATTAAAACAGCAACATGGAGAGTTACTGGTCAGTTTTTGAGTTCTTGGAACTTCAGCTTTGTCCAGGGAATGTGGTTTAGATAAAATGTCCAAAGACTGGATGGCAATTTAAAGTTTCCTTTCCAGATTTATAGAATTTCAAATTAAATTAAAAGATTTTAAGATAATAATAAAAGTAATTACTTATTCATTTACATTATAGGAATAATTCAATGTTCATGGATTTGGTTTATAACTTATGGAAGTCAAAATATTTTTGAATTATTGTATCCTGGCCGTGTTAAGAATGTTGTGCTGTGTTACAAAGAAACATACAATGCAACAGATATGTCCATTAATGGCTTTGGGGAAAGATTACAGTTAATATTACGAACATTAATAAACAGAAGTTATTAAGCTGCAAGAAAGCATAGGCTCAGCATGTTTTAGAGTTAAGCATTAAACGACTTGATCTGTCTTCACCCAGAAAAGTAATTTCATTTGTTATTGAACATCTGATTAAATCATGTCTGATATCATTTTCATCTTTTTGTTTTATATTTTTCATGAAAGAAGCAATTTTAGAGACGATTATTCACTTTATGAATGCTGACATACGGTGACTTTTTTGTGCTCTGGAAAACGGCACAGATTTGATATAACAGATACTTTAACAGGATGTTGAATTTTGCATTAGCGGTAAATTGGGTATTGCGCTTTACGTACCAAGAAACAAGAGCACACTTCATGCCTCACATGTTCTCAAAGATTTTTTTAATCTATGAGCAATCATGCAATGCAAAGCAAAAACATTAGGCAAAGCAATTCTGGAAATTAAACAGCACATTCATTTTATTTCACTGAGATTTTAATATTATATTTGTTGTGTAACAGTATCTTTCTAGTGCTTAGTGTTAAAGCCACTGTGAAAAGGAAATGCTATTAACTTGACTTATTAATTTAGAAAGCCTATTTCATTTTTAAAAAGACATTATCTATTGAATGCGCAAAGTCTTCAAACAATGTAACACTTGAATTATTTTATTGAAAAAAACTTTTTTTAAGTGACTATATTCTCCACTGCAATATATGAATCCTAGAGCTTGCAATGAAAACATTCCTGATGATTTTCTAATTTAGGCTTCAATGATTTTGAGAATATACAGTATGTACTTATTTACTTATCTGTCTATCCTCTGTATTTGTTTCTATTTTCATGGCTGCCTATGGCAAACATTTATAACACTGAACTATGTGGTGCTGGACACAAGACAAAAACAAAATTTGTTTACCATAAAGCACAAGTTTTTGCAAGGCCCCTTAACCTTAATCATGTCATGAGAGACGCTGGAGTTATAGGGCCTGTCCTGGCAGCATTGCATGTAAGGCAGCAAACAACCCTGAATAAAGCTTCAGTTTATTATCGAGTCAACTTCACATTCACACACTGACACTTCTCACCCATTCATACCAGGAAAATTTCGAACCACCCTAACACACATCTCAGGGATGTGATAAGAAATCTAGAATACCTATAAAAGATGCATAGCCACACAGAGATAATGTGTAAACTCCACTCAGACAATAATCAAGGAAGGATTCAAATTCAGATGTGGCACACATTTATTTACCTTTACAAAGGCATTTCTTCTTTTATTTTCTTTGTACAGTCCATGATTTTATGCTGCATAGGTGTGCTTGAAACAATGTTTTGATACATTTACAAATATATTGCAAGTTTAATTATAGTTAATAGAATTATAGTATACATTACATTTTTGTTGTTCTAATGATATGCTTCTCAAACTTTCAGCATGAATCAAATAATTTCCTACTGTAGCAGGAGGCCAACTTTAATAATACTTTACCTCAAAGATCAGATTTGAATAAGCTGCTCTGCATTTGCAGCCTAACCCTACAGGAATACCTATTTTGCCCTCCACTCACTGTGACACATGCCCACACAAAAAAATAACAAATAAACCTTTTCCTCTTGTATTATCTGTGCTTCTTTCCATTTTGAAATGCCAGCTCTCCCTGGGTTTCACCCCATTTATAAAAAGAATTACTTATCACTTGAATATATCTCTTCTCTCAGTGAGCACATCTCAAACATTTCTGATGCCATGCTTAGTATATGTGTCATCGTACAAGTGCTTTTTTTCACTGCTTTTATTCCTGACTCCTTGCTTTATCCCAAATGATAATTATTAATTTTTGTCTGTTCATACCTGATTCAAATGAAATAAGTCTTACATCCACTTCTCAGGTTTACACTCTGTTTGAAAATCCTCCTCCTGATATATAGAACTATTAACAATTTTTTAGCATTCCCCTTTATTTGACAACTAGCAAAATACCCGCGCTTCGCAGCGGAGAAGTAGTGTGTTAAAGAGGTTATGAAAAAGTAAAGGAAACATTTTAAAAATAACGTAACATGATTGTCAATGTAATTGTGTTGTCATTGTTATGAGTGTTGCTGTCATATATATATAGATATACACATATACACACATATACAGATATATTATATATACATATACACATATATTTTTTATATATATATTTTTTATATATATATATATATATATATATATATACACATACATACATACATACATACATACATACATACACACACATAGATGCACTTAAAATAACATAGAAATCAATATAAACAACATTAACATCATTATCATATGAGAATATGAAGTAATATACAGTGGTGTGAAAAACTATTTGCCCCCTTCCTGATTTCTTATTCTTTTGCATGTTTGTCACACAAAATGTTTCTGATCATCAAACACATTTAACCATTAGTCAAATATAACACAAGTAAACACAAAATGCAGTTTTTAAATGATGGTTTTTATTATTTAGGGAGAAAAAAAATCCAAACCTACATGGCCCTGTGTGAAAAAGTAATTGCCCCCTTGTTAAAAAATAACCTAACTGTGGTGTATCACACCTGAGTTCAATTTCCGTAGCCACCCCCAGGCCTGATTACTGCCACACCTGTTTCAATCAAGAAATCACTTAAATAGGAGCTGCCTGACACAGAGAAGTAGACCAAAAGCACCTCAAAAGCTAGACATCATGCCAAGATCTAAAGAAATTCAGGAACAAATGAGAACAGAAGTAATTGAGATCTATCAGTCTGGTAAAGGTTATAAAGCCATTTCTAAAGCTTTGGGACTCCAGCGAACCACAGTGAGAGCCATTATCCACAAATGGCAAAACATGGAATAGTGGTGAACCTTCCCAGGAGTGGCCGGCCGACCAAAATTACCCCAAGAGCGCAGAGACGACTCATCCGAGAGGTCACAAAAGACCCCAGGACAACGTCTAAAGAACTGCAGGCCTCACTTGCCTCAATTAAGGTCAGTGTTCACGACTCCACCATAAGAAAGAGACTGGGCAAAAACGGCCTGCATGGCAGATTTCCAAGACGCAAACCACTGTTAAGCAAAAAGAACATTAGGGCTTGTCTCAATTTTGCTAAGAAACATCTCAATGATTGCCAAGACTTTTGGGAAAATACCTTGTGGACTGATGAGTCAAAAGTTGAACTTTTTGGAAGGCAAATGTCCCGTTACATCTGGCTTAAAAGGAACGCAGCATTTCAGAAAAAGAACATCATACCAACAGTAAAATATGGTGGTGGTAGTGTGATGGTCTGGGGTTGTTTTGCTGCTTCAGGACCTGGAAGGCTTGCTGTGATAGATGGAACCATGAATTCTACTGTCTACCAAAAAATCCTGAAGGAGAATGTCCGGCCATCTGTTCGTCAACTCAAGCTGAAGCGATCTTGGGTGCTGCAACAGGACAATGACCCAAAACACACCAGCAAATCCACCTCTGAATGGCTGAAGAAAAACAAAATGAAGACTTTGGAGTGGCCTAGTCAAAGTCCTGACCTGAATCCAATTGAGATGCTATGGCATGACCTTAAAAAGGCGGTTCATGCTAGAAAACCCTCAAATAAAGCTGAATTACAACAATTTTGCAAAGATGAGTAGGCCAAAATTCCTCCAGAGCACTGTAAAAGACTCATTGCAAGTTATCGCAAACGCTTGATTGCAGTTATTGCTGCTAAGGGTGGCCCAACCAGTTATTAGGTTCAGGGGGCAATTACTTTTTCACACAGGTAGGTAGGTTTGGATTTTTTTTTCTCCCTAAATAATAAAAACCACCATTTACAAACTGCATTTTGTGTTTACTTGTGTTACATTTGACTAATGGTTAAATATGTTTGATGATCAGAAACATTTTGTGTGACAAACATGCAAAAGAATAAGAAATCAGGAAGGGGGCAAATAGTTTTTCACACCACTGTATAAGAAGCACATTTCATATAAATATAAATTATTAAACAGTAAAATCCATCCATCCATCCATTGTCTCCCGCTTATCCGAGGTCGGGTCGCGGGGGCAGCAGCTTGAGCAGAGATGCCCAGACTTCCCTCTCCCCGGCCACTTCTTCTAGCTCTTCCGGGAGAATCCCAAGGCGTTCCCAGGCCAGTCGAGAGACATAGTCCCTCCAGTGTGTCCTGGGTCTTCCCCGGGGCCTCCTCCCGGTTGGACGTGCCCGGAACACCTCACCAGGGAGGCGTCCAGGAGGCATCCTGATCAGATGCCCGAGCCACCTCATCTGACTCCTCTCGATGCGGAGGAGCAGCGGCTCTACTCTGAGCCCCTCCCGGATGACTGAGCTTCTCACCCTATCTTTAAGGGAAAGCCCAGACACCCTGCGGAGGAAACTCATTTCAGCCGCTTTTATTCGCGATCTCGTTCTTTCGGTCACTACCCATAGCTCATGACCATAGGTGAGGGTAGGAACATAGATCGACTGGTAAACTGAGAGCTTCGCCTTGCGGCTCAGCTCCTTTTTCACCACGACAGACCGATGCAATGCCCGCATTACTGCGGATGCCGCACCGATCCGCCTGTCGATCTCACGCTCCATTCTTCCCTCACTCGTGAACAAGACCCCGAGATACTTGAACTCCTCCACTTGGGGCAGGATCTCGCTACCAACCCTGAGAGGGCACTCCACCCTTTTCCGGCTGAGGACCATGGTCTCGGATTTGGAGGTGCTGATTCTCATCCCAGCCGCTTCACACTCGGCTGCGAACCGATCCAGAGAGAGCTGAAGATCATGGCCTGATGAAGCAAACAGGACAACATCATCTGCAAAAAGCAGTGACCCAATCCTGAGCCCACCAAACTGGACCCTCTCAACACCCTGGCTGCGCCTAGAAATTCTGTCCATAAAAGATATGAACAGAATCGGTGACAAAGGGCAGCCCTGGCGGAGTCCAACTCTCACTGGAAACGGGTTCGACTTACTGCCGGCAATGCGGACCAAGCTCTGGCACCGATCGTACAGGGACTGAACAGCCCTTATCAGGGGGGCCGGTACCCCATACTCTCGGAGTACCCCCCACAGGATTCCCCGAGGGACACGGTCGAATGCCTTTTCTAAGTCCACAAAACACATGTAGACTGGTTGGGCAAACTCCCATGCACCCTCCAGGACCCTGCTAAGGGTATAGAGCTGGTCCACTGTTCCGCGACCAGGACGAAAACCACACTGTTCCTCCTGAATCCGAGGCTCGACTATCCGACGGACCCTCCTCTCCAGGACCCCTGAATAGACTTTTCCAGGGAGGCTGAGGAGTGTGATCCCTCTGTAGTTGGAACACACCCTCCGATCCCCCTTCTTAAAGAGGGGGACCACCACCCCGGTCTGCCAATCCAGAGGCACTGTCCCTGATGTCCATGCGATGTTGCAGAGGCGTGTCAGCCAAGACAGTCCTACAACATCCAGAGCCTTGAGGAACTTCGGGCGTATCTCATCCACCCCCGGGGCCCTACCACCAAGGAGTTTTTTGACCACCTCAGTGACCTCAGTCCCAGAGATGGGGGAGCCCACCTCTGAGTCCCCAGGCTCTGCTTCCTCATTGGAAGGCATGTTAATGGGATTAAGGAGGTCTTCGAAGTATTCCCCCCACCGACCCACAACATCCCGAGTCGAGGTCAGCAGCGCACCATCCCCACCATATACAGTGTTGACACTGCACTGCTTCCCCTTCCTGAGACGCCGGATGGTGGACCAGAATCTCCTCGAAGCCGTCCGATAGTCATTCTCCAGTAAAATCTTCTTCTATAATTTGCTACCGTGGCTTTTCGTTGGTCTGTCCAGGATTTTAAATCAGCTGTAGCTTGCAAACCGTTTCACCTATTGACTTGAAATCTGGTACACATATAATACGTGACGTCTGCTATCCGCTTTATGGGTGATGATTGTATTACTGTTTTTATGTTTATTTTATTTTAGAATCAACTCCTATTTGTGCACACCAGGGCGGCCGTGGGCAGATGCGTATGGTGTATTCACTCCATGTTATCGTGCATTGCGCTGTCAGTGGTATTTTGATAAAAGAATTTGAACAATATATAAGAAGCGTATAAATTATTAAACAGTAAAACATTAACATTTAAGAAGTAAAGTTACATTGAGTACTACTGCAGTGCCTTCGGGTATACCTAATTTTTTGTTTGCCCATTACATGCTTAAATGTATACATTTTTTGGTGCACCTACCCGAGAACACGCGACATATAACCGACCGTGGGAGAAGCATGGATTTTAAACACGCGTTGAGTTCATCTGCTGGTCTCCCTCGTGGAATAACTGGTAATGTTTGACTAAAATGTACAGCGAGTAAAACGACATTACCTCCTTTTTTTTTTTTACGATCTCTGAGATCTTGCTTTTTTCGGTTCAAGGCTTCATAAGCTCTTTTATGTTGTATGGTGTACTTATCCCAAACCATCATCTTTGAATGTTGCAAGACTTTCGCCTTGTATGTAGATCGGGGTAATTACATTCATTGCATTCGTAGTCTGAATCACAATCTGATTGTATGGGTGGTTATCTGGCACTGTAGGGTTGCCACCCGTCCTTTAAAATACGGAATCGTGCCGCGTTTGAGAATGAAATTGCGCGTCCCGTTTTGAATCAATACTGGACGGGATTTATCCCGTATTTTTTTTATCATTTTTTTTTTAAAGCAGCGTCTCATGCAAATCATCCCACACGCATTTTATGAAGATGCCTCCTTTCCTACTTTTGATTGGGTAATACTTGATGTCATCGTTAGTTTGATTGGTGTTTTTAACTGTCCAGTGAGGAGGGCGTGTCTTTTAAGTACAGTCTGCAAAGTGTTGGCACTGAGATGTGGCGTCAGCGCCATACTTGAAGCCCCTAACGTTGCGGTCAGCAAGTCGGCTAACATCCGCCATGTGCCGTCTTTCAGTTGCGAGAAGCAGATCATGGAATGGTTGAAACTGTTGCCCCTAACGTTGCGCCACGGCGTGTGGTTGGTTTATACCTCGTGTCTTCTCATTAAACTTTTATCTCGCGAATATGTTATTGCAATCCGCAGCGGGAGCGTTTCTATAAACTTTATTTAAACTTACGTTTTACACCGTGGTTTGTTTCCCTTATGAACATGCTTGTATGCTTAACTCGCTCCGTTCTCAATTGTTTAATTAATTTTTTGCTCTTCACTGTTTGCGGCTGTTCCTCCATTTCCCCCTACTTCGTTCTTTTATCTCGCGAATATGTTATTGCAATCCTTAACGGGAGCGTTTCAATAAACTGATTGAAAATAGTTTTGCATTTACCTTTTTAGTAAAAGGCGAGCTTTTAAGCCTGAGAAATCACCCCGTAAATGCACACGTTTAATTGGACATGTGTTAATATGTATGGTTACACAGTATTAAAAGACAGTGAACAACGTCAGTTACCTTTGTTCCCGCGTTTGATAAAAGGTGAGCTTTTAAGCCTGAGAAATCACCCCGTAAATGCACACGTTTAATTGCACATGTGTTAATATGTATGCTTACACAGTATTAAAAGACAGTCAAAAATTAACGTCATTTACCTTCGTTCCCGCGTGCGACTCGTGCTGTAAATCTTTTCCTTGTTTGTAGTTCACGTGATTACGTAGGAGGCGTGATGACGCGATACGTGACTCCGCCTCCTCCATTACAGTGTATGGACAAAAAATATGTTCCAGTTATGACCATTACGCTTTGAATTTCGAAATGAAACCTGCCTAACTTTTGTAAGTAAGCTGTAAGGAATGAGCCTGCCAAATGTCAGCCTTCCACCTACACGGGAAGTTGGAGAATTAGTGATGAGTGAGTCAGTCAGTCAGTGAGTCAGTCAGTCAGTCAGTCAGTCAGTGAGGGCTTTGCCTTTTATTATTATAGATATAACTGAATGACATGTTGGGAAAATCGGAAAAAGGGTGAAAGGCTGCAAAATCTAAAGAAACAAGATAAATAAACAATTAAATCAAACAGGAAATAATTAATTTATAAATCAAAGAGAAAAACAGTTTACAAATAACTGCGAAAATTACATTTTAAATAATAAAATACTAAAATTAGGCATACAAAAGCAAGGAAATTTTGGACTTCTAATCAATAATTAAGAATGATAAACATTAAGAAGAAGGAAGACTTTGGATAGAAGAAAGCTCAATTGCAGAGCATTTGACATAATGTTCTTTTATTTTGTTCAAAGCCTCTCAGGTGACTGCAAAACAGTTAGGTAAATTATTGACTGCACCTGAAGGTTGTGAAAAGTACAAAAAAATTAACAACAGAAACAAGACAGAAAAGAGTGTTAATAAAACAGTGCAAGCTTGTGACATTCAGTGCTTATTAATTTGTTATTCTGGCTACACACTGTGATCATAAAAACACAATACTTCTTGTGATTCCAAAGATAAATAAAAGTACTGTAGGAAACAGCGCCTTTAGGCCCCATAATCTGTAATAATCTGACAGAAAGCCCCTGCAATGTTCCATCATTCACAATATTTAGGATGAGGGCACATTGCTTTTGCATTGGGAATTATTAATGGATTTGCTGCGATGAATGTTCATGTTATATAAATAGCTCTGAGCTATTTGTTTGAACTAAAATTGTGGCTGTCATCATGATCAGCTGTTTCTAACCCTTTAATTTTATATAGATGTGTGTGGTGGTTTTTGTCTTTTGTTTCTGCTCTTGTGTCAATTTACATACCAGATAACCATATTTACTTTGCAGGACATTTAATTTTTAAGGATATATTTTAACTTGAGAAAGTAGATGAAATTTTTGGGAAAAGCGAGGGCAAGTTTTATAGATTAACCATAACAAGATTTAAAGGATAACAGTTGTAAAATAATGTTACTCTATGAGCAAATTAAATGACTACACTTAAAAGTACTATTTACTTATTTGGCTGACCCCTTTATTCAAGTCAGCTTACAACATTTGAGATGAACTATCCATCCATCCATCCATTTTCCAACCCGCTTCCAAGCCACTTAAGTCAATCTCACAGCATCAGGGACAATACTAGGTAAAACCGGAGTCCAATTCCTTGTATGTGTATATATCCATCCATCCATTTTCCAACCCGCTGAATCCGAACACAGGGTCACGGGGGTCTGCCGGAGCCAATCCCAGCCAACACAGGGCACAAGGCAGGAAACAATCCTGGGCAGGGTGCCAACCCACCGCAGAACACACACAAACACACCCACACTAGGGCCAATTTAGAATTGCCAATCCACCTAACCTGCATGTCTTTGGACTGTGGGAGGAAACCGGAGCGCCCGGAGGAAACCCATGCAGACACGGGGAGAACATGCAAACTCCACGCAGAGAGGACCCGGGAAGTGAACCCAGGTCCCCAGGTCTCCCAACTGCGAGGCAGCAGCGCTACCCACTGTGCCACCGTGCCGCCCTGAGATGAACTAGGTTACATTTATTTTATTTTACCCAAACAAGGGTACGAGCAGACAAAGTGACTTGCTCATGGTCACACAGGGTAAGTAGCAGGTTTTGAACCTACACCCTCAGGATCTGAAGTCCAATTTTCAAAGCTTTACTATACCAAACTACCTGTAAATGTTAAATTCCACATAGATGAATCAATCTTTGTTAAAAAGATATACTAATCAGATGATTAATTCAATTTTGAATTTTTTTTATATTAAAAACTGGCAATGCAGACATAGTGGTGCCTTATGTAGACTCCTACTTTATGGATCATGTATCCTGCTTTCAAATCCTGAGGCCTAATTTTTTCTGTCTGAAATGTACAGTATGTTCTCTGGGTACTTCAGTTTTCCTCCGACATTCCTGAAGATGTATAGGTTGGGTTAGTTGGGCCCCATGTGAAAGTTTGGATGTGTGTGCATGAGTGCGCCCTGACATCTCAACTAGTGCTTTTTTCTGTTTGTGCCTAGTGTTACTGAGTTAGACTCAAGACCCTACCATGGAATTGGATTAAGTGTATTTGAGTATAAAATGAAATGAGAAGAATTGGCAACAAATAATAAACTCATATACAAGTATAGAGAATGAAAATGCATAAACTGGACTGAAGAATAGTACATTTTAACATAGGCCTATTAGACTTTTCTTATGTTATACTTTGTAAATATTTTGTAATAATAATAACAAGCCAACCCGTGGCATAGTATACGCCGCATAATTATTTATTGATGGGTGAACACTTCCTGAAAGACACAGTTGTCCAAATGGGGTGGGTTTGAGGATACGACTGTGAGTGAATGAAAAGATGGAACTCTGGAGAGAGCAACATACAATTGTCCGTGACTGAAAACTGGTTTTGGCAGATACAGGCATATCTCTTTTTGAAAGTTTGGCCTTGTGCCTTATTAATTGTCATTGCAAAGGTCAATCTAACAGGAAATTGTCTGCGTGTAAAAGTAAAAGGCAAATTTGAATCTGATGGGGTCAGGGATATTTCGGAAGTGAATGGTGATAGCTGGAAGCATTTGGGACATTGCCACAATTTCTTGCCTCGCCACCATAAACTCCGGAAGTATTCATGTAGTCAGCGTATTGTTGAGCAGACTGTATGACTATGCTTCCGTGACTAAGAACAATGGACAGCACGTCGCTGAAGTTATCCCAATGTTGGCAAACAAAGGTTACAGCCATGTTGCGAAGTTCGAGAGCAACAGTTTCGTTGATGACATTTTTCCAGAAAAAAACGACTGATAGAAACAAACAGTTACCTGATGCAGGAATTTGTATAACATTGAAAGAAGTGTTGTTTCCATGAAATATATTTGAAGCGGTGGCCATGGTAGGCAAATGAACAGTCAACGTGGCTCACAGCTGCATGTGGACTGTAGCACAGACCAAAGCGAGTGAGGATGTGTTTGGTGAGGTGTTGGGGGCGGGCACATGAACAAGCAGTGCCTCGAGAGCGAGGGTGGATGTGGGAGGAAGGTTAAAGTTGGCGGGTGGGGCTCTGTCGTGCATTCCCCATGACGCGGGAGGAGAGTTAGAGTTGGCGGGCGGGGCTCTGTCGTTCATATCCCATGGTCGGGCGACGTGGTGGATTATATATAGAAAAGCAGCCGGAACCGAAAAGAACAATGAAAAGTCAACGTGGCTCAGAGTTGCATGTGGACTGTAGCAGAGACGAATGCGACTGAGGTGGTGTTTGGTGAGGTGTTGCATGCGGGCACAAGAGCAGGCAGTGTGCATGCCTCGAGAGCAAGAGTGGACGAGGGAGGAGGGTTAGAGTTGGCGGGCGGGGCTCTATCATACGTATCCCATGGTCTTAGAGTTGGCAGTTAGAGGCGTATCTTTTTGAAAGTTTGGCCCTGTGCCTTATTAATTGTCATTGCAAAGGCTAATCTAACAGGAAATTGTCTGCATGTAAAAGTAAAAGGCAAATTTGAATCTGATGGGGTCAGGAAATTGTCTGAGTGTAAAAGTAAAAGGCAAATTTGAATCTGATGGGGTCAGGAAATTGTCTGCGTGTAAAACTAAAATGCAAATTTGAATCTGATGGGGTCAGGGAAATCCGGGGAATAAGGACAGTTTGTGAGGTAGCAGCTGCGATAGTTTTACACTCCAGTACATTGCGGTGAATGCTGGTAACAGTCAGGCAGGCGGGCAAGCCAACAAAAACACTATGCTCTTAGTATGGTATGAATCAGGTTTTTGTAGACAAAGGTTTTCCCTGTTCCTGTTGCGGATGGGAATCTCTGTATGCAGCATGTAAAACAGTTTGCGAGGGTGGACACAGTCGTGCATATCCCATGATGCGGGAGGAGGGTTAAAGTTGGCGGGCGTGGCTCTGTCGTGAGTATCCCATGGTCTCCGTCTTGCGTGCCATGGTCGGCTGCTTAGTGAATTGTTGGAGGGCGGGGCTCTGTGAGTTGGCGGGCGTGGCTCTGTCGTGCGTGTCCCATGGTCTCTGTCTTGTGTGCCATGGTCGGCTGCTTAGTGAATTATATATATATAGATAATGTGTGGAGGGTCCCCACACTGTCTCATCCTGGTTCCCAAGAAAGTGAGATCCAGTGAGCTCAATGACTCCAGGCCTGTGGCCTTAACTTCCCATATCATGAAGACCCTGGTGTGGCTACTTCTTTGTCTCCTCAGACCACAGGTGAATCTCACACTAGACCCCCTGCAGTTTGCCTATCAAGAAAAGGTGGGTGTGGATGATGCCATTCTCTACCTCCACTAGACTCACTCACATCTGGACGAAGGATATAGTGCTGTGAGGATCATGTTCTTTGACTTTTTCAGTGCCTTCAACACCATCCAGACCCTCCCACTGAGGGACAAGCTGTACAGGATTGGAGTTGACTCGCAAATGGTGAACTGGATTACAGATTACCTCACTGACAGACCTCAGTTTGTCAGACTTTGGAACTGCACATCACAAACTGTAACCAGTAGCACAGGAGCTCCACGGGGAACTGTTCTTTCCTCTTTCCTCTTCTTCCTGTACACATCAGTCTTTAGATACAATTTAGGGACATGCCGCATGCAGACATTCTCAGATGTCACTGCCATTGTGGGCTGTGTCAGGGTGGACAGGAGTAGAAATACAGGGGTCTGGTGAATGACTTTATGGGATGGTGTCAGTCAAACCAATTGCTATTGAACACTTCAAAAACCAAGGAGATGGCTGTGAAAGGGTTGATGGGGACTTACGTATAAATACCATGGAGTTCAGTTGGACTGGACTGGTCAGAAAACACAAAGGCTCTGTTCAGGAAGAAGAAAAGCTGGGTCTCTTTTCGGAGGAGGCTGGGCTCCTTTAACATATGCAAGAAACTCCTGCTATGCTGGTGTTCTCGAGGGGATGGGGGCTGGGGTTTGGGGTTGGGTAGCTTGAAGAAGAGAGATGCTGATTGTATTGACAAGTTGATCAGGCAATCAGGATCTGTTGTTGGCATGGAGTTGGACTCTGTGGTGAAAGTGGTAGAGAGGAGGGCACTGTGTAAGCTGCTATCTATTATGGGCAATGAACATCACCCACTATACACCACAATAATTAAGCAGAGGAGTTTGTTTAATGGTTGGTTGCTATCACAGAGCCAATAGACTCTTTAACTCTTCCCAAGAGGAGTAAGAGTTGTTGAGTTTTGGGCCTGATGCTCCTTCTCTGCTCATAAGGTATATTAGCTGTATTAGCTTTGCATTACAGTACATTTGATATCTCACTAGTTGATCACTACTGTATAACCTTTTTTTATAATGTGTCATTTTAAACATGTTACCCTATTAGCATCAACTATGTCACTTTATTTTATTTTACTTTACTATTATGAATTTTTAATATGTGTCACTTTAATGTTATGTGCCACCTGTCACTTTGGTAATAGTATTATTTACACAATTCCCATTGCACTGGCATTACTGTATGTACCATCTACATTACTTGTATTGGACTGTAAGATTTCAACCCAATAGATATAAACTGGCTTAAACTGGACAAGCAGATTACTTTCTCCTGAAATTCTTTTAACTAATATTAACTTTTCCCCCTTTTTTTCTTCCAATATTAAATTTATAAATGAATGATAAAAATTACATTTTTCTATTTTATATTGTTATATAAGATGTTTTATATAGGTACTGCACATTGTGTTTCAATCTTTTTTTTCTCAGTGTGAGAATAACTCATATCTATTCATCTATTGGTCTATCCTTAATATATATCCATAAAAGACAGACTATGCTCATGCGTTCAGACAGTAAACCTTCTCCTTTTCACAAATGGTAATAACAGCAACAAAGGGAGAGACCTTATTATCATTATTTACAGTATGTAGTATATACCATTTCATATATTTGGTCAATGCTTAAAACTCATAACCATAAGAACAAAAAATGATTTTGAATGAATTTCTAATTTATTTAAAGTCATCTCCCTATTACATGAATCTAATATTCAATCTCATAATCTACTCTACCCTCATTCACGACTAAAGCCTACCTGGGGCAGCTCTATGTGCATTAGAGCTGACAACCAATGACTGCTCATCAGGAATTACAATATATATAGTTATAAATAAGGAACATGGAGTTTTGGATCTCACAAACAGAACAAAAGCTTGTCTGTCTGATGTCTCATGTTTTACATACCACAACAGAATGTAAAATAAGGAAAAATAGAGTCGGAACTGCAGCTAAACTCACTGTATCTGTTAACCCTTCAACAACAACAACAACAACAACATTTATTTATATAGCACATTTTCATACAAAAAGTAGCTCAAAGTGCTTTACATAATGAAGAAAAGAAAAAAACAGACAAAATACAAAATTAAAATAAGACAACATTAGTTAACATAGACAAGGAGTAAGGTCCGATGGCCAGGGTGGACAGAAAAAACAAAAAAAAACTCCAGAAGGCTGGAGAAAAAAAATAAAATCTGTAGGGGTTCCAGGCCATGAGACCACCCAGTCCCCTCTGGGAAATCTACCTAACATAAATGAAATAGTCCTCTTTGTAGTTAGGGTTTTCACGGAGTCACTTGATGCTGATGGTAATACAGACTTCTGGCTTTTAATCCATCCATCATTGTTGGAACATCATGGTGCTTTGGGTGCGCCACCACCAACAGGACACCGGAAAAGGAAACAGAAGAGAGAGTAGGGGTTAGTACAGATTTTGAATGAATAGTTATTATAATGAATTGGATATACAGAGTATCAGGATTAAATTACAGTGAAGTTATGAGAAGGCCATGTTAAAATAATGTGTTTTCAATAGTTTTTTAAACTGCTCCACTGTATTAGCCTGGCGAATTCCTACTGGCAGGCTATTCCAGATTTTAGGTGCATAACAGCAGAAGGCCGCCTCACCACTTCTTTTAAGTTTTGCTCTTGGAATTCTAAGGAGACACTCAGTTGAGGATCTGAGGTTATGATTTGGAATATAAGGTGTCAGACATTCCGATATATAAGATGGGGCGAGATTATTTAAGGCTTTATAAACCATAAGCAGAATTTTAAAGTCAATTCTGAATGACACAGGTAACCAGTGTAGTGACATCAAAACTGGAGAAATGTGTTCGGATTTTCTTTTCCTGGTAAGGATTCTAGCAGCTGCATTCTGCACTAGTTGCAAACGATTGATGTCATTTTTGGGTAGTCCTGAGAGGAGTGCGTTACAGTAATCTAGCCGACTGAAAACAAACGCATGAACTAATTTCTCTGCATCTTTCGATGATATAAGAGGTCTAACTTTTGCTATGTTTCTTAGGTGAAAAAATGCTGTCCTAGTGATCTGATTCATGTGCGATTTAAAATTCAGATTACAATCAATGGTTACCCCTAAGCTTTTTACCTCCGTTTTGACTTTTAATCCTAATGCATCCAGTTTATTTCTAATAGCCTCATTGTATCCATTATTGCCAATCACTAAGATTTCGGTTTTCTCTTTATTTAATTTGAGAAAGTTACTATTCATCCATTCTGAGATACAGGTTAGACATTGTGTTAGCGAATCAAGAGATTCGGGGTCATCAGGTGCTATTGATAAATACAGCTGTGTGTCATCAGCATAGCTGTGGTAGCTCACGTTATGTCCCGAGATAATCTGATCTAATGGAAGCATGTAGATCGAGAAGAGCAGCGGACCCAGGATAGAGCCTTGTGGAACACCATATAGGATATCATGTGTCTTTGAGTTGTAATTACCACAACTAACAAAGAATTTTCTCCCTGCCAGGTAGGATTCAAACCAATTTAAGACACTGCCAGAGAGGCCCACCCATTGACTAAGGCAATTCCTAAGAATATTTTGATCAATGGTGTCAAATGCGGCACTCAGATCTAAGAGGATGAGAACAGATAAATGGCCTCTGTCTGCATTTACCCGCAAGTCATTTACTACTTTAGCGAGTGCAGTTTCTGTGCTGTGATTTGTTCTAAAACCTGACTGAAATTTATCAAGAATAGCATGTTTATTGAGGTGCTCATTTAACGGTATAATAACTGCCTTCTCTAGAATTTTACTCAAGAAAGGCAGGTTAGAGATGGGTCTATAATTTTCAAGAGCAGAGGGGTCGAGATTATTTTTCTTAAGTAGGGGTTTAACTACCGCAGTCTTAAGACAGTCTGGGAAGACCCCCGTATCTAATGACGAATGTTACTATATTCATACACCACCTGCTCCATTGTACAGCACGCTTTTAGCTGTAAGAAAAAGGAATGACCATGCTGGCGAGGAGATCAGCAATGTCAGTCAGCAACTATGCCATACCATACCACTAGAAGTCACAGAATGTGATATCAGCTTTACTGGGTTTTTACAGGTGAATCCCACCCAAACCTGACTCCCTCCCATTTAACCTATGCTTTCTTTCCTGTTAAGATCAGAAGAGTTGATGATTCTCTAGAGAAAACAGCCAACAGGCACCATCCCATGTCTAACATGAGTCATCAACACGAGAAATGGCCTGTCAAAAACGGCATGAAAAACCAAACTACCTTATATACTGGCAGATAAGTCACGACTTGATTTTACAGTATAATTTCTGGTATTTTATAATGTCGGTCGTATAAGTCGAATGCGGAAAACTCACGCTATTGGTACAAGGGATTATGATATGGTAATGCCCATCTGAGAGAGTAATTATGGAGCATACTGCCTTTTTACCTATGTGGGTGCGGCGTGCTCCTCACCTTTCTCTCTCTCTATTGTGCCTATGTGACCACAAGCTATTCCGAAGCAAAGTTTGCACTGATTTATGTTTTTTATATCTCACACCCTCATACACCTTTATCATAAGAGCATCCCTTATTTACGATGGAGCATTCGATCAGAAGAAAATATGAAGCTGGTTTTAAGTTAAACGTTGTTGAAGTAGCAAAAGAAATTGGTAACTGTGCTGCTGCAACAAAATTTGATGCGTCTGAGAAACTGAGGCAAGAAGATGTAAAAAAAAAAACAAAAAATTAAGTGTCGTATTTTTGAGCGGGCGTACAAGTCGGGGTCTGATTTTATGATCTATACATGAGTATATACGGTAATAAGTGTAAACAATTTGTACCATTAACTCAAATGTGCCTAGAAGATGGATATTCTCGAGTGTGTATTTCTATGCCAATCACTGACTACTGACTCAAAGTCTGGTACCTGGTATCCTTCTTAGAAACACTGAACTCAAGAATGGTGTTTGCTATGGGCATGACTGCTACAGAAATCCACTAACATTTCACTTGTGAGATTCTGACAGCCGGCAATTTTTCACAGCTGTGGCTTGAGCAGCAAAATCTTCCAGCAGAAGTGCACATTTTTTATAGTATAAATGAGAGCATAAAAGGCTTCCTCTGAATGTAGCATGCATATTTTGAATTTTTGTATAATAGTTAAAATATTAATGTTGACCTCTTTCTGTTTATATTGTAATTGATTTCCATGTGCATAGAGCATAGGATATAACTAGGGACTGTGTGGGGATGTAGAAAGAAAGAAAGAGTACAATTCATTTTGATTACAGGAGACAGACCACCTCTGTATTACATTATGTGGGGACAGGATAACCTTCCTGTAGGCCAGATCTGTCAACCCAAATACAAAGCTTATCACTGATCACTGATCTTTGGCTCAAGATACTACTCTGAAACAATGTACACTTATGACCCACCTTTTGTTCCAGTTCTTTATGGACAATCCATGACTACAAGAAATATCATGTAACTAATTCACCAATTGGATTTAAAACAGGAAACCAATTCCTCTCAATAATGTCCCTTCATTCAGCACTTCATTCCTCATATAAGTGCTGAAGACACCAAGTCTCTCAGTATGAGTATAACATTATGACATTAGACTGACATCTTGAACACTGAACCCAACTCTGAATAGGTGTTTATGCATACAGACAAGCTTTTCTTTTATTTAGTCTAGTTATTCAACAATAAAATGGTAAAAATGGTAAGGATATTCAAGTGTTGTGCAAGCACTTAAAGAAACTATGTAAACCAGAGTATTTCTTAATTATGGATATAATATTGTTTGTAACCTTGAAGAGGAATACAAGAAATGAGCTGGTACTATGCTTTTTGGTCTGTTTAAATCCTTTTCCTGTCTGAAAGCTTTTATATTAGGTATATTATATTCCCAGGTTCAAGCCTAAAGGAACCAGGGACTGATAAAAAGCAGCCCTGCCAAAATGTATTGTGGACTGATTGGCTAACTGCAGGATAAGATGGAGAACAGACATCGAGTTACTGCACTGTTCAGCTCTGTCAGGCAGTTTAGTCTGTCAGCCGATTTTAAAACAGTACATTAGTTTAAAAAAAAGCATCCTTTTATGGTCATTGACAAATAAATCATCTTTAAAAAAAATTCAGTCAACTGGATTATCTGTTCTTTAACAGCAGTAAAATTATGCTCTTCTATCATCTTCCATCATGTCTACGCTAGCATCACAACTTTAAGCAAATATAAAAACAGCAATACAGTAGATACAAAACTAATGCTGGCCATTATTAATTAAAGTATCCTGCAGATGCTATTGCTTTTTTTTGACAAATAAGAACTTAGGATAACTTTCATACAGCATTCTTCAACTATTTAACATCCTTTTAATTGAATTTGGAAAACTACAACAGTAAAGCTTGCTTACACAGCTTTAACTTTTTAACAAAATGACACTGTTATTCAATTTACTTAAACATTTATACAATTTGATTATAAAATTCATAACCAGAGAACAATTTTTATATTTACTAATTTATATCATTTGTGTAGAAAAAAAAATAATTCCAGAGTATACCATCCTTTATGAGATCAAAAAGAAAAAAACAAAAAATGTTTTACTGATTGCTCATTAGGAACAGAAAACAAAAGTTTTAAAAAATTGCAGGGCAATGCCACTTTTGCGGAGAAGCATTTCTGTTTCTTTGTGCTATCTGATGTATAGAAAAACAGCTCAAAAGAAGATGCACTGGGATTTCTAAATGTCTTTTAAAAGAGGCTTACAGAAAACCTTCCAGAGTGGCTGCTCATCCTCCTCTGCTTACCCAATGCTGCTAACATGTTCTCCTTTACAGCATACAATAGCTTTTATCACCCTCTTAACATTCGATAAACACTGTGTGTCATCACAAACCACTACAGCTTATCATTTCAATTAAATGGCTCCTTGCTTAACTATGAACTTTATTATGTACACTTTGTTGCTTTTCCTGTTTAACTCTTTTTCTACCTACAGTCAGTGCATGCTCCTACTAGTGTTGCTTTATACTTGATATTCCAGGAGCACATTTTGTCACCACTCCTTTTACAATGTATTACATATTCATTTTCTTGCAGAATAATAAGTCAGACATCAGGTTGTTGAACTGTTCTGCTCTGCTAGGTGGTTTATTCTGACAGATATAAACTTTCTTTAATCCACTCAACTGCATGGCTCCCCCTACTGAGCTGGCAGACTCTGTCTCCTGTGTGTGAAAGACTAGGAGATTCTGTCTGCTCTCCAGGAAACTAAAGCGATGACATGTAAAGAAATTTGGGTAACACTTTATAATAACTTTCATTATTAAAGCATTAATAAGCATTATGTAATGCTTAACAGATCATGAGTACATGTTCATTCAAACAGTTATAAATGTCATTAAATGATAATCCATACATTAGTTAATATACTTTTAAACATTTAGAAATTATTTAACAAATGGCTAGTAAGTCATTTTTACCATTTGTTAGCACATTATCACATTGAGACTATATTCACTAATTTTCGGCTGATTAGTGACAAATATCTTTAAATAATAGTTACATATGTTTTATTTGTCATATGCAAGACTGCTGTTCATGAGCTGTGCAGTCTGTAAAACTGTTTATCTCATGTATCTCATTATTGCAGTACCCAATCTAAAGTTGAAACTCTTCATGTGTTATACTGTTTTGCACATGTTTATAAAACCTTTCTTCTTTAGTTGTGGAGATTTCTGCAGTACCTAATCTAAAGATGCAACTATTCATGCATTATAGAGGTGTGTAAATGGATAATTAATATTTTAATAGGCACTGGGCTTCAACATGACCAGGTCTGCGCCCTGTTGAAGAAAGCAACAAGATGTAAGGAGTAATTTGTTAAACAGTTTAGTTTTGTCCTTAGAAGAAAAATGAATGGCAGAAACAACTCATACTGAATCAAAACATCATGTTTATAACCTTAATGACAGATTTATGATAAAACATTACACTACTGTGGTATCAACAAGTAATTATTTTTAATAATGGTATTTTACAGCTTTTCCTTAATCTTATTTTTTTTTCTTTTTTTTCAATTTATCAAAACTGCAAGGAACAATACAATTAAAAAAAATAAAGTTATATTTTTCCTAAGTATTTATCATTTACACTGACACACATGAATACACAAATAGAAAAGACAAAATAATTAATTAATAATAGTACTATTTGTCACCTGATGTTAGATCAAATTTTACTAGTCTATGAAATACTATTTATGGAAGCGTATTAGGGCAACGGTGAAGAAAAAAAATATGGACACAGTGAAGAAAAAAAGTATATGTCGATATGTTGACTTTATTCTAGATATTTCCACATTATTCTCGCCGTTTATGTCGAGATTAAAGTCGACAGTTCCACTTTATTCTCGACATTTCCACTTTATTCTTGACATTTATGTCGAGATTAAAGTCGACATGTTGACTTTATTCTCGTACTTTATTTTGTCATTAAAGTAGAACATCGTAAATTTCATCTTAAAATAAATGTTTAATTTACTAGATTTTCTAAAACCCCTTCATAAGTTAATGTAGCACATTAAATGCTTTGTGTTAAGTGTTCCCCGACCTATGTTAGTTGGTACGCGCTTCTTAAACTGACTTCCTCTTGCACTGAGGAGGCGCAGGTAGTGATCACCGCACAAAATACATTAATTTCATGATATTCCTCCTCCCTGAACATTTAGAATGCTAAGATAAATACTTGATATCATTTTCATGATGAAATGCTTAATTAAAGCATGTATTAAACATGCACGGTGGTGTGGTGGTAGTGCTGCTCCCTCACAGTAAGGGGTCCCCAAGTGTATGTTCAGTGTAGAGAACTTTATAGCAGGTGTAACGAGGCTTGAAAAAGCTGGATGTATGAATGGGTATCGTAGTGTTTTAACTGAAATATTGTGTAAATGTTGTGTTCCTGAGCGGGTGGTCCAAGACATGAAAACAGAATTCAATGGATGATCTTCTCAGCGGGCTTTCTTTATTGCATGCATGCTGTCTCTGTCTGATGTACCACACCCCCAGTTCCTATCCTTCCTTTTCGAGATTAAAGTGAAAATGTCGAGAATAAAGTTGGCATGTTGTCTTTATTCTCGACATACACTTTTTTTCTTCACTGTGTTCGTATTTTTTTTCTTCTCAGTGACCCTAATACGCTTCCATAACTATTACTTATAGAAGATAGGCAAAAGAAATTTTTATCAGAAAATGTACAGAATATGTTGGCTTAAGAATGAACAAGCTAATTCCTAGACAACTGGAACAAAGAAATTGGTGCATTTAATCCTTATTTGTATTTTCTGGAAATGTCATGAAATAGACTGCCCGTGCTTCATTATAATACATAATATATTAGCTAAAGTATGAATTATCATTTAATGACATTTATAACTATTTGAATGAACATGAACTCATGATCTGTTAAACATTACATAATGCTTGTTAATGCTTTATTAATGAAAGTTATTAAAAAGTGTTACCGAAGTTAGATTTTTTTTAAGGGGAAGGGAGTGGCTTTTTCTTAAATAGCATAGCCCTCACATGTAGAATGCAGTATCAATTGAGGGAAAAGTGAAAGAGGTCTGCAATTAAATTTCAGCTCACTCTATAGGGGAACTCTCTTAAACTCACCAGACTCAAGATTTTCAGCAACCAACAATACACAATTCTCAATAATAGCTTTTGCATGTTTGACAGCTTAAAATGGAAAAAAGCAAATCTGGAAAATAAATGGAAGAAAGATTAGAGGCTTGCATGTAGGAGCAAAATTCATTTTGATAGAGTTAGAAATGCCCTAAGAGGTAAAAGCTTAAAGGAGGCCAACGCTTACTTAGATGTCATGTGTGTCTTTATTCAATGATGAATTGGGTAAAAGCTGTACATATACATTTGAAACTTATTCATTTTATTTGTTTGAATATTCTTGTTTTTTAGTACTATTCTTTTTAAAAAAGAAAAATAATAGCTAGCCATTTGTTGTATGATCCGTAACTAATGGGTTATTCAATGGCTGTTTTATGTGAGACTGGGGAAGACTAATAATGGAATTAATTGCCAAGTTGGCACACTCCTAAGTGTCATCTTTGTTTTTTCATCATGGAGGATAATTGTATGACAATATGCAACCATATCTTATTTTTGATGTGCATTATTGTTTATGTATCACTGGTTGCCATTGAAATGATAGGAGAGATGAAAACAATTATTCATGGTCTTAGTTACATTATCCCCTTGGCATGTTATGGTACTTGCATTGACCTTCCACAGGAACATTTAAAAAAGGACTCATCTCAAAGACTTGTTAAGATAAAAGGAATAATTGGTATAAGCTGACCATTAACATAAAGAACATGCAGTGGGGAAGGTGGAAACCTATAAATTACACTGTGAAGGCAACATTTGAGAGGCATTTTGGTTGGAAAATTCTAATTTGCCATGTAATCTTACATTTAAGCACTGTTTTACATTCCACCTCTTAGATCTCTTAAGCCCATTAGCAGATGCAATAGCTTATTATTCCCTTTGATAACTAAGTAACTTTTTGGAACAAATTTAATGCTGGCCTTCTTTGTGAAATATTGCATAATTTTCATCATTAAGAAACTGAATATTCAGAAAAATAAAAGAAAAGTTAATCAGTTGGTTAACTAATAACATTATTTTTATTTAAAATGTTTAATACTGCAAGAGCTTTCCAGAGTAGTTAACATTTCATGAGCAGCCATTGCTTGGAAGAACTGTGGAAACCCCAAGAACTCTTTTTAATTTTTTGTATCGTACAGGTTATTAAAATTCTTCAGAAATTCCCCCAGTGGCATCTTATGTTGGGTGTATACTTGATACATGGCACTCTTAAAAGCCTCCGTGCAGACACTAAACATGCTGAAGGAGTTATATTTAGTGACTGGCTTGGGAACATCTATCTAGAATTCTCAAGAGGATCCAGAAGAGGTTGATAGGGTGAACTGACTTGGCTTGACTTGCCTGGCATGTTAACTCACCACTCTCTTTAACCCTTAACAAGATGACCAAAGTGAAACTGTAGTGAACTGACTAATTGTACTAATGCCAATTGTGTAATGCTGTCTTACTGTTTTATGCTCTCATTGACAGCTCTCCTTATATTTTGTATATTCCAGTAGTGTCATTATGACAAGCCCTTACAGTCTAAACAATATGATTTTTTGAAATATAAAGTTGTGTCTCATTCTGTATTTATCTTTTTGGAAAAATAAAATATGTTGACCTCGAAGGTTACAGAATAATTCTAGTTTCTTCAATGTACAGGGGCAAATACAGATGGGCACGGTCTAGCAACTATCATCCCTTACATGAGACTTGGTACCTCAAGTTCTAGCACATAAAAATGCAGTACTGTGCAAAAGTTTTAGGCAGGTGTGAAAAAATGCTGTAAACAAAGAATGCTTTCAGAAATATAAATAATGATTGTTTATTGTTATCAATTCACAAAATGCAAAGTGAGCGAACAAAAGAAAAATCTAAATCAAATCAATATTTGGTGTTACTACCTTTTGCCTTCAAACCAGCATCAATTCTTATAGGTACACTTGCACAAAGTCAGGGATTTTGTAGGATTATAGTCAGGTGTATGATCAACCAATTATACCAAACAGGTGCTAATGATCATCAATGTCACACGTAGGTTGAAACACAGTCATTAACTGAAACAGAAACAGCTGTGTAGGAGGCTTAAAACTGGGTGAGGAACAGCCAAACTCTGCTACCAAGGTGAGGTTGTGGAAGACAGTTTCATGTCTTGGCAAGACTGAGCACAGCAACAACACAACAAGGTAGTTATACTGCATCAGCAAGGTCTCTCCCAGACAAAGATTTCAAAGCAGACTGGGGTTTCAAGATGTGCTGTTCAAGCTTTTTTGAAGAACGTTGAGGATCGTAGATGCAGTGGTCGGCCAAGGAAACTTAGTGCAGCAGATGAAAGACACATCAAGCATATTACCCTTTGAAATTGGAAGATGTCCAGCAGTGCCATCAGCTCAGAACTGGCAGAAACCAGTGGGACCCAGGTACACCCATCTACTGTCCGGAGAAGTCTGAGTCTTCATGGAAGAGTTGCAGCCAAAAAGCCATACCTCCGACGTGGAAACAAGGCCAAGCAACTCAAGTATGCACGAAAACATAGGAACTGGGGTGCAGAAAAATGGCAGCAGGTGCTCTGGACTGATGAGTCAAAATTTGAAATATTTGGCTGTAGCAGAAGGCAGTTTGTTCACCGAAGGGCTGGAGAGCGGTACAATAATGAGTCTCTGCAGGCAACAGTGAAGCATGGTGGAGGTTCCTTGAACGTTTGGGGCTGCATTTCTGCAAATGGAGTTGGAGATTTGGTCAGGATTAATGGTGTTCTCAATGCTGAGAAATACAGGCAGATACTTATCCATCATGCAATACCAACAGGGAGGCGTATGATTGGCCCCAAATTTATTCTGCAGCAGGACAACGACCCCAAACATACAGCCAAAGTCATTAAGAACTATCTTCAGCATAAAGAAGAACAAGAAGTCCTGGAAGTGATGGTATGACCCCCACAGAGCCCTGATCTCAACATCATCGAGTGTGTCTGGGATTACATGAAAAGACAGAAGGATGTGAGGAAGCCTACATCCACAGAAGATCTGTGGTTAGTTCTCCAAGATGTTTGGAACAACCTACCAGTCAAGTTCATTTCAAAAACTGTGTGCAAGTGTACCTAGAAGAATTGATGCTGTTTTGAAGGCAAAGGGTGGTCACACCAAATATTGATTTGATTTAGATTTCTCTTTTGTTCATTCACTGCATTTTGTTGATTGATGAAAATAAATGATTAACACTTCCATTTTTGAAAGCATTTTTTGTTTACAGCTTTTTTTCACACCTGTCTAAAACTTTTGCACAGTACTGTATATTACAAACTTTACTCTGTACTCAGTGACCGTACCACATGTACTCCTAAAATAGGCTCAAAGATTAGTATATTATACAAAATAGACGCAGACATGAAGAGACTGTCTCTTTCCCTTGTTACCATTAAATCAACTCAGATTTTACATACAGTACATTATATGATGGAGCGACTTCTAAAGGTCAGGAAGCATGTGTCTTTTTCTGTATGAATTGTGAAGTTTAAAGTGAAATTCAGTCATGAATGTGTGCTTTTTTGGATTTTGTTAAAATAGAGTGACCAATGCCATTAATGTATCTTGCTTCTAAACCAGTTATTTTGATGAATCTACAGGTTCTACTGTGTACATGTGATTTTGCATAACACAGAATGTCCCTTAAAAGCTCCATCTATAGTCAAGATGTTTTCCCTGTGTAGGCTTAACTTACAATAACAGCTTTTGTATTGTGAATTCCAACTCATGCCAATTCCCAGGCACACATCAGGAACAACTGAAGCAAAAGCAGCACTGATTAAATTGCACAGTTTCACACAGGGAGTCAATTGTGGGAATTAAACCCACAGCATTCTGGTACAGTCAAACATATTAAACACTAAGACAAGAAAAAATAGTAATAAATACACTTTAACATTTTATTCATAGAAAGCATCTCTAAGAGGAGCTTAAACTTGTGAACAATAATTATAAAAGTTCAAAGTCTAGTAAAATATAAGCATACATACCATAAAAAACCACACACACTCAAAAATTTAACTGACTAGGCCCCATTAATAACTGTAACTGTTAAACAAGTATCACATTGTAACAATGCCACCTGTGAGGGGTGACTTGCTACACCTTATCGACCTAACTATGATGGAATAAAGTCAAAACATAAGGCCAGCATATTCACTGCACTTAATAACAAAAATCCATTTCCAATATTCTCAGCAAGCAAAACAAACAAACTCTGATCAACATATAAATAATTAAGACGTATTGTGAAACATATAATATAAAATACAAACATTGCACTTTCAAATCTAAACCAAATCACCCACAAATCTAAACAAATCCAACTTACTACAGTATAATTCTTATTAATTTGTCAAATTACATTTCTTATAATTCACAGGTTAAGACAATCCTGTTAAAACAAAAAGTTCAAATACAGCTGATTTGAAAATTGGTATGTGTTTGACGGTGAGTACTCCAATATGCTCCATCAGGATGACAATGCAAAAATGACAGGACCGTAAAACAGAAAAAATATAGTTGCCTTTTTCAGTTTATAAAAGAGTATAAAATACTTGCAATGAACTAACTTTTAAAATTAAAACAAATCAGATGTGCAACTAAACTCTTGTTCACCAGACAGCAGTTTAACCTGATGATCCTTGGCATTTTAGGGCATCTGACTTGCTTTAGACTTCAATTATATACATATACCTGTACACATACATATACATATACTCTACAGTATACAGTATATGTGCATGGGTTACAGCTTAAGGGTCATGGTAATTACCCTCCAAACTAGGGACTGGCAATGTTGCCTAATGCCTTTTCTCTTCCTCCCTCAGCAGAATGGATGATCATCAGTGTTACCACCTTTGATGTCATTTCCATCCTCTTGGCCACGCCCCTTTCTGCTGGGGCCATATAAAACTGGATAAGCCACCATCTCGAGGCAGTCCCATTTTGACTCCCGTCCGAGAAGGCATCAACTGACTCAGGGCTTACCACAGTACCCAAAATCTCTTTTGATCTATTTGTGCTTTTGTTACTACATATACATTTACATATTGTGAAACTTCTGAACTCTTTTGAGATCCTCCCCAACGGGACCACATGCAGAAACGCGACTGCCACGTCTGTTGAGGGTTGCTTGTCTGTTGTGGAGGATACCGCAGATTCACTGCGCCACAGAAACAACTACAAGCTGACCACTGCCACGCACAAAGCAACAGTTGCCTGATGGGTGATGCAGGGAACATTATAACTTGGCCACTGACCTGGCCCTGACCCTGCCTGTTTGCTGTGTCTTTGTATAGTAGAATGGTAGATCCCACTATAATAGATAACCCTGCTGTTCCTGTTTTGAGTTGAATAAAGCTGGTTTTGCTAAAGTACTGAGACTCAGCCTCGTCTTTGGGGTGCAAGACACCAACTCACGCATCACAATATACACATACAGTACATATAAATGTAAAAAGCTATTTTTTTATGTATACTGTACTTAGGTCAAATATCAGGATATTTTGGAGGGCCACATATAGGTACAGAAAATTTCGATTAATATTAATTCAATTTATTTTTGCACAGTGCTCTTCACTTGGTTCAGGTGCAGACAGCTGTAACAAGTTCACAGATAAAATGCAATTACAGCCTTCTGAATTACTAATTATATAATGCATACACATGAAGATAAAGATTTGCTTAAACACACAGTTACAATCTGTTTAATAAAAATGGAATCCTACAACATCTGTCCAATCCAATTGCAGCTCTTCTTCTTACCACCCAGTCATCAACTATATACTGTCTAGAGCCTAGATCCCTGCAGCAGAATACTACCGCTGTTGACAACTTTATGGCCTAGAGTTGTATGGCACTTTTGTTGTGCATCTTCAACCAAGAGTCTATTATTATGGCCTCATGGGTGCCATATTACACCTAATACTGCTATTCTGCTTGCCATTAGATTAGTGCAGTATAACATTGTGCTTAAGCACACTATCTGGCTAATAGCACATATTGTTAGTGACTTTTTTGTAATAAACTTTGAAAATCATTTTTTTCAACTTACGTATAAAATTATACTTTTGATATATCAGCATCATTATTTGAGCCAGATTTATTGTAAGCAAATGATGTATTTAGGATGTCACGATTGAACTTTTCAGCAGTCTAAACCATAGTGTGGATGGAACAATTGTAAGAAGGTATCAGGAGTATTGTGTGATCAAAGAAGTTTAAATCGAAGGTTAAGTGATCTTAGGATAGTGGTAAGACCAAAAATGATATATGGAGCTGAGACTTGGGCAGTAAAGGGTACACAGTAGAAGAGGTAGATGTGGCAGAATTGAGAATGTTGAGATGAATGTGTGGGGTTACAAGAAAGGACAGAATAAAAATCAGAGGTACAGCAAAAGTGGCAGAGATATCCAAGAAAGTACAGGAAAGTAGGTTGAAATGGTATGGACATGTGATGAGGAGAGATGATGCATATTTGACAAAAGAACTGATGGGGAAGAAAGTACAGAGGAAGAGAAAGTGAGGGAAGCCAAAGCAGTGATGGATGGATAAAGCAAAAAAAAGAAGGAAAATGGTTTGATTAGCTAGGAGTTGAAGGACCAAAGAGGAAGATGAAGAGGAAAAACAAATAATTGAAGGAATTAAAACATGTTAGTTTCACAGGTGTTACTGTGGCACAGTTGACGTTGAAGCTGAATCAGAGCACCTGAGTTTTGGATTCAAATTAAAGTTAGAAACACAAAGTTTAGCCTGTTGTGCCTTAATGTAGGACATGCAAGTAATGTAGGTATGTATGCTTAGCAGACAAGAAATAGAATTAAATTGATTTGTACCCTTTCTAATGTTGCATGTGCACACTAATACATCAATACTATAACTCCTCCGTATGTGTTATCTCTGTTTTTTGCGATCTATAATACTAGATAAATTTGTTTATTTGTATTCATGGTCCTTGTTTCTATATTCATTTTAATCTAATTGGCTTCATGGGAGTGAGTGTGGGTGGTTAGGAGAGTGGGACATGCAATGGACTGACACTCCATCCAGGGTTGTTTTTTCCTTGCACCTGATGCTGCTGGGATACATTTATTTTTTCACAACTGTTTTAGCTCCTCGATCTCTTTTGTTGATGACAGCATCTATGAAATTGTCTATGAAATGTGGTATACTTTAAACTGAACTGTATCTAAAACACTTCACTTTCCAAGAATTTGACCTGAGGGATCATTCTTACAGAATCAGCTAACAATTTTTAATCAAGCACAATATCCATAACAGGTGTGTACTGCTCCTGGAGGAACAATTTTCATTCTATATTGTGTTCCATCTGAGCCTTGTATTATTTAATTGGGCTAATAAAGCATTTAATCTAAACTTTATTACTTTAATTAAAAAATGTGAAACATGGAGGAAAGGCAGGAGAAACACCTGCCAAAATCTGCACTGGGTACCTACACTTTTAAAGTCTATGAAGTTTGCATTTATTCTGGTTATATTATATGAGTTCAGTCATCTCAGAATTCATGCTTCATTTTACAAATGTTTCTTTTCTTCTCCCACTACCTCTTATTGTTAATCAGATCCTCTGAAATTCTACATTTGTTTTGGAAAAACTGAAATCATTGTTCAATGTTAGTATGTCTATTCTTTCACCACTTTCAGTCCCACTAGTCACTGTTGTAAACTAACTGGATATAACATTAGCCCCATAAAGAATTATAATAAGAACCTGTGGTTAGCCCTGCAAAGGCTTACTTTACTCTTCTGATCCTATTAGATCTACACAATAGCTTGCCTAAATACACTAACTTTTTTTTAAATATATAATTTTTGTTTTATTTTAGAAGAGCAAAACATTACAGCAGCATACTACTCAACCAGTCAAATAATAATAACACGTACAAGAATTTACTTCAAAATCAATACAGAAAAAACAAAGGAAAAATAAAAATACAAATAAAAAAACAAGGTTCAATGCTCACCCAAGAAATATATAAAAGGAAGAAAAGTAAGATTCAAGCAGAAAAACACATCTAACATTGTAAATATAATAGAAAAACTAATAGCATTAGTCATGAACCTGGCATGCTTATTCTAAAATTATATTAATGTATTCTTGCCATGTTTTAAAAAGATTTTGGATATATCCTCTTAAAGAGAATGTGATTTTGTTCTAATATGAGATAATACAGAATGTCGCTTTCCCACTGAGTTATAGAAGGTGGGTTGGTATTTTTCCAGTTAAGCAAAATAAGTCTACGTGCTAGTAGTACAGTATAGAATGTTAAAATGGATTTCTTCCTACACTAACTGTTAATGAGGAAAATAAATCTCTGGAGTGCTGCAGAGTAAATAAGATGAAAGCTAGTGCAGAAAATTTTAAATAATTATCTTTGGACAAACCAATGAAAAAAATGCTCATTTTTAAAACGGTAAATTTTCAGCTTGATTTTCGAGATAAATGAAAAAAAGTTGACAATCTTACCATACTTTTTAAGGATGGAAATATCTTCTATAATGTTACATGCTCACCTACTGCGCCATGAAGCCAGGAGTTGGTGATGTCATGACATCAGAACCATTATGGATTGCAGAACATAATATAAGAGCCCTATCCATAAAAAATATTATGAGAAATGAAGAAAGCAAACAATATAATGCACAAAATAGCATGATAACACAATCCAAAGTCTGTAAAACGTCATACTGATGGTATTTTTAGCTGCAAAATTCTCTGTTTTAAAAAGCCACATCATCCTGTACCCAGAAGGAGTCTCCAAGTGCTTCTATTTAGTATATCCTGGATTGAACTCAGGGGGTATCCTCACTATCTACCTAAATCACTTTAACTGGCATATTTCAATCCAGATAGCAAGTGGTAGTACTCTGAGGCACTCCTATTTTGTCCTTACCCTACCCCAAACAGTGACGCTGCCAGCTCTGCATAGTAACTGCATTTTGACAGTGTGTACTCATGATTGCATTCTTTTGGTCACTATCTAGAGCTTGTCACCGTGGGTGAGGAATGGGAAGTAGACTAACTTTTAAACTGAAAGTCTAGTTCAAAGTCTTAACTCTCATTTAGTTTCCACAGTCAAGTACAATACTTACAACTCAGTGACTGTGACATGGATAGATTGGTCAGTCTAATATTCTTTGCTCTGCACTCACTTGTGAGCAAACCAGGGAAGTGCTTGATGGTTCTAATTGTAACAGATGCTCCCTACTAATCTGTAAAGAGTAAGCCACCGATCTTGTCACAGTTAATGACAGTCCTTCTCTGTTTGCTCCATACATCACAGTCTGGTGAGATCATGCATTCACTGTCATCCTAAAACAACAAAGATGCAGCTGTCAGGCCCCCAAATTGGATAATTTCACAACCACAGCTATGCCTTGAAATCCAGTTCTTAAAAAATTGTAAAGAGGCTAGACATAAATACACCAGATTTACTTCTTGTGTGCCACAGTGCATGGGTAGGTTTTAAAAGGCATTGGGCTATTTTTTGTCAACAGTCTTAAAAGCACAAGACTCCCAAAGCAAAACTATAATTAGAGATTACTACTTAAGTCTGATTCTGCACCAGTGTTGTAAATAGTATGAATCATCTCTCAGACCCCAAAATCAGATGTTACAGACAGTTCTCAGAGCCCACTTTGTACAGGGTTTTCCCACGTGTGGCCGAACACTCTTTATTTTGTCTTCTTGTTCTTACAACTAGTAACTTTTTTACTTGCTGATCTGCAAAAGAATATTTATTGTGACACATTCATAAATGTCAGTCTCTCTCAATTTGGTTCATATTGTGTTTTTTGTTTCAATATATTTCAGTACCTGAGCAAACATGAGCCAGACCAAAGCAGTTAAATACAACCTCCAGGTTGGTTTTGGATGCTGCAGCCTTGACTATAGCCCTTGGTAATGGACAATGAAGTATGTGAAAAGAAGAGGCAAACAATGCATTTGTCATGCTGAAGGAAAAGTCTTAACTGATTAATAAATTCAGCAGAATTTATTTATCAGTTTATATACACTATATATATATATATATATATATATATATATATATATATATAGTATATATATATCTTAATACATAATTCGCCTACCTCCTCACTCACTCACTCATGTCCGTCCGAAGCCGAATGCGCAGTTGCCTTCTGCACACGTCCGAAGTCGAATGCGCAGTCGCCTTCTGCGCAGCTGCCCGAAAAACCTTACAAGACCGACATCCAACCCCACCAACGCGGCAGGTGGCGGATTTATGGCCGCAAAAATTCAAAGAGAAAGGCGACTTCAATTAAAGCTCTAGAGGCCTGAAAGGCGATTTCGACTACAGCTTGAGGCCTAATTACGCATT